>NC_086448.1:271512168-271875918 GCF_028390025.1 Pseudophryne corroboree | reverse complement strand
CTTGAGAGGAAGACACATATATACGGAGGAAGGCCTCCAAGTCCTGATTCACCCTCTCGGTTTGACCATTGGTCTGAGGATGGTAAGCCGTGGAAAACTTTAACTTGACTTGGAGGGCTTGACACAAACTTCGCCAAAATTTGGCTACAAATTGTACTCCACGATCCGAGATGATCTCTTCAGGAAGACCGTGAAGTCGGAAGATCTCTTGTATAAACACTTGAGCCAACTTGGAAGCTGACGGAAGACCGGTGAGAGGGATGAAATGTGCCATCTTGGTGAACCGGTCAACTACCACCCAGATGGTATTAAACTTGTTGCAGATAGGTAGATCGGAAACAAAGTCCATCGACAAATGGGTCCAAGGTCGACGGGGAACAGATAATGGAACCAGTTGCCCCGCAGGCGACTGGCGGGAGACTTTGTGTTGGGCACACTTTGGGCAGGAGGCAATAAATTCCATAACGTCCTTCTTCAGAGTTGGCCACCAGTAGGACCTAGAAATAAATTCAAGGGTTTTCTGAATGCCTGTATGTCCAGCAAAACGGGAAGCATGGGCCCAATGCATGAGCTTCTTCCTTAGAACTGGCTTAACAAAACTTTTCCCTGGTGGAGGCGTAGAGTCCATCCCTACCGTGGAGAATGCCAACGGATTAATAATAGGATGCTTGTCTGCAGACTCGGACTCATTTTCTTGCTCCCATGAGCGGGAAAGGGCATCGGCCTTACGATTCTGAGGACCCGGACAGAACTGGAGTTTAAAGTCAAACCTAGAGAAGAAAAGTGCCCATCTGGCCTGACGAGGATTCAGACTTTGAGATATAAAAGATTTTTGTGGTCGGTAAGAATGGTGATTGAGTGGGAAGCTCCCTCCAACAGGTATCTCCACTCCTCCAGAGCGAGCTTGATGGCTAGCAACTCCTGATCGCCAATGGCATAGTTGCGCTCAGCTGGGGAGAACTTCCGGGAGAAGAAACTGCAAGGATGTAGATGTCCATCTTTGGCCCTCTGGGATAACACTGCTCCTACTCCAACGGAGGAGGCATCTACCTCTAAGATAAAAGGAGAGTCGGTGTCGGGCTGTTTCAGAACTGGTGCAGAGATGAACCGTTGCTTCAGAAGGTGAAAGGCCTGTGTAGCTTCCTCGGACCACTTGGACGGATTAGCACCTTTCTTGGTTAATGCAGTGATAGGCGCCACAATGGTGGAAAAGTCTCGTATAAATTTTCTATAATAATTGGCGAACCCTAAGAACCTCTGGACCCCTTTGAGGCTTAAGGGTATAGGCCAATTCTGGATTGCTTGGAGTTTCTCAGGATCCATCTCTAGTCCGGAACCGGACACAATGTAACCTAGAAACGGAATGGTTTTAACTTCAAACACACACTTCTCCAATTTACAATAGAGGTGATTGACACGGAGACGGGAAAGAACCTCTTTTACCCAGAAACGATGATCTTCGAGATTATTAGAAAAGATGAGGATGTCGTCTAGATAAACCACGACATGGCGGTACAAGATGTCCCTGAAAATCTCATTCACGAAGTGCTGGAAGACTGCTGGAGCATTGCTCAATCCGAAGGGCATGACGAGGTACTCATAATGTCCGTCACGGGTGTTAAAGGCGGTCTTCCACTCGTCACCCTCACGGATTCGGATGAGATTGTAGGCACCCCTCAAGTCCAGCTTTGTGAAAATAGTTGCACCACTAACTCTATCAAAGAGCTCGGTAATCAGGGGTAAAGGGTATCGGTTCTTGACGGTAATGTCGTTCAGACCTCTGTAGTCGATGCACGGACGCAGACCACCGTCTTTCTTCTTAACGAAGAAGAAGCCTGCGCCGGCTGGAGAAGAAGATGGTCGGATGAAACCCTTCGCCAGGTTCTCTTTGATGTACTCTTCCATGGAGTGTGTCTCAGGCAGAGACAACGGATAAGTTCGGCCTCGCGGTGGAACCTTCCCTGGAATGAGGTCGATTGGGCAGTCCCATTCTCTATGAGGAGGAAGGATATCAGCAGAGGCTTTACTGAACACGTCCGTGAAGTCTTGATATGGAGGAGGCGGAACATCAGATGACCTGGGGAAGGAAGAACAAACAGGAAGAACTTTGGCTAAACAAGTCTCAGCACAGGAGGGACCCCATGCCAGTATTTGCGTAGTCGTCCAGTCAATTGATGGGTTGTGGAGACGGAGCCATGGAAGGCCTAAAACCACTGGATGTGTGGCTCTTGGAATCACTAAAAAAGAAATATACTCAGAATGAAGAACTCCCACTCTCAGACGAACTGGAAGAGTCCTTAAGGAAATGACTGCGTCAAAAATCTTGCTGCCATCCACGGCAGTCAAAGAGATGGACGAGGACAGTCTCTCGGTGGGTAGGGACCACCGTTTAACATAAGCTTCGGTTATGAAATTCCCAGCTGCTCCGGAATCAAGGAGAGCAATGACGTTCCTGTAACGTTGAGCAATTTGGAGCGACACTGGGAGGTTACAGTCATGAGGAGATGGAGAGGAGATCATTACTCCTAGCCGGCCCTCTCCTTGGCGAGCTAGGATCTGGAGTTTCCCGGACGTTTGGGACAGGCATTGATAGTGTGCGACGGAGCTGCACAGTAGAGACAGAGAGACTCAGAGAGACGTCTTCGGCGCTCAGCGGGAGATAGACGAGAACGACTAATTTGCATAGGCTCATCCTTGGATGGAGATGGTTGACGAGGAGGAGGAGCAGAAGATTTAGGAGTAGATGATCTTCCTCGCTCAGTTGCTCTCTCTCTGAAACGTAGATCAACCTTCGTGCAAAGAGAAATTAGCTCATCCAACTTAGAGGGCAAGTCTCTGGTAGCTAACTCATCCTTGATGCGTTCTGATAAGCCATGCCAGAATGCAGCATACAGGGCCTCGTCGTTCCATGCCAGTTCGGATGCCAGGATTTTAAACTGTATAAAATACTGTCCCACAGTACGTGTTCCCTGGCGTAAACGGAGAATCTCAGATGAAGCAGATGTTATCCGGCCTGGCTCGTCGAAGATGCGCCTGAATGTAGCTACAAAGTCAGTATAGGAGGATAGCAGGGGATCAGACTTCTCCCATAAAGGTGATGCCCAGTCAAGGGCTGAGCCACTGAGAAGGGAGATGATATAGGCAATTTTGGTACGGTCACTGAAGAAATTGCCAGGTAGAAGCTCAAAGTGGATTTCACATTGATTGAGAAATCCCCTGCAGAACCTTGGAGATCCATCAAATTTTGCTGGCGTTGGAAGATGAAGATGTGGACTGGAAATGGGTAAGGTGGGTGGGGTTACAGCTGGTGTCACTGCAGTGGACGCACCGGACGTGCCAGGTCCACGGAGGGTCGTTTGAATCCCATCCAGCCGTGTAGAGAGATCCTGGAGACAGCGGATGATGTGGCCCTGTGCAGCCTCCTGATGTTCAAGTCGGGCTGCCAGTTCTTGCATTGGCCTGGCCGCTTGATCCTGGTCTCCGGCTGGATTCATTAGGTCAGTGCTTACTGTCACAACTGAGGGCCTGAGCTGACGGGAGGCAGCCTCAGTTGTAGGGGCTGAGATGTAACGGAACCTGGGAGGTTGTATCAGACCCCTAGACATGTAAGTAACATGTAGAATAACTGCCCGAAGGCGTGACCACGACAACCAGGATAAAAGTCAATGATGTTTATTATGACAAACTCCGTAACACAGCAGCAGTAAAGGAAACATAAAAGTCAACAGAGGATAAATACAATTCCTGGGTACTACAGGGTGGCAAGGGCCACAGGCACTGGTAGAGTGAGACAGTTCTTATAATCTTCTAGTTGGAAAGTTCTTACCAGACCTGACTGTAGCAATGGAGAGAACCCAGGATCGTACCAGCTGGTGTTCCAGGAAAGGCTGGGTTGCTGAAGATAAAACGGCTGCTGTGGATACTGGCTGGAACCAGACTGTTGTTGGTACGGAGTGGATACTGGCTGGAACCAGTTAAATAATAAACGAACTTGAGAGCGATGAAATAATAATGAAGTTTGGAGTTTAAGAGCGGTGAAATAATAATACCGGTGGAGAGTGGTAAACTGCAGAAAGGACACCGGCCCTTTAAGAGAAGCTGTACACTGCTGGAAGCTGGGCTGGAAGCAGGTGATTGATGAAGTTTGGAGTTTGAGAGCGGTGAAATAATAATACCGGTGGAGAGTGGTAAACTGCAGAAAGGACACCGGCCCTTTAAGAGAAGCTGTACACTGCTGGAAGCTGGGCTGGAAGCAGGTGATTGTTGTAACTGGAAACAGGTGAGTCCAGAATGGATCGGAGAGTCAGGCTACACCGCAGATGGAATGCTGGTGCGGGTCTCTATAGCAGAAGTCTGGAGACAGGAGCTGGAACCTGGAAGACAACCACAGGAGAGAGACAAACTGGAACTAGGTTAGACAACCAAAGCACTGACGCCTTCCTTGCTCAGGCACAGCTTACTTATACCTGCAGCAAGGAAGGGGTTGGCTAGGCAATTATGCAAATCAACAATACAGACAGCAGATTGGTGGAAATGCTCAGATGACAAAATCCAAGATGGCTGCGCCCATGCAGACACTTGGAGGGAAGTTTGGTTTGTAATCCATGTGAGAATTGAAACAGTAATGGCGACGCCGGCCACAGGAGACAGGAGACGCCAGACTGACAAGCGCACATTTAACCACGCGGGCACAGCGGAGGCCACGGCTGATGAAATCACCACTCTGACATTCTGCATGTGGAAACTCAGGAACAGCGGGATCCGGTCCTGGAACGCTGAGCCAGCCTTAGGAGGCATCTGAAGGGTAAGTAATGGCGTCCAGATACCCGGATCGTGACATGAGGTAATTGTAATGTGTCCCAGAAGGAGGTTTTGGTAGATTGGTCAACGTTATTATGTGAATAGAGATCACTAAAAAAGGAGTAGAAGATGTCTGTGATCGCCTTCCCCTCGGTCTGCACAGCTGAGGTCGAATCCCTCAAAGCTGTCACGTATTGGGGTCCCTTGTCGGATTTAATTAAGTTGGAAAGCATTCGGCTCGGTTTATCTCCATATTGAAAAAGTTTATATTTACCCGCCATAAGAAATCTATTATCCATATGTGTCAGGGTGTGATCAAATTGGGTCTTAGCGTCTCTATATTTCTGCTTGTTAGCTAACGTAGGTGAGGATTTAAAGTTTTGAAATGAGGAAGTGAGTGCAGATTGTGCTGCCCTATATGTTGCTTCTTGGTCTCGTCTATATTTTGTCATGTATGCAATTATATCTCCTCGTAAGACAGCTTTAGCAGTCTGCCAAAATAAGGCAGGGTCAGACGTATGGTCAGAGTTGTTGAGAGCATAGGAGTCCCAGGAATTCATCAACATAGTTTTAAAGTCTGGAGAAGCCACCATCTTGGCAGGGAACCTCCAGTGTGAATTAGTACCCAGCGTGAACCTACCCTGAAGCACAAGTGAAATGGGGGCATGGTCTGAGATAGTTATAGGGTTAATAGCTGTGTCAGTGATCCTGGGTGACAGATCGGTGGAGACAAGGAAGTAATCTATACGTGAGAAGGAATTATGGGATGAAGAGTAGTAAGTGTATTCTAATTCTACAGGGTTATGGAGGCGCCACACATCAATCAGTCCCAGCTGTGTAGACACATAATCTAGGTTGATCTTGGGTAGTCGGGTCCTCTGAGACGAGGCACCCTTCCTGTCCAAAACCAAAGAGGACACCATATTCATATCACCTCCAAGGATAAGAGAGGCATGCGAATATGGGCGGAGAATATTCGTTATCTCCAGATAGAATGACTTATCATACACAGCCGGGGCATAGATATTGCACAAGGTTAATCTGGTGCCTTCTAAGGTGATATCTAGGACAATGTATCTGCCTAGAGGGTCGATAATCTGATGATGTATATCAAACACCACCCCCTTACGGATAAGGATAACGACCTCCCTTGCTTTAGAAGAGAATGAAGAAGATGCTACAACCTCTTGTCTAAGCATGGTAAGTTTAGCATGTTCAGGAGGGGTCAGATGTGTCTCTTGAAGCATAGTGACATCAGCCTTTATCTTATTTAAATAGGTAAGGATGCGTCTCCGTTTGATAGGAGAGTTAATACCCCTAACATTCCACGATATTATATTAAGTTGTGACATTTATGACATCATCAGAGGAATATAGAAGGATAGTAAGAGGTCTTGTGATAAGAAATATCATTATACAAGTAATCCAGAGCATCATAAGAATATACAATCCCCACCCCAACCGGCTAAGCATCTGTAAATAAGAAGTAACGAAGAGGACAGTAAGAGAGGTTAGAATGAAGAGAAAGAGGTGGAGACAAAAATGAAGATAAAGATAACATATAAGAGCATCTACACCAGCATGCATCGGTATAAACTTTCAGTGTGAACCCGCTGTAATGTAGAACAGTAGAAATAACTAAATAACCAACAGGCAATATGAGAATAATAACTTCAAGTAAATATCCCAATGGCCCGTATAGAAAAAGAAGTGCTTTTCTAAATGGTCATAATAGGAGTTAAACCTAAATTACCTCACAATATAGTAGAACTAGCAACTCTATCAAGCCGTATAAGAACATGGATTAAGTACCGGCATCAGGTTTCAGTCAATGTCAACCGCCTTGTTTGGAGAGGATGGTGGTGAGGTCAAAGGCGACCGCGTGGTTTTACCCAGCTCCATCATAAAGCCCTTAGCCGAGTCCACCGAAGTGAAATCTTTCGGACCCTGTGGGGTGAAGATGCGCAGCCGTGCTGGGTAGAGAAGAGCAAATCGGATACCATTTTTCACTAGATGAGAGCACATTGGGGACATTTCTCTCCTGGCTCTAGAGACTTCCGCGGAGTAATCCTGAAAGAGAAACAGCCATTGTGCTTCCCATTGGAGTGGTCCTTTGCTTCGGGCCGCAGACCATATCAGTTCTTTATGTCTGAAGTTTAAGCACTTGAAGATGACCGGACGGGGTCTAGATTGGTTAGAATCACGTGGGGGCCCCAATCTATGAGCTCGTTCAATTTCCAACGATGAGAGTTCTTCGGGGATACCCAGAAGGTCTGGTAAATCGGAGAGGAGGAATTTCAGAAGATCAGGGCCTCTCAGTGTTTCTTTAAGACCCACAATACGCAGATTGTTACGTCTCGAACAATTTTCTAGGTCGTCTATCTTCATCATCATATGTTGACGTGTAGTTGTTAGAGAGACGACTTGCTCTTTAAGGTCTTCAATTTCTTTAAAGTTAACTCCAATCCTATTTTCGTTTACCGAGATTCTGCGGGACATAGAGCCGAGCTCTGATTTTAGGTCCGACACTGCAGTCATAAATTTGTCTGCCTGAGCTTGTAGTAAAGGTTCCACAGTTTCTTTAATTGCTTTCACTATATCCGAATAGGAAGGGGGAGCGGGGGGCGCCTTTGGGGCCATGGTAGGTGATGATTCAATTGCGCTGTCTAGACTGACAGGCTGGGAGGACAGTGGCGGAGAGATGGTGCTTGGTTCTCCGCGTTTATCGCCACTCCTGTATCTTTGGGGTTTTGGTGTAGAAGAGCTTAAGAATTTGTCCATAATAGTAATTATGAGCTCATGAGGGTCGGACAGATGATATGATTTGCCGTTGGTTATAAGAATAGGGAAATATCTACATCACAGTTGCGGGGGGTGTGAATTCACATAGCGCTGTGAAATGTCTCCATTATTGGTGAACGGAGAGCGGGTGTAGTACACCGAGTAGACCGAGACATGTACTTGTGTTTACCAGGTAGAAAGTTGCTATCGCCAATATATATGGTAGCAGCGAGACTTTGAGGGCGTGATAGATAGTAGCGGTAACGTAGTATGTCAATTACAACGGCAATCCGGCCTGCGGTATCACCGCGTAAGCACGCCAACTGGAAACAAATTAGTAGGTATTGAGTAAATCTCACTCACCTCCCACACATGTGGCGATGGGGAGGGGGGGTGAAAGATGTAATTCACTTCGTGGCAGCGGATCGGATAAATAGCATCTTATCTTGTGGTCAGCGATGGTAGTAGCCAGAGTTAACTGTTTCAGTATGATGCAATTCAGGGCCCAGGTGTAATCAGTAAAGGGCAAGGGGGGGGGGGGGGTAGTGTATGGAAGTTCTGTGATGTTCCTGTGATTACAGATATGGAATATTGCACATATGAGTATGAAACCTGCAGGCTCCCTCACCCCTGTAGCTCCCTTCCACCCCACTCTGTTGCAGTAAATGACATTCCAAGGGGGAGAGAGGTGCAGGGAAGAATCACTGCAGTCCGTGGGTGATCTTTGCCAGCGCAGCACCGGAAGTGCGGTTGCGCGGCTTTCTCCGTCTCCGAGCGCCGGGTCACTATCCCGCTTCTCGGGCCTCAGGTACAGTGCAGGGGGGGGTTCTCCCGGGCTTCTCAGTCGGCCGTGGGTCCAGGTGAGGGGTCTTTATGTCCGCGGGCAGTTCCGGCGTCCACGCGTCTCCCGGAGCTCCTCGGCGGGCTGGTGTGGAAATTGAGGCCGCGGCTCTGGTATCCGATGTAGGCCACAACCTGCAGAGGCCGTAAAAACGGTCTCCCGGCTCCGCGACCAAACACCCGGGCACCCTGAGCCGCAAGGAGGGGAATAAGAGTATGATGTGGGGAATTATTATTGCTGGAGGTGATGATTTTTATAGAATGAGCAGGAGGTCTAATTTCCTGCTGCCAGTCGCCTCTCCAGTCCCATATGACACATTTTTAAACATATTTTAAATACCCAGTGCCTAGCACCCACAATACATTTAAAGATGGCGACTAGCGCCAGTGCACAGTTTAAAAGTGGTGCAAAGCGCCCATTGTCCTCCTAATGTCGCCGGGCACTAGGGCTTAACCCCTTCAGTGCTGTGGCCGCCATTACACGTGTGGCTGGTTAGTCTCTCCGGCCACACTCCTCCCCCCCAATTCAAGCGGGAAAACCAGGGAGCCATGTCCCAACGATTTGACTCCTGGTCCCGCAGTCTATTGGGTTGAAGGGGATGCTACCTGGGGGGTGTAGGCTCCGGCCTAGACAGTTCATCCATAGTGCAGTGGGCCTCTCTCTTCGTGGATGCACAATGTTCAAATAGTCCACCTGAAGTCCAAGTTCAAGGCTACACCACAAAAGTCTGTCCAATTTCCCCAAGGTAGGTTGCAGCCACCTAAAAGGTGGGTGGTAAGTCACCACGGTGGGGGGCCAGTTACACACAAGTGCCACCCAATGTGTCCCAATTGTGGCATACCCCACCTCCCACAATAGCAGTATACTGCTCAAACAGGCCACAGGGTGCTCCTGCCCATATGGCTCCTCCTGGCTCAGTACTGCTCCCAGTCCGTGCAGTGGCGCAGTAGTTAGTAAAACACAGTCCTGGTCAAGAATGTGCGCCATCAGCACTGGAGTGGGTACCAGAGCCTCCTTCAATGACTAGAATGCCAACTCGCAAGCGGGTGCAAAGTCCACTGACTTGGGAATGCCCTTCCTAGTCATCTCTTTAAAGGGGTTCACTACAGGACTAAAATCAATGACAACGTGTCCGTAAGGCCTTACAGGTTCTAAGGTCGTTACCAGTCTGGGTGATGTGGGCCGAGGACAGCCTCTGGTGGCCTCTGCTTTGGGCCTACCCCTGTCTCCTCCCACATGGTGCCCCAGGCACTGCACCGCCGTCATTTCTATCTGGCAACTGTCTGCCCTAACTGTCAGACCTGCCCTCCAATCCTCCTCTGTCGACCTATGACTCGGGAAACCTACCCTGTAACTTGGGCCTACACTTTCCTCCTCGTCCGCTACCTGTGCCACAGTGATGGCGGCCAGACCACCAGCCTCTGGATCCTGTGTGGCATCCACTACAGGGAGGCTGTGTGTCTTCCCCGATCTACTGCGCATAGGCAGGGGACCTGCTATGTCCACAGCAACTTGCTGTAAAGGTTCTCCTATGGGCAGAGGCCCAGAGACAACACAACCGCTGGAGTGCCCCAGCTGCCAATGCATGGCACCAGCCTTACAGTTGCTCTGGGCGTCATCCGACATTCCAGACCAGGGTAAGCTCTGTGTCAGGCACTTCAGGGTACGGTCTATCTCTGAGTGGCTGTCCAAAGGGGTTTCGCTGGCAACCGACACCGTTTGCGCAGGAAAGTTCCCTGGGGGGACCAGCTGGACACGTTCCCTATCTGGTCTATCCCCTCCCACTTTCCTGGCTACCCTATACCTTAATCCTTCCCGCCAGGTCAAACTTCCTGCCCCAACCCTGTCAAGGCCGCTGCCAGAGTGGCGCCTCATGCCTTTCAGGGATGGGTCAGAGAGTTGAGCCTCCCTAAACTCCTGCCTGCGGCCCTCAATCTCTCCTAAATTGGGACACACTACAGGGGGATCTAGGTGGGGACTACTAGGGTCAGTCTGGTAGGGGTCAGTCATGGAAAAGTCAGTGTGGTTTCTCATACTCACCGCCAGAGTTGGCAAACCACTTGGGTCAGGAGCATCATTGGGCACCCCCACAGGATCAAACGAGCTGGACCCAACATCCTCTGCGTTGCTAGGGGACGTAGGCATACCAGAGGCAAAAGGCATGCGGGGTCGATGTACCGATCTAGCCACTGTAATCTTTTCCTCTGGGCTGGTTGATGCTGTGGTTGGCTGTGCTGGCAGTTGTCTAGCAGCTGTAGTCTTTTCCTCTGGGCTGGGCTGTGCTGGAGTAGCTGATGTCAACGGTGGTTGTGGAACTTGACTCCGGGAAATGGCGCCAGCAAACGTGGTGATGATTCCACCACCCAGATCATTTCCTAGGACCACATCAGTTGGGAGACCATCCATGACGGCAACTTCTCGCAACTCTGGTCCAGCTCCCCAGTCCAGGTAGACTCTTGCCATGGGAACCGCTTTCTCCGTTCCATCTGCCAGGGTGACCTTGGCAGTGCGACCCCGCAATACTGCAGCAGGATCTATAAGGTGGGGGCTCACCACAGTGATTGAGGCCCCAGAGTCTCTTAGGCCTTCCCCCTGCAGGGGTCCCACGTGGACCGGCTGCAGGTGCCTCCACATGTTGTGTAGGGGCTGTTTGGCCATGCAGGTGACTCTCTCCGTAGAGTGCACCTGTCTCTCGCCACACTCCATCGGACTGACTGGAGGGGGAACAGTCTCTGTAGGCTCATCTCCTCTCGTCAAACAAGCGAGCCGGGCTCCAGCACTCGGATTTGGGGCACGAGTCTGGGGTGCTTGGGATGCAGGACAGTTCATCCTCAGATGTCCGATTTTCCTACAGCCGTAGCACTTCTTCTCCAGTCGTGGCACCGATGATCTCTGATCAGTTGCAGGGACGCTGCGGTGCGGTTGCTGGCCAAGAGCACCCGGGTTGGAAGATGCTTGTCTTTGGGGGTGATGAGCTGAAGAGGGGTGTCCCCCTGGTGGTACAATCTTTTGGAGATGGCTGCTGGCTGGGCGCTTCTGCCCGTGTGGCCAAATTGCCACATACTTGTCGGCTAACTGGGCAGCCATCTTTAAGCTTGGTGGCTCCGGGTCTAGCACCCACTCCTTCACTTCTGGGGTGCACCTGCGATAGAACTGCTCCCTGCAGATCAGGTCAATCAGTGGGTCCCATGTAGTGGCTTCAGAATCCTTCACCCACTTCACCACGTACTGCCGCAGCTGGGTGGCGAACTGCCCATAGGTGCTGCTAGGATTCTTGGGCAAGTCTCTGAACTTCTTCCTGTAAGACTCTGGAGTGATGAAGAATCGCTGGAGGAGGGCCTTCTCGACTTCGTCATAAACCCCACAGTCCTCCGTGGCCACTCCTCGATAGGCCTCCAAGGCCTCTCCATGCAGAGTGGGCACACTCTGACTTGGGTAAATCGTGTAGTTTACAAGTCCTTTCAAAAACTTGTAAATGTCCATCAATGTCCCCATTACTGTCTGCAAACTGAATGCGTCCCGATCTGTGCACAACAGCTGACAACGGCCCCCGGGGTACCACGGCTTGTGGTGCCCGCTCATCACGCCACATCTGGATGATGATCAAGCACTCTTGCTCTGTTGCCCTTTCCCCCAATTCCACTAGCCGATCTGCTAGGCTATCCGTGCCGCCCACCCTGGGACATTGGGAACCTGGCCCTGCTGGGGACTGCTGGGAAACATGGCTGCTGCTAGAAGGGGCGGGGCTTGTGGGTCTCACAGGTTCCATACGAAGGTCCACTGGTGGGCCATCCTCTGCGATGCTGATGCCCTCAGTGCTTTCCACCTCCGCCCAATGGGACTCCTCCAAGCTCATGAGCGCCGCCTTCATGACGCTTCTGGACGCTTTGAAAGGGATATCCACACCCTTCTCCTGGCACACGATCTCCAGATCGCCCTTAGACGTTTCACTGAAGTCCGTCATCTTGTGCGTTCTCCTGTGCTGTAGTTACTCCTCTCCTGAGTAACTCAGCTTCTCCAATCGGGTGACCGAAAAGCCGCCTGGGATTATCCCACCTCTATGCCACCAATTTCTATGATCGGACGGTCTCGTCCCCAGTACACAACTCCACCTGCCTTTCCATTTGTTTTCACCGGTGTCTGCTAAATGTCCTCCGCAGTGGGGTCAATTACCCGTGGTGTGGAATCAATCACAGAAACCGCCTGACAAGGCCATCAATCAGGGGAGCTTTTTGCGAATGGAACGGTAACTCTATTCTATTAACCACCTACATATGTGCAATTTAATATAAAACGGATCCTGTATTTAAATAATTCAGGAACCAGCACACTGGTAATTATCTATCACAATTAATTCATATTATTAATTTAGAGACTGCATCATCATATTTGAGGGACTTTTCATTATTATTATTATTATATAGTTTTTGACACTGGGACGCCAGTGTTTAATAATACAATTCTTACCAAACAGAACCAATAAGTTATTTTTAGAATATATAGCATATTGTTTATTGTTTGTCTAGAGAGCAATATTGCTACACAGTTCATGTATGTATGTGTCTTATACTGCTAATCTTAAACAGACCAAATATAAAAGTGGTTATTTATAATTGAAGTTGTACTGAGTCAATCATTATACATGACAGACTGCACACTGGTATCACAAAGTGTTTTTTGGCGCAGAGTAAACTTTTTCTTTGTTCGGAACTTGGAGACGCTGATTCACCCTAGACAGCCGGTGAACGGGGCTAGGTTTCGCATAGCCCTGTAGGTCACAAGATGACGCAATCTTCTTGAGGCAGATGATGTTTTAATGCCAACAAAAAGTTCTGAAAAGAACTAAGCAGTACAGCAAGATGTTACAGCAGAAAGTAGTTGGTCCAAATACACTCTGGAGGCATGCAGGCCTCCTTTTTATGTCAATTTTCCACACAGTACCACAGGGGGTCATGTCCCCCCTGAGTAATTTCCATCCAATCAGGAAATCTTACAAAATACAAATAAATAAATAAATAAAACTATTTCCTCTTTCCTGGCACACACAAAGTTTTGTATAATTTAAACTCCAATTCCTCCCACCTGGGAGTTTACACTTCGCCATTGATAAATTTATCACATAGCTTCAAAATACAAATGTTTCTGTCTCATTCACATCTCCATGCAAACCCAGTGTTTGGGATTACAACAGGAAAGGCTGCAACACAACAAACAGTCTTACTTCCTGGGCGGCGGGGGGGAGGGGGGGGAACAGAGACCGGCGGCGGCAGAGGAGCTGGCTGCAAGGAGAGATGTCCATGCAGACGGCAGGGAGAGCACAGATTGGCGGCCGGTGGGAGGAGCTGGCTGTGGGGGAACTTGTCTGCGGCGGCGGGGGGAGGCGCTGCAGGGAGAGAGGTGCCTGGCTGTTACCTCTCCCCCTGCAGCGCCTCCCCCTGCCACCGCAGACATGTCCCCCCGCAGCCAGCTCCCCCGCCGGCCGCCGATCTCTGCTCCCCCCGCGGCCAGCAGCACCGCATGTCTCCTCAACCTCAATCCGACTTGCCTGGCCGTCACCTGTCTCCCTGCAGCACCTCCCCCTGCCACCGCAGACATGTCCCCCCGCAGCCAGCTCCCACCGCCGGCCGCTGATCTCTGCTCCCCCCGTGGCCCGCAGCACCGCATGTCTCCTCAACCTCAATCCAACTTGTTTTCAAGTCGGATTGAATTTGTCGGAAAGTGGGCCAAAACCTGTTGGATTTGGCCCCCTTTCTGACAGAAGCACGTGGATCGGCGGCTAAAAATCAGCCTATACTGAATAGGTCGGAAACCCTTCCGACCTATTTCTGTCGGAAGCTGCCGACTACCCGACAAGACGGCAGCTTCCGACATTTATTGAATACACCCCTAAAGCTAGATACACACCATACAATTATCTCGCAGAAAATCTGCCAGATCTAAATGGTTGGAAGGAAAATCTGGTAATGGATGAGAGCAAATTACAATCTCTATCATTTGCTCCCAAACACTGGAAAATGAACAAAACCTGTTGTTCATACAAATTGGTTAAACACAAATTTAACCAACTTGGATGAACGACTGTTTTTGACAGTTCTGCAGTGTTTGGGAGCAAATGACAGATTGTAATTTGCTCTCATCCATTATCAGATTTTCCTTCCAACCAGCTAGATCTGGCAGATTATCTGCCAGATAATTATCTAATATGTACCTGGCTTTATCAGCCAGGAGCAGCACTTGCCGCGGGCAAGCAGGGCTATTGACAAAGGTCAACACCTGGACCGAAACGTCGATGTGTATTCTGATTTTATGATAGTCTGATTAAAATGTCAAATATAGAAGACTCGTGATCGTTCACTTTATGATTTTAAGTATTCACAGCGCATCACTATTTCCACATTTTGTTATGTTACAGCCTTATTTCAAAATGGTCAGACATGCACAGTAAAGTGTGGGACCTTATATAGACAGGTGTGTGCCTTTCCAAATCATGTCCAACCAACCATAGGCGGATCCAGGTAGGGGGGACACTCGGGCCCATGCCCCCCCCCCCCCCCCCCCCTGTCATTTCTGATTTCTTTTTTGTTTCAAAAGGAGAACAGCAGCAGCACTACTGCTATTTCCGTCAGTAGTATTTGATAAAAGACCCGCCACAGCTCTGACAGCAAGGCCGTGTGGTAACCAATGGGGAGGGCCCCTGCTCACACCGCAACCTACCTCCACCACTGCCAGCCGGCCAGAGTCGAGCCCAGGTGCGGGGTTCAAATGCCAGCATCGAGTAAGACTGTTACTTATGATGGCGCAGAAGGCTTCATTAGCCCTCACTGCACCACAGTTTCCCAGCACTTCCTCCTTCACTTCCTTTACCACCATGCTAGGTGCAGTCAAACTCAGCCTCAGCTTTGAGAAGGCAGCCTGTGTGATTGTGACAGGGCTGTCCTGCAGATGTCTTATGCTGCTTGTTGGAGATCCAGTTGGCTGTTTCTGCTAATCAAAGATGGGCAGGTTGTGTCCTGCAATCTGAGTCTCAGTTCAGTGCCCAAAACAAGGTATGCTGCACCTGCCACCACCAACTAAAAACTTTAATAATAATATAGTGCTGGGGTGCCTTCCAGGCTCCCATACCTAATGGAACAGGTGACCAACATTTCAAGGCCCAATCAGCCTTTTCATCAGGGTGAAACAACAAGATTTTGATACCTACCGGTAAATCCTTTTCTCCTAGTCCGTAGAGGATGCTGGGGTCCAGTTCATGACCATGGGGTATAGACGGTTCCGCAGGAGCCATGGACACTCTTAAGACTTTTCAATGGGTGTGAACTGGCTCCTCCCTCTATGCCCCTCCTCCAGACCTCAGTTATAGGAACTGCCCAGGGAGACAGACATTTTCGAGGAAAGGATTTACTTTAAACTAGTGGCGAGATACATACCAGCTCACACCTCAACCATGTCGCACAATATGGCATTCAACAGAACACACGCCAACAGGCATGAACCAATTACAGCAACATGCTGAAACTAATATAACACAACTTGTGTAACTCTAATAACAAAACTGCAGGTAAAGTACGCACTGGGACGGGCGCCCAGCTTCCTCTACGGACTAGGAGAAAAGGATTTACCGGTAGGTATCAAAATCCTGTTTTCTCATACGTCATAGAGGATGCTGGGGTCCACTTCATGACAATGGGGTTTATACAAAAGCTTCAGTATGGGCGGGAGAGTGCGGATGACCCTGCAGCACCGATTGACCGAACTTGAGGTCTTCATCAGCCAAGGTGTCAAACTTGTAGAATTTAGCAAATGTGTTTGACCCCGACCAAGTAGCTACTCGGCAAAGTTGCAATGCCGAAACCCCCCGGGCAGCCGCCCAGGATGAGCCCACCTTCCTAGTGGAATGGGCCTTCACCTACGTCGGTAACGGCAATCCAGCCATAGTATGAGCAAGCTCTGATCCAACGCGCAATAGTCTGCTTGGAAGCAGGATACCCAATCTTGTTGGGAGCATACAGGACAAACAAAGAAGTGTTTTCCGTATTCGAGCTGTTCTAGCGACATAAAGCTTCAAAGCCCTAACCACATCTAGAGACTTTGTGAGACAAGGCCCCCAATTCAGACACCCGCCGCGCGGATGCCAATGCCAAAAGCATCACCACTTTCCAAGTGAGAAACTTCAACTCTATCTCTTGTAGAGGCTTAAACCAATCTGATTGAAGGAACTGCAACACCACATTAAGGTCCCATGGTGCCACTGGAGGCACAAATGGAGGCTGGATGTGCAGAACCCCTTTCACGAAGGTCTGAACCTCTGGAAGAGAGGCCAATTGTTTTTGGAAGAACACTGACAAGGCCGAAATCTGGACCTTGATTGATCCCAATCGTAGGCCCGCCTCCACACCAGATTGCAGAAAATGGAGAAAACGTCCCAACTCAAACTCTTCCGTAGGAGCCTTCTTGGATCCACACCAAGACACATATTTTCTCCAAATACGGTGGTAATGTTTCGAAGTTACTCCTTTCCTGGCCTGAATAAGGGTTGGGATGACTTCCTTGGGAACACCCTTTCGGGCTAGGATCCGGCGCTCAGCAGCCATACCATCAAATGTAGCCACAGTAAGTCTTGATACATGCACGGCCCCTGCTGCAGCAGGTCCTCACGAAGAGGAAGAGGCCGAGGATCTTCTATGAACAACTCCTGAAGATCTGGGTACCAAGCCCTCCTTGGTCAGTCTGGGGCAATGAAGATTGCTCGAACTCTTGTTCTTCTTATGATCCTGAGCAATTTTGGGATCAGTGGAAGTGGAGGGAAGACATACAACAACCGGAACACCCACTGGGCCACCAGCGCATCCACTGCTATTGCTTGAGGGTCTCTCGACCTGGAACAATATTTCTGAAGCTTCTTGTTGAGACAAGATGCCATCATGTCTACTTGAGGAACTCCCCAAAGACTTGTCACCTCTGTGAAGACTTCTTGGTGTAGGCCCCACTCTCCTGGATGGAGATCGTGTCTGCTGAGGAAGTCTGCTTCCCAGTTGTCTACTCCCGGAATTAAAATTGCCGACAGAGCCTTTACATGTCTTTCTGCCCAGAGGAGGATCTTCGTCACTTATTCCATTGCCGCTCTGCTTTTCATTCCGCCCTGCCTGTTTATGTACGCGACTGCTGTTACATTGTCCGACTGGATCTGCACGTGATGATCTTGAAGAAGATGTACCGCTTGTTGAAGGCCGTTGTAAATGGCTCTCAATTCCAGCACATTTATGTGAAGGCAGACTTCCTGACTTGACCATTTTCCCTGGAAGCTTTCTCCCTGAGTGCCAGCTGCCCAGTCTCGGAGACTTGCATTCGTGGTTACCAGGAGCCAGTCCTGAATCCCGAACCTGCGTCCCTCTAGTAGGTGAGAACTGTATAGCCACCACAGGAGCGAAATCCTGGCGTTTGACGACAGGATTATCTTCCGGTGCCTGTGTAGGTGGTATCCCGACCACTTGTCCAACAGGTCCCACTGGAATACCCTGGCATGGAACCTGCCAAACTGTATGGCCTCGTAGACCGCCACCATCTTCCCCAACAACCGAATGCACTGATGGATCGACACACTCGATGGTTTCAATATCTGTTTTACCATTTTCTGGATTTCCAGAGCCTTTTCCACCAGAAGAAATACTCTCTGAACTTCTGTGTCCAGAATCATCCCGAGAAAAGACAATCTTGTCGTCGGTTCCAACTGTGACTTTGGATAATTTATGATCCAACCGTGTTGTTGGAGTATTGACAGGGAGAGTGTAGTGTTTTGTAACAACTGCTCCCTGTATCTCGCCTTTATCAGGAGAACCATCATCTCTGCCATCACCTTGGGGAATACCCTCCACGCCGTGGAGAGACCGAAAGGTAATGCCTGGAATTGGTAATAGCAATCCTGAACCGCGAATCTTAGATAAGCCTGGTGAGGAGGATAAATGGGAACAGGCAGGTAAGCATCTTTTATGTCTACCGACACCATGTAGTCCCCCTCCTCCAGAATGGAAATCACTGCCCTCAGTGATTGCATTTTGTACTTGAATCGTTACAAGTAGAGATTCAGATTTTTCAGGTTTAGGAGCGGTCTGACCGAGACATCCGGCTTCGGAACTACAAAAAAGGCTTGAATAAAACCTCTCCCCTTGTTGTGACAAAGGTACCAGGACTATGACCTGATCCTGACATAATTTTTGGATTGCCGCTGTTACTGCTTCCCTTTCTGGAAGAGAAGCTGGCAAGGTCGATTTGAAAAATCGGCATGGGGAACATCTTGAAACTCCAGCTTGTATCCCTGGGACACTATTTGCAACACCCAGGGATCCAGGTCAGACAGAATCCAACCTTGGCTGAACAGTTTGAGATGTGCCCCCACACGAGCGGCCTCCCGCAAGGAGCCCCAGCGTCATGCTGAAGATTTGGCAGAAGTAGGGGTAGACTTCTGCTCCTGGGAACCTGAAGCTGCTGTGGACTTCTTTCCCTTTCCCCTTCCCCTACCCGCAAAGAAGGGGGAACCTCTCGCTTTTTTGTATTTATTGGGCCGAAAGGACTGCATGTGCGGGTGGTATGTCTTTTTTGCCGGTGCAGGCGCAGAGGGCAAAAATGTTGACTTACCTGCGGTAGCCGCCGAGACTAACACATCCAGTCCATCGCCAAATAAGGCCTCACCCTTATATGGGAAAGCCTCCATATTTCTTTTGGAATCTGCATCCACGTTCCACTGGCGAATCCACAACGCCCGCCGAGCCGATACTGCCATGGTAGCGGCTTGTGAACTCAAGAGTCCAATATCTTTCATCACTTCTAGCATGTATGCGGCAGCGTCTTTGATATTCCCTAACTTAAGGAGTATCACATCTTTATCAATCATGTCAATTTCTGATGACACGCTTTCTGACCATTTTTCAATAGCACGACTCACCCACGCGCAAGCAATTGTGGGCCTGAACAGCGTACCATTGGCAACATAAATGGATTTCAATGTAGGTTCCATCTTTCGGGTGCCGGCTCTTTTAGTGAAGCCGTGCCAGGTGCAGGGAGAATTACCTTCTTTGTCAACCTGGACAGTGCACTGTCTTACACAGGGGGTGACTCCCATTTTTTCCTGTCCTCCACCGGGAAAGGATAAGCTATCTGAATTCTCTTGGGAATACGAAATTTCTTTTTTGGGATTCACCCACATCCCTTCAAAGAGTGTATTAAGCTCGTGGGAAGGAGGGAAAGTGACCTTACATTTCTTTTCTTTATAGAAATAAGCCTTCTCCTAAGGTACAGGAGTGGCTTCCGTGACATCCAGAACTTCCCTTATAGCCACAATCATATATTGTATATTTTTTTCCAATTTATGATCTATTTCCCTGGAGTCACTATCGTCGACACAAGAATCAATGTCCTTGTTGGTATCAGTATTCACAATATTTGCAAATGGTCTCTTTTGTGACCCAGAGGGGTCGCCTGCGGATGGAAGAACAGAGCCCTGAAAAATCACATCCTCCACAAATTTTCTCCAGCACTCAGCATGAGATTCAGACTTATCTAATCTCCTATTGATATGATGCATACTATCACGTATTTCTTTCACCCATGCAGGCTCTTGGTGTGCCGGCAGAGTCACCACATTACACTTCTGTGTCCCTAAAATGGTTTCCTCCGGGGAGGAACTCCCTGCTTTTGACATGTCTTACACACGTGTACAACACACACACAGACTCACTGGGACTTATTAGGGGACAGACCCACAGTAAAATCTGTCAGAGGGACACGGTTTAGGAGCAGCCAGTTCACAACCCCAGCGCCAGTATCTAATGCCTGTGAACACAGAATGCCCACTGACATGCAGCGCTTTTTACACAGTAAAACATACTTGTAAAGCACCAAATTCGCTTATGCCCCCTGCTGTTTTGCACCCTGATACTTGTAGTCAGAAATGAAGGAGGACCAGCGATTTCTCTGCAGCCTGAGGAGAGAGAACATGGCACTGAGCAGTGTGCTGGCTGCCTGAGGAAGAAGCTCCGCCCTTTTTACCTCAGAAACTTTTCATAATATTTATACTGGCGGGGGTAGGGCTGTGCCTGGGCATCTTATGCCCCCTTTTTGCCAGTTTATAGAGGTGTTTTTGCTGCCCAGGGCGCCCCCCCCCCACGCCCAGGGCGCCCCACACCCTGCACCCTGCAGTACCTGTCTGTGTGGGTAGCAATGGCGCACTGCGCTCCCGCCAGCTGCGCTGTACCTCAGCCATCACTTTTCTTGATAGAAGATCTGTCTTCTTCTACTCACCTGTCTTCTGACTTCTGGCTCTGTGAGGGGGGTGACGGCGTGCTGTGGGAGTGAGCATCTAGGCACGGCTAGCGTTCAGTTCCCTTCAGGAGCTAATGGTGTCCTGTCAGCCAGAAGCAGAGCCATGAAACTCTTCAGAAAGTTGGTTCCTACTTCTGCCCCCTCAGTCCCACGAAGCAGGGAGTCTGTTGCCAGCAGTTCTCCCTGAAAATAACAAACCTAACATAAGTCTTTTCAGAGAAACTCAGTAGAGGTCCTCAGAGTGCATCCAGTCTGCCTGGGCACATTTCTAAAACTGAGGTCTGGAGGAGGGGCATAGAGGGAGGAGCCAGTTCACACCCATTGAAATGTCTTAAGAGTGCCCATGGCTCCTGCGGAACCGTCTATACCCCATGGTCATGAAGTGGACCCCAGCATCCTCTAGGACGTATGAGAAATTGGCATTAAACCAGCAGGGATGTGCTCCTACAGCCATTCATTACCTTATGGTGTATTATGTGAGGCTACACCCCCTGTGATACCACACACCTTATCTGGGAGCACGCGTGCCTTAGGTGCATGTAAATATAACTATTACCGTTCCCCTATCATGTTGCCCCCCCTTTCATTTTCTTCTGGATCCGCCCCTGCAACCAACTGAATTTACCACAGGTGGACTCCAATTAAGCTGTATGAACATCTCAAGGATGATCAGTGGAAACAGGATGCACCTGAGCTCAATTTTGAGCTTCATGGCAAAGGCTGTGAATACTTATGTACATGTGATTTCTTGTTTTTTTTTATTTTTAATAAATTTGCAAACGTAATCACATTGTCATTATGGGGTATTGTGCGTAGAATTTTGAGTGAAAAAATAAATTTATTCCATTTTGGAATAAGGCTGTAACATAACAAAATGCGGAATGTGGAAAAAGTGAAGCACTGTGAATACTTTGTGTGTGTGTGTGTGTGTGTGTGTGTGTGTATATACACACATATATATATATATATATATATATATGAGAAAAAATAAGAATTTACTTACCGATAATTCTATTTCTCGTAGTCCGTAGTGGATGCTGGGGACTCCGTCAGGACCATGGGGAATAGCGGCTCCGCAGGAGACAGGGCACAAAAGTAAAAGCTTTAGGATCAGGTGGTGTGCACTGGCTCCTCCCCCTATGACCCTCCTCCAAGCCTCAGTTAGGATACTGTGCCCGGACGAGCGTACACAATAAGGAAGGATTTTGAATCCCGGGTAAGACTCATACCAGCCACACCAATCACACTGTACAACCTGTGATCTGAACCCAGTTAACAGCATGATAACAGCGGAGCCTCTGAAAAGATGGCTCACAACAATAATAACCCGATTTTTGTAACAATAACTATGTACAAGTATTGCAGACAATCCGCACTTGGGATGGGCGCCCAGCATCCACTACGGACTACGAGAAATAGAATTATCGGTAAGTAAATTCTTATTTTCTCTGACGTCCTAAGTGGATGCTGGGGACTCCGTCAGGACCATGGGGATTATACCAAAGCTCCCAAACGGGCGGGAGAGTGCGGATGACTCTGCAGCACCGAATGAGAGAACTCCAGGTCCTCCTCAGCCAGGGTATCAAATTTGTAGAATTTTTCAAACGTGTTTGCCCCTGACCAAGTAGCAGCTCGGCAAAGTTGTAAAGCCGAGACCCCTCGGGCAGCCGCCCAAGATGAGCCCACCTTCCTTGTGGAATGGGCATTTACATATTTTGGCTGTGGCAGGCCTGCCACAGAATGTGCAAGCTGAATTGTACTACACATCCAACTAGCAATCGTCTGCTTAGAAGCAAGAGCACCCAGTTTGTTGGGTGCATACAGGATAACAGCAAGTCAGTTTTCCTGACTCCAGCCGTCCTGGAAACCTATATTTTCAGGGCCCTGACAACATCTAGCAACTTGGAGTCCTCCAAGTCCCTAGTAGCCGCAGGTACCACAATAAGCTGGTTCAGGTGAAACGCTGACACCACCTTAGGGAGAAACTGGGGACGAGTCCGCAGCTCTGCCCTGTCCGAATGGACAATCAGATATGGGCTTTTGTGAGACAAAGCCGCCAATTCTGACACTCGCCTGGCCGAGGCCAGGGCCAACAGCATGGTCACTTTCCATGTGAGATATTTCAAATCCACAGATTTGAGCGATTTAAACCAATGTGATTTGAGGAATCCCAGAACTACGTTGAGATCCTACAGTGCCACTGGAGGCACAAAAGGGGGTTGTATATGCAGTACTCCCTTGACAAACTTCTGGACTTCAGGAACTGAAGCCAATTCTTTCTGGAAGAAAATCGACAGGGCCGAAATTTGAACCTTAATGGACCCCAATTTGAGGCCCATAGACACTCCTGTTTGTAGGAAATGCAGGAATCGACCGAGTTGAAATTCCTCCGTGGGGGCCTTCCTGGCCTCACACCATGCAACATATTTTCGCCAAATGCAGTGATAATGTTGTGCGGTCACCTCCTTCCTGGCTCTGACCAGGGTAGGGATGACCTCTTCCGGAATGCCTTTTTCCCTTAGGATCCGGCGTTCAACCGCCATGCCGTCAAACGCAGCCGCGGTAAGTCTTGGAACAGACATGATCCTTGCTGAAGCAAGTCCCTTCTTAGTATCTCTTGAAGTTCCGGGTACCAAGTCCTTCTTGGCCAATCCGGAGCCACGAGTATAGTTCTTACTCCTCTCCGTCTTATAATTCTCAGTACCTTGGGTATGAGAGGCAGAGGAGGGAACACATACACCGACTGGTACGCCCACGGTGTTACCAGAGCGTCCCAGCTATTGCCTGAGGGTCTCTTGACCTGGCGCAATACCTGTCCAGTTTTTTGTTCAGACGGGACGCCATCATGTCCACCTTTGGTCTTTCCCAACGGTTCACAATCATGTGGAAGACTTCCAGATGAAGTCCCCACTCTCCCGGGTGGAGGTCGTTCCTGCTGAGGAAGTCTGCTTCCCAGTTGTCCACTCCCGGAATGAACACCGCTGACAGTGTTATCACATGATTTTTCGCCCAGCGAAGAATCCTTGCTGCCATTGCCCTCCTGCTTCTTGTGCCGCCCTGTCTGTTTACGTGGGCGACTGCCGTGATGTTGTCCGACTGGATCAGCACCGGTTGACTTTGAAGCAGAGGTCTTCCTAGGCTCAGAGCATTGTAAATTGCCCTTAGCTCCAGTATATTTATGTGGAGAGAAGTCTCCAGACTTGACCACACTCCTTGGAAATTTCTTCCCTGTGTGACTGCTCCCCAGCCTCTCAGGCTGGCATCCGTGGTCACCAGAACCCAGTCCTGAATGCCGAATGTGCTGTCCTCTAGTAGATGAGCACTCTGCAGCCACCACAGAAGAGACACCCTTGTCCTTGGAGACAGGATTATCCGCTGATGCATCTGAAGATGCGATCCGGACCATTCGTCCAGCAGATCCCACTGAAAAATTCTTGCGTGAAATCTGCCGAATGGAATCGCTTCGTAAGAAGCCACCATTTTTCCCAGGACTCTTGTGCATTGATGCACTGACACTTGGCCTGGTTTTAGGAGGTTTCTGACTAGCTCGGATAACTCCCTGGCTTTCTCCTCCGGGAGAAACACCTTTTTCTGGACTGTGTCCAGAATCATCCCTAGGAACAGCAGACGTGTCGTCGGAAACAGCTGCGATTTTGGAATATTTAGAATCCACCCGTGCTGTCATAGAACTACTTGAGATAGTGCTACTCCGACCTCCAACTGTTCTCTGGACCTTGCCCTTATCAGGAGATCGTCCAAGTAAGGGATAATTAAGACGCCTTTTCTTTGAAGAAGAATCATCATTTCGGCCATTACCTTGGTAAAGACCCGGGGTGCCGTGGACAATCCAAACGGCAGCGTCTGAAACTGATAGTGACAGTTCTGTACCACGAACCTGAGGTACCCTTGGTGAGAAGGGCAAATTGGGACATGGAGGTAAGCATCCTTGATGTCCAGGGACACCATATAGTCCCCTTCTTCCTGGTTCGCTATCACTGCTCTGAGTGACTCCATCTTGATTTGAACCTTTGTATGTAAGTGTTCAAAGATTTCAGATTTAGAATAGGTCTCACCGAGCCGTCTGGCTTCAGTACCACAATATAGTGTGGAATAATACCCCTTTCCTTGTTGTAGGAGGGGTACTTTGATTATCACCTGCTGGGAATACAGCTTGTGAATTGTTTCCAATACTGCCTCCCTGTCGGAGGGAGACGTTGGTAAAGCAGACCTCAGGAACCTGCGAGGGGGAGACGTCTCGAATTTCCAATCTGTACCCCTGGGATACTACTTGTAGGATCCAGGGGTCCACTTGCGAGTGAGCCCACTGCGCGCTGAAACTCTTGAGACGACCCCCCACCGCACCTGAGTCCGCTTGTACGGCCCCAGCGTCATGCTGAGGACTTGGCAGAAGCGGTGGAGGGCTTCTGTTCCTGGGAAGGGGCTGCCTGCTGCAGTCTTCTTCCCTTTCCTCTACCCCTGGGCAGATATGACTGGCCTTTTGCCCGCTTGCCCTTATGGGGACGAAAGGACTGAGGCTGAAAAGACGGTGTATTTTTCTGCTGAGTTGTGACTTGGGGTAAAAAAGGTGGATTTTCCAGCTGTTGCCGTGGCCACCAGGTCCGATGGACCAACCCCAAATAACTCCTCCCCTTTATACGGCAATACTTCCATGTGCCGTTTGGAATCTGCATCACCTGACCACTGTCGTGTCCATAAACATCTTCTGGCAGATATGGACATCACACTTACTCTTGATGCCAGAGTGCAAATATCCCTCTGTGCATCTCGCATATATAGAAATGCATCCTTTAAATGCTCTATAGTCAATAAAATACTGTCCCTGTCAAGGGTATCAATATTTTCAGTCAGGGAATCCGACCAAGCCACCCCAGCGCTGCACATCCAGGCTGAGGCGATCGCTTGTCGCAGTATAACACCAGTATGTGTGTATATACTTTTTAGGATATTTTCCAGCCTCCTATCAGCTGGCTCCTTGAGGGCGGCCGTATCTGTTTTAATAAGCGTGTGAGCGCCTTATCCACCCTAAGGGGTGTTTCCCAACGCGCCCTAACTTCTGGCGGGAAAGGGTATAACGCCAATAATTTTCTATCGGGGGAAACCCACGCATCATCACACACTTCATTTAATTTATCTGATTCAGGAAAAACTACAGGTAGTTTTTTTCACACCCCACATAATACCCTTTTTTGTGGTACTTGTAGTATCAGAAATATGTAACACCTCCTTCATTGCCCTTAACATGTAACGTGTGGCCCTAATGGAAAATACGTTTGTTTCTTCACCGTCGACACTGTGCAGCGTGTTGACATTATCACGTAATTCCCTAAATAAGCCATCCATTCCGGTGTCGACTCCCTAGAGAGTGACATCACCATTACAGGCAATTGCTCCGCCTCCTCACCAACATCGTCCTCATACATGTCGACACACACGTACCGACACACAGCACACACACAGGGAATGCTCTGATAGAGGACAGGACCCCACTAGCCCTTTGGGGAGACAGAGGGAGAGTTTGCCAGCACACACCAAAACGCTATAATTATACAGGGACAACCTTATATAAGTGTTTTCCCTTATAGCATCTTAATATATAATAATATCGCCAAATAAGTGCCCCCCCTCTCTGTTTTAACCCTGTTTCTGTAGTGCAGTGCAGGGGAGAGTCTGGGAGCCTTCCTAGCAGCGGAGCTGTGTAGGAAAATGGCGCTGTGTGCTGAGGAGAATAGGCCCCGCCCCCTTTTCGGCGGGCTTCTTCTCCCATTTTTCTTGCAACCTGGCAGGGGTTAAATACATCCATATAGCCCCAGAGGTTATATGTGATGTATTTTTAGCCAGCATAGGTACTTTCATTGCTGCCCAGGGCGCCCCCCCCAGCGCCCTGCACCCTCAGTGACCGTTGGTGTGAAGTGTGCTGAGAGCAATGGCGCACAGCTGCCGTGCTGTGCGCTACCTTAAGAAGACTGGGAAGTCTTCAGCCGCCGATTTCTGGACCTCTTCTCTCTTCAGCATCTGCAAGGGGGTCGGCGGCGCGGCTCCGGTGACCCATCCAGGCTGTACCTGTGATCGTCCCTCTGGAGCTAGTGTCCAGTAGCCTAAGAAGCCAATCCATCCTGCACGCAGGTGAGTTCACTTCTTCTCCCCTAAGTCCCTCGTTGCAGTGAGCCTGTTGCCAGCAGGACTCACTGAAAATAAAAAACCTAACAAAACTTTTACTCTAAGCAGCTCTTTAGGAGAGCCACCTAGATTGCACCCTTCTCGGCCGGGCACAAAAACCTAACTGAGGCTTGGAGGAGGGTCATAGGGGGAGGAGCCAGTGCACACCACCTGATCCTAAAGCTTTTACTTTTGTGCCCTGTCTCCTGCGGAGCCGCTATTCCCCATGGTCCTGACGGAGTCCCCAGCATCCACTTAGGACGTCAGAGAAATAGAGAGATGAGTTGGCGCTATTACATCCAAGCTGTTTACATATAAAACTTAATGCAGTCCAGCTCGCCACTCATTAGGTGAGTGAAAATTAATCTTTATAGCACTAGAGTTCAGTATGATAAGAACCGTTGCTCCCCTTCCAACACAAATCCCGGAATCCACGGGTCCAAAAAATCTATAAATACAAGCAAAGGGGGCGCTACATAGTGCATAAAAATTTATTTGGACTCAACAGTCACAGTCACACTACGTAGTTTAAAAACTCTTACCAAGATATAAAAAAACACTGTGGACTGATTACCACATGGATTAGAATATATCACTCCGGATATCACCTGCTCCCATCTGAAACTCAGCGGCTTCCACCCCACGCACTGAACGCTAGCCGCAGCGTGCTGGAACCAGGAGGATGCAGAGATGAACAGGGGAATCCGTGAGTGTAGGATACGAGCGTCACCAGGCCACGCCCTAACGCGTTTCGTCACCACACTTAGTCAGAGGGCTGGCCTGGTGACCGGCTGTATAATGCGGCGGACAGCCAATCAAAACCCGATGGGCGGTGTTCATTTTTTATAAACACAGAACGTCATCGCCATATAGTATGATGGACAGCCACATAGAGACTAGATAGATAGTATTCAATTTTATAAACCACAGATAACATTCTTGGACATTACTAGTTACATCAATATATAAAATACATGTATATATACAAAATACATATTCCATCATTAGAGCGGCAGGCAGCCAATCAAAAAACTTGATGAGCGGTGTTCAGATTTTATAAACACAAAACGTCAAAGCTTATATGGTACCACGAATATCCGCTCAAGGACTAAATAGACAAGTGTTCCTTTTTTGTAAACAACAAATAATAATAGTGAACATTTCCAATTACATCAATATATAAAATACATACATAATGCGTGCTGTATTATTAACATACTTAAAACATCTCTTAAAGAATGTATTACACACAGTTAGCCATAGTTAATATTTAAACAACTATAAGTGTTCAAGCAACACTGAGTGTACGCAGGTGGCATATCTCTATGTATTCTATATTATACCAATATCCAGTTATTATCCAATTAACAGCCAATTAAAGTGCCTAGAACTGGTAATACTATATAACAAATATAAATTAAAAATTGTATATAATTTAAAACTCACCAGAAGCTAAGTACATAAATGCCACCTGCGATAGACTCATATTTTAACTATACAACCAATAAAATTATTCCTAAATTCATATCCTAATCAATAAAAGATGTAATTTCATACCACTCATTTAAACCTACAGGACTAAGAGTATTTAGAACCAGAATCCAATGTTTCTCTTTTAATGAGTACTTTATCTCTATCTCCACCCCTTTTATTCTGATGCACCACTTCTATTCCTTAAATATTTCGCCCATCAGGGTTACCATTATGAAACTGTTTAAAATGCCTATGTACACTATGATTAGTGACCCCATTTTTAATATTTTGAAGATGTTCAAGAGATCTAATCTTCAATGAGCGTTTTGTCTTCCCTATATATCTCATATTACAAGGACAGGTAAGTAAATGGACCACGTAAGTGGAATTACAATTCAAAAAGGTCTATATTTAAAAAATCTTAGATTCTTGACCCATTTTTATCTCAGGTCCTTTCTCTATATAGCGACAGACTTTACAATGTCCACAAGGGAAACATCCTTTCAGTTCTATAAATGAGGGTTCAGAGGCTGTATTAGGAACTACTTCTAATTGGCACTTGGAAATCATCGATTTAACCCTCTTTGCTCGCTTATAAATAACATTAGGTTTATCAGGATGATGATCTTTTAAAATTGGGTCAAGCTTGAGTATATGCCAATTATTTTTCAAAATTTTTGTAATCTCTTTTTTTTTACTATTATATTTGGTGATGGACAATCAGAACTTTTTGTTTCTGTTTGATTAACCTTATTTTTGTACTGCAATAGGGCCTCCCTTTCTGAATTCCTTGCTTTGTTCATAAAGGATTCAAGAATATGTTTAGGGTACCCTCTTTCCAAAAATGTATCTACATAAAATTTGTGCTTGTTCATCAAACTTTTCCAGATGTGTGCAATTCCTTCTCAGTCTAAGAAACTGAGAATATGGAATATTGGCTTTCCAAGGTAAAAAAAATGGCAGCTGTCATATTGCAAATAACTATTACTATTAACTGTTTTAAAGTGGGTGAATGTCTCAATATTAGGGATAACTGGAAAATTCTCTGTACTTAACAATAGATCTAAAAATGTTATTTTATTCAGATGAAAATTAGCTGTGAATTTCAAATTATATGAATTATTATTCAAATCCTCAATAAAGGATCCAAATTCCACCTCAGTACCTTTCCAAATTAACAAGATATCGTCAATATATCATTTAAAGAGGACTATATTATCAATCTTACTATCAAAGTACATGTTTCCCAGTTACCCATATATAAATTCAGTAATACAGAAAATAAAGTGTAATACGGCTCTCAGTCCCGTTTCAACATAAATGTCAAAAAAACCTTTTAGAAAACGTATCTCATAGAAGTCAATAAGCAGGTTATGGATGGTGTATCAACTTCCAATTCTCAATCCATATGGTTCCCTTCAGTAGCGGATTACCTCAAAAGAAAGCCAAATGGAAATAACATAGTGTAGTATGTCTACAAAAAATTGGTAGCACCCGTGTAGATATGCAAATGTCAATACAGTGAAAGGGTCTGCATACCAGAACTCACACTATGTATAGGTGAATGACTCCCATAAAGGTATCTTTTAACCACCAGTCGCCAATTGTGCAAATGGACCAACCGTGTACACACCTTTATCAGTAATCCCTAGATTGGGACGTACCGTACTCACATAACACAAAGTAGATGTACTCCCATAAAGGTATATTTTAGCCACCAATCGCCACTCGTGTAAATGGACACACTGTGAACACACCTTTATACAGCGTTCCCTATAATGGGACGTACCGTACTCACATAGAACATAACAATTGTATTCCCATAAAGGTTTCTTTGTTTTGCGTCCTCCAACCAAAGGTAATGATGTATACACTTAGTATCCCCAATGGTCGAGTCCCACCTTTTAGAAAACGTATCTCATAGAAGTCAATAAGCAGGTTATCGATGGTGTATCAACTTCCAATCGTCAATCCATATGGTTCCCTTCAGTAGCGGATTACCTCAAAAGAAAGCATAGAACATAACAGTTGTATTCCCATAAAGGTTTCTTTGTTTTGCGTCCTCCAACCGAAGGTAATGATGTATACACTTAGTATCCCCAATGGAGGAGTCCCACCAAAAAGAAACCAAAAATGGGAACTCTTAAAATGTCTTAAAATTTATTAAAAACAGCAAAAACATAAAGCGACAGACAATAAATGGAACAAAGGTATACCGGCTGTATGATGCCTGGCAAGGGAAGTCCAAACGTCTGATCCCAAATGTGCACAGGAAATTCAGTAGCGCTCCTGAACCATATATAAATTCACCAAACTTGGCACACAAATTGTCCCCATGGCGGTCCCCCAAGTTTGGAGGAACCACTCGTCAAGAAAATTAAAATAATTGTACTTTAACACAAAATGCAAACAGTCACAAATAAAATCCACATGAACTGAAGACATTGTGGGGTCATTTGTCAACACCAGACGTACAGCCTGTATACCTCCTACATGTGGGATTGCTGTATACAAAGACTGTACGTCTATCGTTGCACATTTGTACTCACTGGCCCATTTCATATCTTTAAGCAATTGTAAGATATGAGTGGAGTCTCTTACATAGGAATCCAATAATGGTACATATTTTTTAAGAAAAACATCAACATATTCAGAAACTCGTGATGTAAGCAAGCCTATTTCGGCAATAATTGGCCATCCAGGTGGGCAATTTCAATTTTTATGTATCTTCAGAATATGATAGAATGTGGCTATGGTGGGTGTAGTATTTAATAGATATTTGTATTCCCCTGTGGTTAAAATTTTGTTATCCAAACCACGTTTCAATAATACCTCTAATTTTTTAGGAACATTGGTGTAGGATCTTTATCAAGTTTTTATATGATTTGGCATCAAAAAGTAGGTTATAAGCCTCTTTTACATAATATTCACTGTCCATTATTACAATGCCACCACCTTTATCCGCATTTTTAATTACCACTTCCTTATTAGCAGCTAGAGCTTTCAAAATATCATATTCCTTTTTAGTCAGATTTTTTTCTGGATTTTTAATTTGTAATTGATCAATATCCTTCTTGATTAGTTGTGAAAACATTTCCACTGATAATGTCGATATTATCTTAAACCATAAAGCTATACCCCTAAACACACTCTTACCATTGAGCCGCTGCGGCCGCTAGACTTAATACACACGCTACGCACTTCCTACGCTATTTGCGTACAGAGTCCCGTACCGCGTACGTACTTAGCGCACAAAACGCTGCGCTGGGGGTACAAAGTACACACAGCACGCACACAATCAGTTGATAAACTTTAAACCTTGTTAGTGATACAATGCAATGATATGGTTACACTTTAAACCTTTATGCAGCAAAGCACTGCAATGATGTTATACCTTAAACCTTACACAGTGCTGACGGTATAAAGTACCCGCAGTGCGTACACCTTACCAATACACTCTTAAACCTTATACAGTTAAATACGCTTTAAACCCTAGCAGGGAAATGAGGACACAACACCGATATGTAGTTAACCGCTGGGTTCTAAGGCCACAGTGGATTATTTGAAAGGGGATAACAATACAAATTATACACTACAAGGCTAACAAGATACATTTACAACAGAATAATGGCTATAGTCAATGTACATACGTGAGAGTATTCGCAAGTGCAACCTGGACCAGTCCTCCGCTCATCAGGTAGATAGCGTTCAGAGTCTGTGATAGTGACCTGGCCTGCAGTTCGCTCTTTATTCAGTAGATCAAAACATAATACAATAGACACTGTGTGCTCTTCTTCCATTGGTTAGGGGGTGGGACATATCCTGTGCACCGGGGACCATTGGTCAGCTCAAGAAGTGGGCGATGGCTAGGACTTGAGATGTGGTTTTTGTTGTTTGCATCTGAGTTCCCGCCCCATGACCAGTTAAACCCATCACATTAATCATACATAAATCTGGTATTATTAATAACTTAATGAGGTAATATTTAATAATGTTCTTATTCCCACCAGATTAATGTTTACGTGACTCTGAACAATATGATCCCACACATGATATGATTATCTATTTCAATCCTCAAGATATACATATATCCACATATATCCATATATATATATATATATATATATATACATACATACACATACTCCTGCTATTACAATTTGTTAGGAATTATATATATATGTATATATATATATATATATAAACACCTACATCTCCATGAGTTTTAGACTATGAATGTTAATATCTTAGATTTATAACTGTCTGGTCTTGTGTTTTGGTTAGTTATTGTTAATTGATTTTCTAAACAGCTTCGGTTCCTGGGTATTGTCTCTTCGTTTGTTTTTGCTTTCAGGTGAGACAATGACAATTCAGTACTCATTGTTTTAAATAGAAACTTGGCTATTTTAGTAAACAAAGGTGTTTGCCTTCTTCATAGAATTTCAAAGCTTAGTGTAAATAAGGCCATTGTATTTTAGTCTCTGTGAGTTTTAATTTATGTGTGACTGATTTTCATGCTATTTAAAGGTTAAAGCAGACAGTGTGGGATTTATACAATATATATATATATATATTAGATTTATGATATGTCTTTGTGGCTTTTCCAGGAGAGTACAAACTCCACTGTAATTACTCATACCACGCTCAAACCGCTCAGGACCGCGGGAGCGACCATACACAATTTCCGAATATGTGCATGCACAGCCGAACACGCACGCACACGGAGGCCACCTATGTGGTGTTTGTATGTGATGTGTGTACTGCAAAATTTTTCGACTTTGACAGTCCAGCCTTTGGCAGTCAACAATAACTGCCACTATCTAAACACTAAACAGAAAAATATACAATATCTACAAAAGTTTGGATAGTATGAGGAGAGGTGTAGGTGGGAAATGTATGACCTAGTGGGATAGTAAAAGCATGTATGTATGAATTCATGTCTGAGAGGCATGTATCATCGTGCCGTATATGTTCTAGATAAGCTTCGAGGTATTGCGAAGTATACATTAAATCCTTCTCATCCCGTATTAAGGGTCTGTAAGTGGGCCAACAAACACAACCGAGCTCTTTTCGGCTTCTTGTTCCAACAAATGGGGTGCACATTTAGTTGATGATACATGGAGGGGGAACATATGTGAGTGCTAATATATGTGGATATCACCTGTCATCTATGTGTGTCATTAACTGGAGGTTGTAGAGATGAAGATAAGACACATATCTAAAATACATTCACATAACATTTTCGTAATCATTCTTGGGTGTTGATCGAAGTCTTTTCCGGATGGGTGTATTGTTGCTGAGGGGGAAACAAAGGAAAAACGGGTGAAAGAAACAGGCCATGGAATTCATTTGCAAACCTTATCATAACATTGTTTCTATGGATGGGTCGTAAATTAAATCTGCTGCTGTAACAATGCCCCCGCTCCTTAAACTCATCAATTTTGTGAACGATGTGTTCATAGTGAGTATGAGTATAAGGAGCTTGAGCACTGCGGTGAACGTCTTTCATCTTATCATGGGTTATGGTCATGACCTCGGGCAACACTCTTCCAATGTAACACAATCACTCTGAGTTTGGGGCAAGCCACTTATACGCCTTCCTCCCACATATGAAATAAGCATCATCAGGGAGAACATATGGGACAGAATATGACATTACCATATTGCAAACTTTCCAAGTGAAAAATCCTATCCCTAACTCTCTCATCTGTTCAGTACAAGTATCAGGCTGTATGATATGAGCACAGTACCCTGGTGATACTTCTCCAACCCGCATGGTCTTACTTCCTTGAGTATACCTATACCGAAAATACCTTCCACTGTTGGCTATTTGGCGTATAAGTTCAGAGTCTACGGGTATCCTATCAGCTCTGTGCGAAAATGCCATGGTTTGGTTATTCCATGTCACCTTCTAATTTCCCGGCTTTTGGGAATTGGAAATGTTGAAACATACTAAGGATCTATCTACATGATACTGGTGGAGCTTCAAACTAGGTGGCCTAGAAATATTAAATTTCTTGTCCACCGGTCTCCCACCCCGTAATTCGAGTACCTCATCTATTGCTAAAGGGTATGGTACTAATCCTGACTTGCTCTGACCTTGAGGTACTTGTGAGCACACCCAGCATTCTGTCTGGTTTAAGACCTTACCCACTAGTGAGTGGTAATCACTCAATGGATGACAGTCCATGTTGATATTAAGGCTGGACTGACATCTCTGGATGCACCCATCCTCAACTATGTTCTCACAATTCCTACATATGCAATCTTCCTCAGCCAATAACCCTTCACAGTGCCTCCTAGTTTCCTGACTACCAGATCGTTTTCTGATTCTCGCCTTTGCTCGATGGATGTGTTGCTCTTGGAATTCTACAAATCCGTCCTCACCATCAGAACCCATTCCAGATCCTTTCTCGACCTCTCTGGTACTCTCACCGAAACAGACTGCTCTGGTCAACAACAGGGTCAATAGGAAAACCCGGAACGCAGTCTCTTGGGGTAAGTCCATCTTGTTAAGGGGAGAGAAAGGGAACAAGAAGGGGGAGGAAAGGAGGGTAATGGGAGATGGAGAAAATAATAAAGAGGAAAAAGAAAACTGGTGTGACAACCGCCTCTGGTCTTGTTGTTCTCCGCGCTCAGGTGTCGTCTCAACAGTACTGCCTCTCAGCCTTCCCGGAACAGACACTCCAGTGATACTATATTCTCTCCGAGTCAGCGACCTTTCTGTAGGGAACATAAATCTTGCATTACAATGTGTTTAACTGTTGTGTGAAGTAAACCATCCGTGAAAAATGAAAAAGAGAGAGAGAGAGGAAATAATAAAAAGAAAATTTGTCAGATTTGCGTTCACCATCAGGCTGTCACACCATCAAGTCTATCGGTATCTATGCACAGTCTCCCTTCACCAGTATTTCCACTTGTCAAAGTCAGAAAAATATCACGCTGCACACTGCCATATATGCACCTCATGCGTGTGCCCGCTGCACGTGCATGAGCCCTCCCGTGCGTGCGTATACTCGCAGTCGCGTGCACTCGCAGGCGCACGGTATGCGCATTTACAGTAGAGTTTGTGTGCGTCTAGCGGGCGACTCAATCGTTACATAGTTTAGTCATATAATGTATTTTGTAGATTATGGTCCCTTTGATAGAATCTGAAAGTTTAGTTAATGTAGTATGTTCAGAGACAAAGAGATCCCTCTTTGTTTGATACGAAGGGTCAGACAGGGGTTACACAGTGGTGTTTAGTATCCATCGTATATAATTAGCAATATTCCGGTGTTGGTTAGAAACGGATTAATCGCTCGTGCGTATAGTTATGACTATAAGAAGTTTATGGACATACTATATTTGCAGTTTATTACCCATGCGGCGGGAAACCTGAGTTCCCCTCCCACCTGAGCAGTTTGAAATAGTCACAGCCCACCTGTATGAACCAACCTATGACCTTTTGTTATAATGCGGAGACGGATTCCTGTGTCCAATGAACAATAAGAATGTAGGGACCATTGTACTATACTGTGTGTAAGTGTATATATAGACAAGCCGACCTGGGCCAGCTCTAATCTACTCTTCTCAACGGTTCTCATCACTGATAATCGGGAGCTGGATATCCAGGAAGGCGCATGCGATTGTTTCCCCTTGTGCGTAAGTTCTCTGCAACCATTTTACCTCCTATTAATGTTGTAAGCCATTCTCTCTCTCTTTCCCCTTAAATGTAATTGTGTCACTATTGTATGTTAACGTGTAGTAATTCTGTTAGGTGTTTATGTTAGTTTGGTAGTGTATAAATTGTACTGTGTATCCTTTTGCAATTGAACGTTCATTCTCTCCCTTAAAAGGTGTTAGAACCTTAGACCGGTATTTGAGTGATTATTATATTGCTAAGTGTTCTCTGAGCGTCACATACGCTCATACAGCTTTAAACTAACAAGGTTACACTGTGTTGCATTTACACCTTACCACTACACAAAGGTTTACAGTATAAGTACATTACTCATGGTATAGTTATAAAGGTTTAACTCTGTGAGCGTCAGCGCCGCTTGTGATCTCCTCGTGGTCTCGAGCGTATGCTACGCTGATAGCGTGTCATCACGGTAGTCGGCAGCCTATAGCGTGCTTGCCTCTACGCATTAAGCCGTGAGCGAACGTGCCGCTCGTGCATCTCTACCACGGCTAAGCCTTTGCTACGCTAAGTGCGTACTCTTACGGTATATCATACGCCAATTGCGTACTGTGTTCATTAACCTTTTAGAGTGTTTAAAATAGGATAAATCAGTAGGCTTTATCAATTGGGGACTCTCCCGCTCTTCACATATCTGCACTAGGTAACTTTAGCAGACATTATCGGTCAGCAAAGGGCGGGAAGGTGTTATCCCTCGTAGTGCTGACCAGATAAGCGTCTGCTTAGCTTAGTAAGGAGTGCTGAGGGAATCCGGGACCGGAAGGTAGGAACAGTACGTTATTGTCTTTTAAAACCTGTTTAGTTTCTGTTTTGCGTACGTACGCATAAGCACACACACCTGTATTTCTTGCTTAGTAGTATTTGTCCGTATCTCATTCTCCTGATTGCCACATACTAGTGATAACGTGCTGAGAGATTTGTTGTTATTAATAGTTAAAAGATAAAAAGTAATATTTAAGGGAATAATTGTAAAGGCACGCACACAGTCTCGCCTAGAAATACAAGGGAGATTTGGGTGGTGTTCAGTGAATGATTACAATTAAAGATCATTTACATTGATAAACGTGTAGTTGTGTTACTGTGGACGTACTTGGTCTGTGTACACGTGTCCTTACAAGGGCAGGGCGTACGCAACGCAAGGGTCGACGTACGGAGCGTATATTACGCAACGGAGTGTACGGATACGCCCACATAATACAAACCGCACGATAGTATTGTTTTTAGTAGGCGATAAGGAAGTAACGCGATAATAACGCAAATCTATCTCAAATCCAAAAGTTAAAGTTAAAAGAAAAAACCTCTGTTGCAATTCTTCTGGGTTAGGCTAATACCGAATGAAAGGAATTCTGTACAGAAATAAGAGTGTTCGAATGTAAGAGTGTGTATATATAAGATTTCTCTCTTTTTTTACGAACGTGGGAACCATAGGCCAGTAGGAAGAGGTACACCAGCGAGAGTGATAGCGCGGGGTGGCTTGGGAGGCGTCCCTTGTTAGTCTCGACATATTATGAGCAGTAGAGTCTGCTGTACATAACAGACCAGGAGGTCACGGACCAGGAGGTCCAGGTACAGCAGACTAGAAGTAGAGAGCACAACCGAAGAGGGTTGGTGCGAGACCCATATAGGCCAATAAAAGCTCAGGCTGAAGGAATTTGCAGCCGAAATTTTCAATTCCACTGATCGTTCCGCACATAAGATTAGTTGCTTGTGTGCAGATACGATTGTACCGCATGTGATTGTGTGCAGTAGCGTGTCTTGAATATTCATAAGAACGCTACTTGCACATTGTTAACGTGATTTGTGTAATTTTTTTATTTTAAGGGAAGTTGCCTGATCACTCAGGGACATTCCAACGACTGATACTTGCTGGGGAGGGTAAGACACTCCCACACGCCCGAGCAAGTAGACGTTCTTAGGTGCCCTAGGTTGGGTACGGAACCTCTGGGAACTTTGGTCGCCGTATTGGCCAGCATGGGCGGGAGTTAAGTGGGCGGACCTCGAGGCAAAACCCCCACCGCAGCCTTACCCCGAACATCTTGGTTTTTGTAAGGGTTGCCGAAGACCCTGATTTGAAGTCAGAGGTAGTGAAAGCAGCACCTGCAGAGATGGGGGCCAGTTGTTCAGGTAAGGGGCGATCAACCGAGGTTCAGGTTGATTTGGTAAACCGACCAATCGGGTCGGCAAGGTATATCATGTGTGAGAAATATGGTCATCACACAGAAATGTTGTGCAATGAATGGGAAAGGATGACTGTGCATGACGGGGAGAAGTTTCCCCGGGTAGGTACTTTTAACCCAGAAGTATTACAGAATTTAAAGAGAAGAGTTTGCCTGATTAAATCTTCAAAAAGGCGTATTAGACATTATGACTATTTAACATTGTGGCAACAGGAAGGTGAAATACAAAGGGGGTTGGCGCAAGCCGCTGGATCTAACCCTATCAGGAAACTGATAGCCACTGCACCCCCACCACCATACATACCTGGAGAGAAATTGGTTGCAGAGAATGGCACACAAGGTTATGATAAATGTATAGAAGTTAAAGATAATGTAACCAAAGTAATTAATGCTAAGGCTAATCCGTGCAAGTTGTACCCTGTTTTGAACTTTCCCCAGGATTGTGACCAAGAGGATGAGCCCACAACAATATCAGCACTCTCCCTAGCAGCCACCATAGCAGAAACAACCGTGGGCACGACCCAACCCGTAAGATTAGTATCAAAGGCCCCTAGCGGAGGGACAGGTGAGGTCGTATCGACTGGTAAGTACGGCACCATACACTATGCTGAAACCATTTCACCACATGTTGTAGAATCTACTCAGAATGATGTTGTTGGACTTAGTCCCGTTAGGGTAATAGCAGTGCCAAATGGGAAAACTGACACTTCAGGAGCAACTCCTGTCAGGAACATCGCCATGCACTGTCCCTTTTCCCGAGCAGAATTAAGATCAATGATGTCTGAATTCCCTGATCCTAGGAAAGACTTAGTTGCATGTCAAAAGTATATTAGAGAGCTAGGAAATTCTGCAGAGCCAAATAACAAAGATTGGAGGACAGTTTTGAGGGCATGTTTACCCCCCAATGTTGATTCGTTAAAGTTTATCGCTGATTGCAAGTTAGATGAGGAAGTACCACTAACAGACGAGTATAATCAGGATAATGTAAAGAGAATCAACTTACAGTTAGGAGTATATTTTCCTGCAGTAGTAAAGTGGAATAAAATCTTTACAATAAAACAAAAAGAAGGTGAATCCACACCAGAGTATTTTCACCGGGCTCTGCAGGATATGGCTAGGTACACTGGTATAGATGACATTAAAACTAATGTACACCACAGGGAAGTAGCTGTCTCTGTATTAATGGATGGGTTAAAAGAGGTTTTAAGGAATAGAATACAAACCACTAGGCCTGATTGGAGAGGTATGTCGGTGGATGCATTGGGAGAGGCTGCTGCTGGGCATGATCGGAATATCATCAGACACAGGGAGTCACAAAGTGATAAGCTAATGGCTGTGAGCATACAGGCCCTTACTACCCGGCCACCTCAGCCCAGAACTGTGACCCCTGTGGGTAAGTCAAGAGGTATAAAATGTTATAATTGCCACAGAGAGGGACACATGGCACGTGATTGTAAGACAAAACAAATACAAAATTCATATCAACCCCCTAGACAACGACCTGATACGAGACATTGGGATCAAGGACCACAGAGGCGGAGCTATGAGCCACATGCAGGGGAATCAAAAAGGTATCCCCCAAGAAGAGACTGGCAAATCTCTGATAGTTCCCGTTTACCCCCACCACAAGTAATTGCTGCCAGTACGATTCAGGGAGGTCACCATACCCAATAGGGGTGTGGCCATACCTGTAATCTGCAGCCAGTAAAATTAATTGCGAGTCTTGGAAGTGAACCCGAGGTCACAATTGATGTAGCTGGTAAACCATTAAATTTCCTTGTAGATACGGGGGCGGCCAAATCAGTGATAAATTCGACAGTGGGCATGAGAACCACTGGTAAAACAATTCCAGCCATGGGAGTAACGGGAGTAGTACAGCACTACCCTGTTAGCAAACCAGCAGAGATTACAATAGGGCCATTGCATACCAAGCATTCCTTTTTGCTGGCTGCATCGGCACCGACTAATCTCCTGGGAAGAGATTTATTGTGTAAAATGGGGTGCGTCATATATTGTACTCCTGAAGGTGTATTCCTAGACATACCTGAGAACCACGCTCAGGAAGTACAAGATATGCTAGACTCCCCATCAAAATTAATGTCACATACTGTTATGATAAATAGGAGTCCATCCCAGGTAGAAGAAATGACATCCCAAATACCAGAGTCACTTTGGACTAAAGATGGACAAGACACTGGATTAATGGCAAACGTAGCTCCAGTAGTTGTGCAAGTAAAAGATGGTAGGATAGCTCCAAAAATCCCACAATACCCTCTGAAGCCAGAGGTGGAGTTAGGAGTGTACCCCGTAATAGAGCGCTTGCTACAACAGGGCATTCTGGTAAGAACATCCAGCACTGCCAATAGTCCCATCTTCCCTGTTAAAAAGAGTGGGGGGAGGGGTTACAGGCTAGTGCAGGATCTAAGGGGGATTAACAAAATAGTTGAGAGTCAGTTCCCCGTGGTGCCAAATCCAGCTGTCATCCTTATGCAAATCCCTCCCACTGCGAAATTTTTCACTGTAATTGACCTCTGCTCCGCCTTCTTCTCGGTACCTCTGCACCCTGACAGCCAATATTTGTTTGCGTTCACATACAGAGGAGTTCAATACACCTGGACTCGCTTACCACAAGGTTTCATTGACAGTCCAAGTATTTTCTCACAAGCCTTACATGATTGTTTACAGTCTTTTCAACCTGAGAGTGGATCAATATTAATACAGTATGTAGACGATCTACTTCTGTGTTCTGATTCACTCGAATCGTCCCTGAGAGATACGAAACAACTCCTGATTCATCTCTCAGAAACCGGACACAAGGTTTCAAAAGATAAGTTGCAATTATGCCAGACTAAGGTAAAATATTTGGGACACTGTCTGACACAAGGACTGAGACACCTGACCGCTGATAGAATTCAAGCAATTCGAGACATGACTCTGCCACAAACCCAGCAACAGATCAGAACGTTTTTAGGAATGTGTGGGTATTGCCGTAACTGGATCCCAGGTTTTTCCATACTAGCATTACCTTTGCAGGAGATGGTCTCATCAAACAAACCCGATCGGATTTCGCATACAGACGAATCTGAGATGGCATTTGAGAGACTTAAACAGTGCCTAACGCAGGCACCAGCATTAGGTATGCCAGACTATGGGAAACCCTTTGAGCTGTACGGAACAGAAAGTGCTGGTTGCGCGGCAGGCGTCCTAACCCAAAAGCACGGTGATGCCAGTAGGCCGGTAGCATACTACAGCGCTCAGCTAGATACGGTAGCGCGATCCCTCCCCACATGCTTGCGAAGTGTTGCTGCGATAGCATTGCTAGTAACAAAAAGCGAAGATGTAGTGCTAGGACACAACCTCACAATCCATACACCGCATGCAGTGTCAGCCTTGCTAAATTCGGCTCAAACCAGGCACGTCTCATCAGCGCGGTTTACAAGATGGGAATTGGCATTGATGGCCCCCGTAAACATCACCATAAGGAGATGCAGCGCATTAAATCCTGCAACGTATCTCCCAGGTGTGCCTGGACAGGCACAAAGGGTGGAGGATGAGAGTGGTGGTGAAGGAGGATCTGGTAAGGACAATGACACACATGATTGTATGGAATATTTGACCCAAAATTTCACGGCAAGGCCTGACATCAGTGACAACCCACTGGAAGATGTAGATTTTACTTTCTACACTGATGGTAGTTGTCACAGACAGACGGACTCGGGAGACTTGTGTACTGGATACGCAGTCGTAGATGACCAAGGCACCATAGAAGCAGAACCACTAGGCCCACCTCACTCAGCCCAGGTTGCTGAACTGGTTGCCCTAACCAGAGCATGTGAATTGGCTAAGGGAAAGTCAGCCAATATCTATACCGATTCTAGATACGCCTTCGGGGTAGTCCATGATTTCGGAGCCCTATGGCGCCTCAGAAATTTCATGACGGCAGCTGGTACACCGGTAGCGCATGCAGCTCACATCAAAAGGCTTCTAACAGCGATACAGGAACCCGACAGAGTGGCTGTTATCAAGTGTAAAGCACATACATATAGCCAAGACCCAATATCACTTGGTAACAGCCGAGCAGACGAAGCTGCTAAGTTAGCAGCTGGTACCCCCAGACAGACAGACATCACACAACTGATGGTATTCAATACTGTCAACACACACAAATTGTGTGAAATGCAAAACTTGTGTTCCCCACAGGAAAAGGCAGTCTGGAGGTTAAAAGGATATGGCCAGGAGTCCTCAGGACTCTGGACAGTTGGACATGGTAAACCAGTGGCACCAAGAGCATACCTTCCAAGTCTAGCGGAAGCAGCACACGGGCTGACTCATCTGGGCAAAGAAGGGATGTGTAAGCTAGTAAGAGCTTATTGGTGCGCCCCAGAATTTTCCTCCCATGCGGGTAAGAGAGCAATGACATGTCTTACCTGCTTGAGGAAGAATATCGGAAAGGCAATACCAACAGAACCATCTCATATCCCTCCAACAGATGGCCCTTTCCAGGTAATACAAATTGATTTCATACAATTACCCCTTTGTCGAAATTTGAAGTATGTACTAGTTTGTATAGATGTGTTTTCAAATTGGGTTGAAGCATTTCCTGCGGCCACAAATACCGCTATGTTTACTGCTAAGAAAATGGTGCAGGAATTTGTGTGTAGATACGGTATCCCTAGAATAATTGAAAGTGATAGGGGTACCCATTTTACAGGTGATGTCTTTCAAGGAATGTGTAAGTTGATGGGAATTAATAGTAAGCTGCACACTCCGTACCGCCCCCAGGCGAGTGCGAAGGTAGAAAGAGTGAACAGCACTATTAAAAATAAATTGAGCAAAGTTATGGCAGAAACAGGATTGACATGGCCAGAAGCTTTACCCATTGTACTATACAGCATCAGAACCACTCCCAGGTCCCCTCTTAATCTGTCCCCTTTTGAAATTCTGTTCGGTCGACAACCGCATGTTATGATTAACCCTCAGGATGATTTGAAGTGTAACAATGAAGTGACTATAAAATACCTGGTTAACATGAGTAAACAGCTAAGGAATCAGAATGACAATTTGAAGTTGGTGATTCCTGATCTGCCAGATAGTAATTGTCATGACATTGAACCTGGGGATTATGTAATGATACGGAATTTTCTACGCTCAGGTTGCCTTATTGACAGATGGGAAGGACCATACCAAGTCTTATTGATTAGCACGACAGCATTGAAGTTTGCCGAGAGAGAGACTTGGGTTCATTCGTCCCATTGTAAGAAGGTTGCTGATCCAGAGAGGTCTCGTGATAAAGAACAGACGGTAGAGGAAGTTGTATCACTGGAGTGTCTGTTTCAGGAAGACTGAGACGGCACCTGAGCATTGAGAATAATAAGATCGGAGGCAGTTGTCGATCCCCTGTTCCCTTTTATTGTTTTTCTCCACTTCCCATCCCATCTCCCTCAATTATTTCTTTCCCCCTTCTCATTTTTCTCCATTTCCTCCTATAAGATGGACTTGCCCCAAGAGACTGTGATCCGGATTTTCCTGTTGACCATGATGTTGACCAGAGCAGTCTGTTCCGGCGAGAGTACCATGGAGGTCGAGAGAGGTTCTGGAATGGGTTCTGATGACAGAGATGGAGGCGTAGATTTCCAAGAACAACATAATCACCAAGCAAAGGCGAGTATCAGAAAACGATCTGGTAGCATTGACCATAGAAGGAATTGTGAAGGATTGTTAGCTGAAGAAAATTGCATCTGTAGGCATTGTGATAACTTAGTTGAGGATGGGTGCATAAAGAAATGTCAGTCCAGTTTTAATGTCCACATGGACCGGCATCCATTGAGTGACTATCACTCCTTAGTGGGTAAAGTGTTAAACCAGACAGACTGTTGGGTATGCTCTCAAGTACCTCAAGGCCATAGTAAATCAGGATTAGTACCATTCCCTTTAACTGTAGGAGAGGTACTTGAGCTAAGTGGCGGGAGGCCGGTGGACAAGAGGTTTAATATCTCTAGTCCTCCTAGTTTGAAGCTCCACCAATATCATGTGGATAGGTCCTTAGTGTGCTTTAACATTTCCAATCCCCGAAAGCCGGGAAATTGGGAAGTGTCATGGAGTAACCAAACCATGACATTCTCACATAGAGCCGACAGATTGCCCATAGACACAGAACTTATACGCCAGATAGCCGACCATAGGAAATTCTTTCGGTATAGGTACACCTTAGGAAGTAGGATCATGCGAGTTGGAGAAGTATCACCAGGATACTGTGCACAGATCGTACAAACTGATACGTGTACTAAACAGATGGAAGAATTAGGGTTAGGAGAGTTCACATGGAAAATCTGTAATATGGTTATGTCACACTCCGTCCCATATGTTCTCCCCGATGATGCATATTTCATATGCGGGAGGAAGGCGTATAAGTGGCTTGCCCCAAACTCAGAAGGGTTATGTTATATTGGAAAAGTACTGCCTGAGGTAATGACTGTATCCCACACTAAAATGAAAGATATTCACCGCAGTGCCCAAGCTCCTTATACTCACACTCATTACGAGCACATCGTTAAACGGCACCTGATAGAAAGAACAGAGCATCCGGCTTCTGACCTGATCCATGAATCCACCGGGATTCAATTCCTAATCGCGTTAGACATCACTCGTACCGCCAGAGGAGTGATAAATTATAAATATATATCTGCGCTTGCAAATTTATTAGACAATATCACTGAAATGTATGATGACACATTCAGGTATACTGGGAGAGAGTTACAAGCCTACAAAACAGAACTGGTTCAGCATAGGATGATTCTCAATTATCTCACGGCTGTGACAGGCGGGTATTGTGTTACCCTAGCGACTCAGTATGGAATAAAGTGCTGCACGTATATTACAAACAGCACTGAGGACCCAGCCGAGGGCATAGACCAAAAGATGGATGACATTTTGCAATTAAAATGGGAGTTCTGAAGGAAACACAATCTCACCCTTACTGCTGTGGGTAATGAGCTGACCGGTTGGGTGTCATGGTTGAACCCACGAAATTGGTTAGAATGGGCTCAAGGAATTATAATGGATGTAGGTAAATTTCTTTTGTGTATTCTGGGTGTCATCATATTGGTCGGTCTGATATTTAGATGCGTTCGGGTTTTAACAAAGTGTAAACGTAGCGCCCGAGTGATGAGTTTAAGAAGTGAAGATACTGTAATAACAACGACTGATTTGATTTACGACCCAACCATTGAGACAATGTTGTGATGAAAATGTGATTCCACGGTCCGTTTCTTTCACCCGTTTCTCCTTTGTTTTCCTCCAAGGTAAAAAGACATCCGCTTGGAAGAGAATTTGACAACCTTTTACACAGACCACTGATGGACAAAGCCATAGACCCCCCATATCCCTAGCGATTTTAAAATTTTACGATAGCCCAACACTTTTGTAAGTCTATGGACATTGAGAAAGCTTTTTGCTCAAGCAATTATAGCAAAAGCATCGGGAGACTACAGTCAACGTGTACATCAAGACAAGACACCAGACAAGACTTCAATCAACAAATGTATATTAAACTCACATAGTTTATGACTGCATTTACCATAATTGCTCCTTATCTTCATCTCTACATCCTTCAGGTAATGACACACATAGTCGATAGGGAATATAGGCACAGATATCAGCACTCACATATCCCCCCCCCCATTCATGTATCATCAACTAAAATGTGCTCCCCCATTTTGTTGCAACCAAAAGCCGAAAAGAGCTCGGTAAAGTTTGACAGCCCATCCACAGACCCGTACCACGGGATAAGAAGGAATTCAAATGTATACTTCGCAATACCTCGAAGCTTGATTTAAAACACGTACGGCACGATGATACATGACCCCTCAAACATGGACTCATACATACATGCTTCTACTATCTCACTAGGTCATACCTTTTTCCCACCTTCTTCTCTTCTCCCTTACCCAATCATAGAAATGTATTATACATGACATATATTTTTCTCTTTTTGAACTGTTTTAGGAAGTGGCAGTTATTGGTGACTGCCAAAGGGTGGACTGTCAAAGTCAGAAAAATATCACGCTGCACATTGCCATATATGCACCTCATGCGTGTGCCCGCTGCACGTGCATGAGCCCTCCCGTGCGTGCGTATACTCGCAGTCGCGTGCACTCGCAGGCGCACGGTATGCGCATTTACGGTAGAGTTTGTGTGCATCTAGCGGGCGACTCAATCGTTACATAGTTTAGTCATATAATGTATTTTGTAGATTATGGTCCCTTCGATAGAATCTGAAAGTTTAGTTAATGTAGTATGTTCAGAGACAAAGAGATCCCTCTTTGCTTGATACGAAGGGTCAGACCAGGGGTTACACAGTGGTGTTTAGTATCCATCGGAAGAGTATATAATTAGCAATATTCCGGTGTTAGTTAGAAACGGATTAATCGCTCGTGCGTATAGTTATGACTATAAGAAGTTTATGGACATTTACTATATTTGTAGTTTATTATCCATGCGGCAGGAAACCTGAGTTCCCCTCCCACCTGAGCAGTTTGAAATAGTCACAGCCCACCTGTATGAACCAACCTATGACCTTTTGTTATAATGCGGAGACGGATTCCTGTGTCCAATGAACAATAAGAATGTAGGGACCATTGTACTGTACTGTGTGTAAGTGTATATAAAGACAAGCCGACCTGGGCCAGCTCTACTCTACTCTTCTCAACGGTTCTCATCACTGATAATCGGGAGCTGGATATCCAGGAAGGCGCATGCAATTGTTTCCCCTTGTGCGTAAGTTCTCTGCAACCATTTTCTCTCCTATTAATGTTGTAAGCCATTCTCTCTCTCTTTCCCCTTAAATGTAATTGTGTCACTATTGTATGTTAACGTGTAGTAATTCTGTTAGGTGTTTATGTTAGTTTGGTAGTGTATAAATTGTACTGTGTATCCTTTTGCAATTGAACGTTCATTCTCTCCCTTAAAAGGTGTTAGAACCTTAGACCGGTATTTGAGTGTTTATTATATTGCTAAGTGTTCTCTGAGCGTCACATACGCTCATACAGCTTTAAACTAACAAGGTTACACTGCGTTGCATTTACACCTTACCACTACACAAAGGTTTACAGTATAAGTACATTACTCATGGTATAGTTATAAAGGTTTAACTCTGTGAGCGTCAGCGCCGCTTGTGATCTCCTCGTGGTCTCGAGCGTATGCTACGCTGATAGCGTGTCATCACGGTAGTCGGCAGCCTATAGCGTGCTTGCCTCTACGCATTAAGCCGTGAGCGAACGTGCCGCTCGTGCGTCTCTACCACGGCTAAGCCTTTGCTACGCTAAGTGCGTACTCTTACGGTATATCATACGCCAATTGCGTACTGTGTTCATTAACCTTTTAGAGTGTTTAAAATAGGATAAATCAGTAGGCTTTATCACACTCTCCACCCTTTGTGCATGGCCAGGCACAGTGATGCTGGTGAGATATACTGGGTTTGGGCAGACCTCTGAAAAGACCGAGTAGACATGTGACGTTTGAGCTGTAATTCTGTAGGTGAACGTCAGAGATGAAGATTAAACTTTAAAGACAAATCACAGAGTTTACCTGGCCGCCCCTTTATCTACAAGGAATGATCTACCAGCTACATCAACTGTGACCTCAGGTTCACTACCAAGGCTAGCAATTAACTTCACTGGCTGCAGACTACAGGTGTGGCCCAAAATTTTTCCTATCTAATCCCTGATCCCAATTATGTGTATCATAACTTTGCTCGTGTTCTTGTCTAGGGGGGGTCTGAATTTCTGTGTGCTGTTACAATTGCTGGCATAATGCCCTTCCCTTTTACACAGATAACAAACTCTTGGCTTTCTCCATGTTCCAGGGGCCTGGGGTTTTGGTCGAGTCGGTGCTCCTTCCAGTGCTTGGATGCTCATCACCATCAACCGCTCCCCCTGTGCCTCTCTGGTTCTCTGGATATTACGGTCGTGCTCAATAGCAGACTCTCTTAATGGAGCCACCGAGATACCTCTCCAGTTAGAGAGGTTTGTACCCTGGTTCTTAGTGCGTCTTTTAACCCGTCCATTAATACTGACACAGCTACCTCCCTGTGATGTACATTGTCCTTAATGTCCTCGATCCCAGTGTATCTAGACATTTCCTGCAGTCCTCGATGGAAATATTCAGATGCCGTTTCACCTTCTTTTTGTCTTATGGAAAAGATTTTATTCCATTTGACAACAATAGGGAAATATACTCCTAATTGCAGATTGATCTGTCGTACATTTTCCTGATTGTACTCATCAGTGAGAGGTACTTCTGCGTCTAATTTACAATCAGTAATGAATTTCGCGGGGTCAATATTGGAGGGTAAACATTCCCGTAGCACTGTTCGCCAATCTTTGTTTGTGGGTTCGGTGGCATTACCTAATTCTTTAATAAACCTCTGGCATGCGACTAGATCCTTTCTGGGATCGGGAAATTCAGACATAATTGTCCTCAATTCTGTCCGGGACGAAGGACAATGCATAGCAATGTTCCTGATGGAAGTGACTCCCTGAGCATTAGTCCTTCCCATTGGGGACTGCGATCACCCTGACAGGATTCAATTCAATTACATCATTCTGAGTTGATTCCACAAACTGAGGTGCTATTGTCTCTGCATAATGTACAGTACGGTACTTACCTGTGGACACGACCTCACCTGTCCCTCCGCTAGGGGCCTTTACTACTGCTCTTACTGGTTGGGCCGTGCCCACCTGGGTGTTTTGTATGGTGGCTGCTAGAGAGAGTGCCGATATCGTGCTGGGCTCATCTTCTTGCTCGTAGTCCTGAGGGAAGTTTAAAATGGGATACAACTTGCACGGGTTAGCATTAGTACATTTATCAACTTTACTCTTATCATATACCAGTATGCCATTGTCTGTAGCCACTTTCTCCCCTATAATGTACGGTGGTGGTGGTACGGTTACCATCAGTTTCCTGCTAGGTTTGGAACCAGCAGCGTGAGCTAGTTCTCTCTGCATATCGCCCTCTTGCTGCCATAAATTTAAACAGGTTGTGTGTCTGACCCTTTGCTTTTGGGATTTTATCAGACATATCCTAACCATTAAATTCTGCAATACCTCTGGTTCAAAACTACCTATCCCAGGAAATTATGCTTTATCCCCCACAGTCATTCGTTTCCATTCATCACAAAAGGTCTCAGTGTGGGGACCATACTTCTCCCACATTACTAACCGAGCTGACCCCCTGGGTCTCAATTCTGCTGTCTGAACCCTGACTGAGGAACGTCCCTGTGTTGTGCACTTGGCTTCCATTGTGGACCCTTTTAACACGGGAAAACTTCCTAAAATGCTCCAAACACAGTAGTCTACCGGTGGAAGTCCTCAAAGTTCTCACGTGTAGCCGTTGCAGGCCCTACTTCGGCCTATATCCCCTGGGCCTTTAGGAGTAACTTACCGTACCCAGTGAATATCTGCCTCTGGAGATTTTCCTGAGAGACCAGCGAAAACTCCCTAAACCTTTATTGTACACAAATTACACTTGCATGTGCTTCACACAACGCGTATGATGACAAGATTTACGCACAAATATGCAAAACTTCTTATCACGTTGCGCCACGTATTGCCCACACAACCCTGCGGTCCAATTGTACCACTTATAGACACTTGCTATCTATAAGTTGTAGGATCACTGGAGTCTTCACACTGTGCTCCAAAACAGCCGGAGTGTAATACCACGAAAACTTTATCACACTCCGTTGCACGTATTCACCTAGACCGTGCTCACCACGTTCACCCAGTTTCACCAAGTTTCACCGAGTTCACCAAGTTCACCAAGCGGGGTTCAATACAGTCATACCTTTTTCAGCCCACACTAACACTCTATAGTTTTCTGATCAGAAAAATATCTTTTCCTGTTAACTGATAGCTTTCCCCAGAGGTAATACAGTAGAGAAGGTTTTATTTAAACTAAATCTTGGACACTGAACAATTTGTGCTATTATCACGTGGCTACCATCCCGTGCCTAAACTAAAGACAGCTATTGTGTAATTTGTACTTAGCGGTCGTACCCTTACGCACGTTGCGTAAACACGCCACGTGCGTATGTCTTTACGTTGCGTACGCAGTCCGCACTTTGTCCGAGACACTTGTACAAAGACTGTACATCCCCAATAGCACAAATCCCACACTTCTATCAATGTGAGCAATGTTAACTATAATCGCTCACTTAACACAGCACACAGCTTCTTCTGTATAAACCTTTACAACTAGGCCAGGCTGCGTGTGCGTTTTACACTTATTTCTTAAATATTTACTCTATATTTTAACTAAATAGCAACAAATTTCTCAGTACAGGTCTTTATAAATCTAGTAATCACTACTTATGGCAACAATGCGAGCAGGTATACAAAGTACAGGGGTACAGGTGTATGCGTGTGTTGTGTGCGCATTTGGCGCCATACAGAAATTCACAGACTTTAAAAATAGCTTTGTATATTTACCTTACGGATCCCACCAGCATCCCTACAAACCATGCAGAGCAGACGCCATCTAATCAGCGCTAAATTTAGGGTTTTCAGTGTATCCACCAACCAGGAGAAGGCTTACGTGGGATACCTTTCCGCCCTTTGCTGATAAAGTCTGCGTAAACCTGCTAGGCTGCGGGTACGAGGAAAAACCGGACGTTGCCCCCAATTGATAATGTCGATATTATCTTAAACCATAAAGCTATACCTCTAAACACACTCTTACCATTGAGCCGCTGCGGCCGCTAGACTTAATACACACGCTACGCACTTCATACGCTATTTGCGTACAGAGTCCCGTACCGCGTACGTACTTAGCGTACAAAACGCTGCGCTGGGGGTACAAAGTACACACAGCGCGCACACAATCAGTTGATAAACTTTAAACCTTGTTAGTGATACAATGCAATGATATGGTTACACTTTTAACCTTTATGCAGCAAAGCACTGCAATGATGTTATACCTTAAACCTTACACAGTGCTGACGGTATAAAGTACCCGCAGTGCGTACACCTTACCAATACACTCTTAAACCTTATACAGTTAAATACGCTTTAAACCCTAGCAGGGAAATGAGGACACAACACCGATATGTAGTTAACCGCTGGGTTCTAAGGCCACAGTGGATTATTTGAAAGGGGATAACAATACAAATTATACACTACAAGGCTAACAAGATAAATCTACAACAGAATAATGGCTACAGTCAATGTACATACGTGAGAGTATTCGCAAGCGCAACCTGGACCTGTCCTCCGCTCATCAGGTAGATAGCGTTCAGAGTCTGTGACAGTGACCTGGCCTGCAGCTCGCTCTTTATTCAGTAGATCAAAACATAATACAATAGACACTGTGTGCTCTTCTTCCATTGGTTAGTGGGTGGGACATATCCTGTGCACCGGGGACCATTGGTCAGCTCAAGAAGTGGGCGATGGCTAGGACTTGTGATGTGGTTTCTGTTGTTTGCATCTGAGTTCCCGCCCCATGACCAGTTAAACCCATCACATTAATCATACATAAATCTGGAATTATTAATAACTTAATGAGGTAATATTTAATAATTTTCTTATTCCCACCAGATTAATGTTTACGTGACTCTGAACAATATGATCCCACACATGATATGATTATCTATTTCAATCCTCAAGATATACATATATCCACATATCTCCATATATATATATATATATATATATATACACACATACTCCTGCTATTACAATTTGTTAGGAATTTATATATATATATATATATATATATAAACACCTACATCTCCATGAGTTTTAGACTATGAATGTTAATATCTTAGATTTCTAACTGTCTGGTCTTGTGTTTTGGTTAGTTATTGTTAATTGATTTTCTAAACAGCTTCAGTTCCTGGGTATTGTCTCTTCGTTTGTTTTTGCTTTCAGGTGAGACAATGACGATTCAGTACTCATTGTTTTAAATAGAAACTTGGCTATTTTAGTAAACAAAGGTGTTTGCCTTCTTCATAGAATTTCAAAGCTTAGTGTAAATAAGGCCATTGTATTTTAGTCTCTGGGAGTTTTAATTTATGTGTGACTGATTTTCATGCTATTTAAAGGTTAAAGCAGACAGTGTGGGATTTATACAATATATATATATATATATTAGATTTAGGATATGTCTTTGTGGCTTTTCCATGAGAGTACAAACTCCTCTGTAATTACTCATACCACGCTCAAACCGCGCAGGACCGCGGGAGCGACCATACACAATTTGCGAATATGTGCATGCACAGCCGAACACGCACGCACACGGAGGTCACGTATGTGGTGTTTGTATGTGATGTGTGTACTGCAATATTTTTCGTCTTTGACACCACATATGGCCCTTTTGATTCTATTTGATAATAAGTGGATTTGGGCCGAAGCCCTGAGGATGAGAATTCTTTATTAATTTTCCAGTTACTAATGGGTGCTTCTGATTTCCTCAAGAAATGTCTTTTTAAAGTGAACTTCCTCACAAATAGATTTAGATCTACATATAAGTCAAAATTATGTGCACCTTTAGAAGGTGCAAAAGACAAGCCCTTTTTTAAGACTTGTACTTCAACAGGATTAAGTTCCTTTTTTGAGATATCAAAGATGCCTTTTGTCTCTACACTATTCAAACATTTCTCATTTTGAAGTGGAAGGGGCCTACACACTCAGCGATGCTTGCAATTTTGACGATGATCGATCTGAATGATGATCGATCATTGTCCAAATTGACTTGCAATACAAAGCGATGGAGAACCAATGATGAACGACCGCGGGGCCGCGCATCGTTCATCGTTGGTACATACACACTGAGCAATATGAATGATTTCTCGTTCATTACTGAACAAGATCGTTCATATAGCCCGCACACATCGGCAAGAGTGTAGGAGCCCATAAGAGTTCTCATGCAGAAACCGGTGTTATTTAAAGTTTTGCTTTCACTCCTTCAGTAGTCATGCATTTCCTTTATAGCGATAGCATAAACATTCGCATGCATAGGCAGATGTTGTTAAAGTTCGCTGTTAGTAATCATGCAATTCCTCTATATCAGTCACATATAACGTTCACATGCATATACAGATGTAAGGCTTGATTTCTATTTAAATTCAATAATTTTTATTGAAGTTTTAAGTTTTTGCTTTAACAACTTACACAACAACTAAAACCAACAAAAACATACACTAAAATCAGCTTACAGACAGCTGTAGAGAGGAAAAAGAAAAAAAAAAGGTACATAGTACAACAAACGAATGAGAATTCAGATATAGCCATATATCCGCATAGCACTGGTGACCTAGCGCAAAAAAGTCCTAGTATACCACATCCAATTTAAGCATATGCTTGGCAGAGAAAGCACAATACATCATATTATAACGTACCGTGGCTGGCCGCGGGCTATCCACCTCTGAAATATCCCCAAAAGGGAGAAATAAATACAAATGTGAGCTTTATTTATCCCTGAAATATCTAGAGCCCATCCACTTACCCCAAACTGTAAATAATTTTTTTCCCGCTTTCCTAGCCAGGAACACAAATTTTTCAAGCGCAATGGTTTCATTGACCAAAGAGATCCATGCCTGAGGTTTCAGGGCTTCCCCAGCCAACCATAGTCTAGCGATGCAAACCTTAGCCAGAGCACATAGACTAATGACATACCGCCTACTGGGCGGATCCAAAGCCTCGTCGTCTATAGCCAGTAATACACACGTTACAGGCGTAAGTATGGGAGAGGGGATACCTGTATCCATTACAACACGCATAACTTCTTTCCAGAACACCAAAATCGTAGGGCATGACCAAAGCAGATGCCAAAAGTCAGCTCCCAGGCTTCCACACTTAGGGCAACCTGAGCCATGAGATCCCCCAATATGCGCCAGCCTCACTGGGGTCATGTACACCCTATGCAGTATAAATAATTGTATTTGCTGGTATCTAACGGAAAAAGTGGAGATTCGATGGGACCCCAAAGCATTCTTCCATATATCGTCCGACAACAGACCCACATCCAACTCCCACCTACCCCGAAGAGAAGCTAGAGGGTTGGTATGGTGCATCTGGAGTATGCAACCATATATCCTAGAAACCAGGTGGCCAGATTCCAACGTCTGCAACATTAATTTGACTGGAGAATCAGCGAGGATTGGAGGGCCATAAGGAAATTGGGCAACCAAGGCATGTCGCAGTTGAAGGAACCGAAAGAAAAACCCTGAGGGGACATTACGCTCTTGTTGAATCTGTTGAAATGGTATACCTTTGAAAAAGCTGCAAGGCATATGCAGCGAAACGCGTCAGGTTTCTTACCCCTGGAGCAGGATTTTTTCTCGAATTGGATCCGGACCAGCCCTTACCAATCTTCCAGCAATCCAGAGGAGTCCCAGAGAGGCACCATCCAAAACCACCGCATCGCATGAGGTACCCACTGCACATGGGACATTGCATTCCATCTTTAAATCCTCTAGCGGTATATGGAACTTACAAAGGACTCTCTAAATATCAAATAGAAGGGACTCTCCACAGTGGATCATAACTGGACTTTTAACACCCTTGGGCAATATTTGGAACAGATCCTATAGAGCATATATGATATATGTCCTGAACCATTATTCTGGGTAAAAAAATTCCTTTATTCTTTCATTGTATGCACATAGCACATTTAATTGTACGGAATACTACTGTTTTTTAATGAGATAGTACTTTTAATAAATTTATCAAATTGCACACATTTAGTGGATTATTGTTCTTTCCTCTTGAAGCGCAGCCTCCTCTCCTTTTTTCCTCTAGTGTTAATGTATTGGGAGTGACTTCCCTCTAAATTTGGCTGCTGCTTAGCCGAGCATCTCGTCTCATAGCGCCCGAATACCCTTGGATATATATTATCTTTTTCTGCATTTACACATTACTGAAATCCCCAAGGCAAATAACAGATATACCGGGAAACGAGGCCATAAACCCAGCAGCTTTCTTAAGGACTTCAGGGGAGTAAGGGGGAGGCACATACACGGCTAGAAGGAGTACAGGAAGATAAAATAATCTACAGTTAAAAAATACACATCTCCCCCAGGGATACGTTTGTACAGATTCCAGCACAAAAGGGACGGTCCTTCTAATAAGAACCGAAACTCCACGAGAGGCAGAAGTAAGCCCATCCCACCCAGGGTCTCTTCAAAGAAAGAATCCTACTACCCACTAAGTGAGTTTCCATAAGACAGACAATATCAGCGGTATAGTGCCTAATTTGACGAAGCACCAGGGACCTCTTAATTTTATCATTGAGCCCCCTCACATTACACGACATTACATTAAGCCCAGCCATAAGACGTCAGAGAGCGGAATAATCACCCCACCCCGCAGCAGCCAATTCCGCCAGGCAAATGCGCAAGTACCGGACACCAGTGCCTAAAAAACACAGCAACAATCCACAAACAGTGAAAACAAAAGCTTCTATACATAAAACAATTACAGCCCAGAACATCCCCCTTCCCCCTACCCTGTATACCACCCCCAACATGCAGCATACTTGGATCCCAAAACAAAACACAAACTTCTAGAGAATAAAACAAACAAAAATTTGTCGCACCATTAACTAGTGCAGACACACCCTAATCGGGGCCAAGAATATAATGGCTCTTGGGAAAAATTAAGGAGGTAGCTTCCAGCCACCAACCATAACACCCTTGAAAAAATTAAGGGTGAATCATAGAGATCCACCCCCTAGGCCTGTGTAATACACAAAATAAAACACATACGGATATTACAGGACCATATATATCAACCCACATATAACCCCCCCCCCTCAAAAAAAATATATAAGAGAGATGATCTAGTATACAGATATACCAATAGCGTATCTAAACAGTCGAAGCAGAGCAGCAGAGAATGAAAAAGAAACCAGAATCAATTAAACACTCCCTCATCATGCCACCCCGCAGTAAATAACATATATTCACAGCCGACACAACAAAAAGAGTCCTGCATCCAGAGCTATACGGAAAAGTCAAGGATCAGAAAGAGCACGTCTTGCCGGGAATCGTCTGTCCAGCCACATCATGGCCTCACGAGGAGTCGCAAATAATGTTGTTTCCCCATCAGCCACCACCCGCAGTCTCGAAGGAAAGAGCATGGCATACGGCAGGTCAAGTTCACGGAGCCTCCTCTTAACAGGCAAGAATTGAGCCCTATCTTTTTGTACATCTACCGCGAAATCCGGGAAGACCGATATAAGCGACCCATTCCATTTTAAAGGGCCTTTCGTGCGAGCAAGCTTCAGAACAACGTCCCGGTCACGGAAATGGAGGAATTTTGCAATAAAAGTGCGGGGTGGAGCCCCTGGAGGCAGAGGACGCATTGGAACTCTATGAGCCCGTTCCACGGAGAAGTAAGGCGAAAATTCTTCAGACCCAAAGGCGTCCCTGAGCCATTTTTCGAGAAATTCTTCAGGGGATGAGCCCTCCTCTTTCTCCGGTAAGCCAATGAAACGGACATTACTGCGCCATAAACGTCCCTCCATATCCATCAGTTTTTTGCGCACATCAGTCATCTGAGATTCCAACGCATCAGTACGGTGGCCCAGCGGGGCAACAGAGTCCTCAACATTGGAGATACGGGTCTCTGCCTCTCCCACCCGCTCCCTCACACGCTGGAGGTCCTGATGAATAATGGAAAGATCCAATTGCACCTGCCCGATTTTATCAGCCAAACGCGCCTCACTGGCAGTTACCGCATCCAATACTCTCTGTAAAGCAGCATCTGGTGGGTCAGAGGAGGCAGAACTATATGCAGGAGATGGAGGTGATGTCTCAGGTCGTACAGTCTCTCCCCTCTGCTGCTGAGGGCCAAGGTTACGAACAAACTTTTCCATCGCGCCCGCCGCAGCACTATACTGGCGGCCTCTTACCATTTTAGACAACACGATGCCGCTCCACCCGGCCAACAGGATATATCAAAGCAAATGCAGACAAAGAGGGGGGGGGGTGTTCCCACCAACACACTATGAGAAGGTCAGCGAGTATAGGAGAATATGTAGAGGAGGAGAGGAGAGGACCAGAATTCCCAGTGACAATTCCAGTTATCTGCTAAAGGAGCTTGCGGAATATGGGCTGGAGCAGGGAACCAGGCAGTATGACCCCAGGCAAATTTTGTGAGGCACGTAAGTTCTTCAGTACAGTGTCCCAGGCGTGGCAGGGGAGCCTGCACCCTGTAACAGTATGGGCAAAGTCAGAGTGTCTTAAGTGTAAAGCAGGAGGAGGAGGGAGATGGTGCACACTCAACTAATATATCCAGTATTGGCTCCCAATGTTAATCTTCCCCACAGCAGCAGACCCACGCTTTGTGTACCTGTATAAGTGCAGGCTTACAGCACAGCAGGGGGATCCAGGGGGGGTGCTGGGAGCGATCCGCAGGCAGGCAGCAGTAGCTGGTGCAGGGAGAACAGGGCGGCCGTTCAGGGGACGCTCCGGGCGCTCACACCGCCAGACGGAGCGGCAGACGCTGTGTCTCCTCTTCTCTCCCGTTCAGCGGCTGGCTGAAGTGGGCGGCGGCGCGTAGCAGGGAGACAAACTTCCGGTTGTGGAGCGCGAGCCCGCGGGCCCAGCACGCACCAGGGCACCCACACAGGAACGGCTCCTACAGCACAATAGCTGACAGCAGCTGGTCCAGATCCACTTCAGGGAGGGGCAGCAAACCTTTAGAAATCCGTGGCCCAAGTATCAGACCCAGGGGGGAATACAGGATATCACCTCAGGATGTATAGGCTGGAGAGCTGCACGATATAAGTGCTACTCCATGCCCTTCCTAGCCACGCCCCCTTGATTTCTATTTAAGTGCACAACATGGCCATGTTAGTATATATTATAAAATCTTTACCACATCCCCTCTCTGTAGCAAGATACATCCTGGATTCCCGACTCTGTAGCTTAATCCTGTTGTAAAGCCGTATCTGGACATGCAAGGAAGATACCAGATGCTTTTGCAGGGGTTGGGTACGCGTGACCGGCGGTCAGCATACCACCGCCGGGATCCCAACAGAGGAATGCCAGGGGGTGGGGTGGTGAGCGTAGTAAGCCCCTTGCAGGCTCGGTGGCAACCTGCGGTCGCCACAGGTTCGACTCCCACTCTACGATACCCACAAATGGGAATAGTCCCTGGTGGTCAGCATGCCGACAGTCGGGATTTTCAGGGGGCGGGATGTAGAGGATGTAGGGGGAGGTGTTGTGACCGCTGGTCAAATAACCGCATCCCCTTTTGCGGTATTCTCATAGATGTATAGCTTCAAATGTGCACTGAAAACCCAGCTCATTACTGACTGACACATTTTAAAAGATTAAGAGCAGGAGCTAGTTATTTCACTTCTGTAATTTTGTGAGAAAACCTGTTAAACATGCACTGTTTGGGGTCCTGAGGACCAAGTTTGAGAACCTATGCTATACAGAGCTTCAATTCTCTCAGTATTTCCTTTAGCACAGTGTCTCCCAACCTCAGTCCTCAAGGCACACTGATGCTGGGTACACATTAGTAGATATATCTGCAGGTCAATTGATCTGCAGATATATCTATGGGCGGACCGGTCAGTGTGTTGTGCATACATACTGCCCAATCCATCAGGACTGATGTCACGAACTGGGCGGGCGTTTACATACCCCCTCCCAGTTCAGCTGTCAATCACTGCCGTCTGCTGCATTATGTGTACGGGCTGTTGGCTGACCGCCCGTACACACACAGCAATGCACCAATATATTGGTAGATATATTGGTCATCGGCTGTGCTGCAGGGCCGACGCGATATGTCTGTGAACGATGGCGTTCACAGACATATCGTTCATACTCACTGGCCCGCGATATTCAATAGAACAGCCAATATATCGGACAGTGTTTATGCACCAAAACAGTCCAGTTTTAATGATAGCCGTACTTGAGCACAGGTGTCTTAATTAGTACTTCAGTTATTTTGATTTACACATCTGTGCTCAAGCATGGAAATCACTAAAACCTGGACTGTTAGTGTGCTTTGAGGACAAACATTGGGAAACACTGCTTTAGCAGTAGTGATTCTCCATACTTGTCTCATGTAATCCAAACAAAGCAACATGCCTTCAGCCTGTGTTTCAGAAGGGCTTGTGCAAGAGAGTTTATTAAACATGACAGGTCGGTTTACCAAATTCATCAGATTTTTCGGAAGGGTCGGAACTCAGGTGGCACCTGAAGAAGGGGCGGGGGGAGAAACTCCAGCACCCCTCCCCCCAAAAAAACATTGTGCTCTCTGTTTTTTTTAAACACAGGCTGTCTGAAGGTGTGTTACCTAATCCGGAAGCTTTCATTTGTTTGCAGAAATGTATAAAAAGCTATACACTAAATGCTTAATCTGAAATATATGTTAAATGATTTACATATCAATTAGTTACATAGGATTTCCCGCAAAAGAGATTACGGAACATTAAAAAAATTATAAACTTCAAATGTGTTTAGAAGGATCTAATTAAAGGTGAACTTTACATTTAAACGCATTTATTGCTGGGATTAACTCTGGACCTCAACTACGAGAAGAAATGGATGCATACTCAAATGCATCAACACTGTCTAGGACAGAGTTTCCCAACCACCGTCCTCAAGGCTCACTAACAGTCCAGGTTTTTGTGCTGTCCAAAATGGAGCACAGATAGTTAAATCAAAATAACAGAGGTACTAATTAAGTCACTTGTACTCAAGTATGGCTAACCTTAACACCTGGTCTGTTAGTGTACGTTGAGGACTAAGGTTGGGAACCCCTGTTCTAGGGGGTCTGTGCAGCACTATCCAGTATGCACATTTTTTTTGTTTGTTTGTTTGTTTTTTTACTCAGAAGCTTAAATACACATAGGTGCCATTTCACCATCTGCCCTTATCCCACCAACTCCTCCTGTCTATCGCTGTATGCAGGGCCGGTTCTAAGAGTTGTGGCGCCCCGGGCAAAATATGGGGGCGTGGCTTCAATTGGGGGCGTGGTCACGACGCTGCAAGAAAATAAATAAATAAATAAAAAGAATACTTACCATCCCCGTTCCTGATCCAGACCCCCTCCGCCGGCGGCACCACTCTTCTCCCCTCTCTCTTCTCTTCGATCTATGGGAGAGACGTTATTACGTCTCTCCCATAGAACAGCATAGACACTAGAGGTCAATTATGACCCCTAGTGTCTGTGCCACTATGCTGTGCGGTGCGCGATGACATCATCGCGCATCGCACAGCAAAGGTCCTCTACACGAAGGGAAACTAGACCGTAGCGTCTAGTTTCCCTTCATGGAGAGGACCTTTGCTGTGCGGTGCGTGATGACGTCATTGCGCACCGCACAACTAAGGTCCTCTCAATGAAGGGAAACTAGACGCTATGCGTCTGGTTCCCTTCAAAGCGGGGGGGCACAGCAGGGCACTGCGGGGGGCACAGTGGCGGATCTTGCCCTGGTGCGGCGCCCTCCGGAAGGCGGTGCCCCGGGCAAAAGTACCGCTTGCCCGTGGCAAGAACCGCCACTGGCTGTATGGCCAACTAAACCATGTGCCAAATCTAATCGAGTGAGAGTTTCAAAAAGTGAGAGATTTGGTAAGGTTTTGTAGTTTTTTTTAAGTGGCAATCATTTACACAGCAGGATCAACCTGGTTTTGCAGTGTAAATGATTGCCACTTTAAAAAAAGAAAAGAAAAACCTTACCAAATCTCTCTCTTTCTGAAGCTCTCACTCTATTAAAGGCCCTACACACTGGCCGATAATCCTCAAAGATATGAACGATCTCATTCATTATTGAACGAGATACCGTTCATATCTTTGAGTGTGGAGTCACCAGCGATGAACGATGCGCGGCCCCGCGCTCGTTCATCGTTGGTGCCCCGTCGGCTGTGCATTGCATGCAGGCCAATATGGACAATCTCGTCCATATTTGCCTGCACTTGTATGGAGCAGTGGGACGGGGGAGTGAAGAAACTTCACCCCCCCGTCACTGTCCCCCCGCCGCCGGGTCGCCCGTCTGCCGTATCGGCGGTCGGGCAGCTCGGCGGGGTATCGCCGTGTCTGTAGGGCCCTTTAGATTTGGCCCCTTATGTCTTAAAGGGCCCCATACACTACAACGATATGTCTGAGGTTGAAGTCGGATGTAATTTCCCTTGACCTTCCCGGGAGTGATTCCATATGATTTGGTACTTTTGTGCTATTTTTGCATAAGATATATCGCATGCGATTGATGATGCCACTATACATCGCATGCAATATACAGTATCGTACGGCATACAATTGTACCATGAGATATATCTGATGGGCTGGATAGAGGGCTATGGGGGCTGGAAGTGTCCTGAGAATGCCAGTCAAACTTCCCTGTGATACATCGCATGCGATATATCACATGTACAAAAAAAACCACACTTTTTTCATCCAATTCCATCCAATTCCGATATATCATTGGTGCAGCACCAACGACCTAGGGGATCCTATCTGACAGCCACGGGGACGCGCATCAGATTGGATACGATCTAAAACACATACGAATGTACACAATTTCATACAATATATCAGACGAATATATCGGAATTGTATGAAATTGTGTAAAATCGTCCTAGTGTATGGGGCCCTTAAGTCTGTCTCCCTCCGCATTTTCAGTTGGGGTCGGATTACCAATCAGCGAGTCACGGAATGGGGCGGCTAATGTATGGGGCCTTTACACTGTGTTACACTTATTTTATAATGTTTGTGGGCTTTGAAATTCAGATATTTTATTAGTATTCTTACCATTGATACATAGCTTTTATTTATTGTACACATTATTTTCCGTCTGCTCTGCACTCTTGCTTGTGTGCGTTATTATTATTTTTTTGTGCTTTTGATACAACACAGTAATTGAACATGATAACATATCACTGATTATATATTTGCTGAAGCTGTTTATTGGTTTCTTAGGATATGGACCACTAAATTGTATGTCTTGCTAGATGTGCAATGCCTGCTAGTGTTTCCTTGTGTGCTGCGAGTGGAGAGGTGTGCGTTTGGTTCTGGAGTGTGCACAGTATGAAAACACACACACAATAAGCTCAGCAGACAAACTTGAGCTCCACTCTGCATTTTCCCCATAAAGGGCAGCGCCAATACCAACACACAATATAGCCAGTCTCGCTGACGTTTTAATCCCTTTTTTTTTTGCATCTTTTTTTATTAAGTTTTTACACAAAATACATACAGTAGAAAACTCCAGTACAAATGCGTACATCCAGAAGATCACTTATATAGATCAAGTCAGCATGACTATGGAACAACATAGAGGAAAGTGACTCGCTGAACTGAACGAAGAGATAGTAGCATATTCCTCTTTTTCTACTAAAGATAGATGTATACATATTCTTAGAAAGTTGTACTCACTTTATCAAGTAAGAAAGAAGAAGAAAAAGGAAACAACCACCCTATTGCTTCATGTGTCTTGTGTCTTTCCTAATCAAAAACACACTATAAGCAAAAGAGATTCTGCTCAACCTCTCCTCAGAATAATCGGACATCAGTAACACGCCTGTGTACAGGTCAATAGAAGACAGACATTATCCAATAGCAAACAACCCTACAATTTCAGGGCATTGTTTGGTTGTGGAGTCAAACACTTTAATTAGGTCCGTTTGTAATGACTTATCAAGATGCATGATATAAACACACCACCTCTTGTAGAATTTACTTACTCCAGATTCTATGTCTGGATAGACTATGCGTCTGGCAAAATACAGAAGTTCCAACAATTGGTTTTGAACGTCAAAAAGGTGTGGAACTACCTGTTTTGCCCACTTTTTTAAAAGCGCTTTCTTCGCCACAGTCACAACAATTGTTTAGAAACGGGAGTAAATCATATTCAGTATGATCCCGCAGAAGAGGCACCCATATGTCTAAGTTGCAAAAAGGAGTGGGTAGCACATGCAGCGTACACACTAGACAATATAGTGGACGATGTGCCCAATTCCGACACATTGTTCACGATATCTAGTGTGTATGCACTATGGGCCTAACCGGATCCCTGTTGTGTGAAATCGCGTAGCGGGCAATTATCAATCGACTGCACATGTGCACAGATCACAATACATAGGCGCGAGGCCAAACTGCAAAAAAATCCTGCGTCTTTTTTGATCGCTAGGCGAACGTAGATTGGATTGACAGGAAGTGAACATTTGGGAGTGTCAAGAAAAACAGAGGCGTTTCCAAGCGTTTTCAGGGAGGGTGTGTGACGTCAGCTCCGGCCCGATCAGCCTGTTTTTTTCCACACTGTAGGAGTAAGTCCTGGGCTACACACAGACTGGAAAAATTATTTGATGGTGAGTGAGTTGTGAACGGATTTGCAGCTGGCCGGCTTTTGCAAAGCTTTTTGAACGGCGTATGCAGACTTGTACAGGGCGGATTTTCACTGTGGCTGGGCGGCGACTATCTGATAGCAAGACCTCTGCAAATTTGCAGAAGTGTGATCAGATCTAAATTAGGCCCAATGTCCCTCCACTTGGGCTCTCAATGAGTATAGGCACAGAGCTGGTACAATGATGTGTGGACAGAGAACCAACACAAACTGTGTTGTCATTTAGTTGTGTTAATATGTAAATGGAAACAGAACTGCCCTAAATTATCTAACAGATCATGCTTAAATATGAAATGCATACGAGTATGCAGAAAATAGGATGCTTGCTTGTGGGTCCCTCGACCTGGAACAATACCACTTGAGCTTCTTGTTGAGGCGAGAGGATATCATGTCGATTTGTGGCATTCCCCACTGACGTGTCAAGCACCCGAACACCTCCGGGAGAAGGCCCTACTCTCCCGGGTGGAGGTCATGTCTGCCGAGGAAGTCTGCTTCCCAGTTGTCTATTGCCGGAATGAAGATCGCGGACAACGCAAGAGCGTGTCTTTCTGCCCAGAGGAGAATCCTTGTTACCTCTGACATTGCTGCTCTGCTCTTCGTTCCGCCTTGTCAGTTTATGTACGTTACTGCCGTCACATTGTCCGACTGAACCTGAATTACTGATCTTGTAGAAGATGCGATGCTTGTAGAAGGGCATTGTATATAGCCCTTAGTTCCAGAACGTTGAACGGAAGAATGGCTTCCTGACTTGACCATTTTCCTTGGAACTGTTCCCCCTGGGTGACTGCTCCCCAACCTCTGAGGCTTGCGTCTGTGGTTAACAGAATCCAATTTTGAATCCCGAACCTCCGGCCTTCGGTCAGATGAGAAGTCTGAAGCCATCACAGAAGAGAAATCCTGGCTTTTGGCGACAGACGGATCCTCTGGTGCATGTGAAGATGCGATCCGGACCATTTGTCCAACAGATCTAGCTGAAAGGGCCTTACGTGGAACCTTTCGTACTACAGCGCTTCGTAAGCGGCCACTATCTTTCCCAGAAGGAGAATGCATAGACGTACAGATATCCGGGTTTTTGAGAGAACATCCCGCACCATTGACTGGATCACCAATGCCTTTTCCAACGGAAGGAATACCTTCTGTGCCTCCATATCCAGTATCATCCCCTGGAACGGAAGTCTCCATGTTGGTTCCAGATGAGATTTTGGTAGGTTCAGAATCCACCCGTGATACTGGAGTAGACGGGTTGAGAGGGCAATGTTGTCTAAAAACCTTTCCCTGGAAGGTGCTTTTATCAGCAGATCGTCCAGGTACAGAATTACAGGCAAACCTTAGATAAGTCTGATGAGGCGGCCAAATCGGAATATGAAGGTACACATCCTTGATATCCAGAGACACCGAGAATTCCCCCTCTTCCAGACCTGAGATCACTGCTCTCAGAGGCTCTATCCTGAACTTGAACACCCGTAGTTACGGGTTCAACGACTTGAGATTTAAAATGGGCCTTACCGAACCGTCCGGCTTTGGATCCACAAACAGGTTGGAATAATAACCTTGGCTTTGCAGCTGAAGTGGAACTGGAACAATGACCTAAGTCCGTACCAGTTTTGAATTGCTTCCTGTAAAGTCATACTTGCTTCTTGAGAAGCTGGTAAGCCTGATTTGAAGAATCTGCGAGGCGGGAATTCCTGAAACTCCAGTCTATAGCCCTGGGTTATAAGATTTATGATCCAGGGATCCTGGCAAGACATTGCCGATCTGTGACTGGAGAATCTTAAACGGGCTCCCACCTGTCTGTCTTCCAGGCAGCGCGGTCCACCGTCATGCTGAAGGCTTAGAGGAAGCAGAACCGGGGTTCTGTTCCTGTGAACCTGCAGTTGCTAGTTTTCTGGGTTTACCTCTATTGCCTTTGAAGGCCATAGAAGAACCCTTGGTCTTGTTCTTAAGCTTCGCTGTCCGAAAGGACTGCAGAATTGGAGCAGTGTAGGATTTTCTAGCCAGGGGAGCTGCGGAAGGAAGGTATGTAGACTTACCCGCTGTAGCCTTGGCTATCCACATATCCAGTTCATCTCCAAAAAGGGCTTCTCCTGTGAAAGGTAGGCTTTACACGCCTTTCCTGGAATCCGCGTACGCAGTCCACTGGTGTAGCCACAAGCCCCTGCGTGCCGATACTGCTATAGCAGTGGAGCGTGCATTGAGTAAACCAATTTCCTTTATGGCCTCCACCATAAAGTTAGCCAAATACTGTATATGCTGAAGGAATAAAATTATCTCCCCCCTGGATAAGGAATCTAACCCCTCAATTAGTTTACCTGACCATTTTGCAATGGCCCTAGAGATCCATGCACAAGGTATAGTGGGTCTCTGGGCCACCCCCACAGCTGTGTACAGAGATTTGAGAGTGGTCTCAATCTTGTGGTCTGCAGCATCCTTCAAGGAAGCTGCCCCAGGAACAGGTAAAACTATCGTACGTGACAGGCTAGAAACCGCTGCCTCAACAATCGGTTAGTTTTCCCATTTCTTTCTGTCATCCTGAGGAAACGGGAAGGATGTGAGTAGCCTTTTTGGGACCTGAAACTTCTTGTCAGGGTTCACCCAAGTTGCTTCAAATAGGGAATTTAGGCCCTCATTCCGAGTTGATCGGTCGCAAGGCGAATTTAGCAGAGTTACACACGCTAAGCCGCCGCCTACTGGGAGTGTATCTTAGCATCTTAAAATTGCGACCGATGTATTCGCAATATTGCGATCACAAACTACTTAGCAGTTTTAGAGTAGCTCCACACTTACTCTGCCTGTGCGATCAGTTCAGTGCTTGTCGTTCCTGGTTTGACGTCACAAACACACCCAGCGTTCGCCCAACCACTCCCCCGTTTCTCCGGCCACTCCTGCGTTTTTTCCGGAAACGGTAGCGTTTTCAGCCACACGCCCATAAAACGCCGTGTTTCCGCCCAGTAACACCCATTTCCTGTCAATCACATTACGATCGCCGGAGCGATGAAAAAGCCGTGAGTAAAAATACTTTCTTCATAGCAAAGATACTTGGCGCAGTCGCAGTGCGAATATTGCGCATGCGCACTAAGCGCAATTTCACTGCGATGCGATGAAAAATACCGAGCGAACGACTCGGAATGAGGGCCTTAATTCCTTAGATGCAGGGTAAGTAGCTGACGATTTCTTTTTTACATTAAAATAAGATTCCTCCTCGTCCTCTGACACCTTATCAGGAATGTGCAGGACATCTCTAATAGCTTCTATCAGGGCTTGTATCCCCTGTGATAAAGCTGCATTCCCCCCATTCTGAATCCACCTCACCCTCCTCTGGGTCTGATACATCATCATCGGTATCAGCCTGCATAATTTGGGCCAGAGTGCGCTTCTGTGGACAAATAGCAGGGGTCTGAGAAGCCAGAATGACCATTGAATCTCTATTCATTAGGTCATCTACAGATTGCCTTTAATATTGCGTCTCCTTTTCATTTTGGGATAATTTGTTTGAAATATTTGAAATCATCCCTTTTAATGACTCTAACCATACTGGTTCAGATCCACTAGCCTGAGAGTGTGTACTATCCTGAGTACACGGCAGTGAGCCCCCAGATTGAGAAAAACACTCTGCTGTGCATGATACACACGCCTTTGACATAATAAATGTGAAAGAACACACAGACACATACAGTGATGAATAGGTTAAAAGCACAGTTAACCCACACAGAGCCCTTCTAGGGAGACATAGAGTATATTGGAACCAGCCACACAGCGCCCCTATAGCTAAAGTACAAACTTAGCTGGGTCGCAAACTAAGTACCCCAATAGGGCTTAGTACACCAAAATATTGCCTCCCCCCTTGCTATGACCACCTGGTACCGCTGAGGTGCTCTGCAGTCCATGTGGAGGAGCTGCGCTTCCCTGTCAGGCTGCCTGTGTAAGCTGCAGATGGGAAAATGACGCTGGTGAGCTGCTGCGTCCGCTCATAGTGAAGGCCCCGCCCCCGTAATGATGCACGGATTTCCAGGATTTTATACTGGCTGAGGTGCAGAATAAAGTCTACAGTGGGTTAAAACCCCTGTAAGGTATGCCAGTTTGTGGGTAATAGTAATGGCTCCAGCCGCCCCTCACAGCAGTCACACCGTGCATCTGAAGCCTGGAGCGCAGCGTGCATGCAGCGCTGAGCTCATACCCTTATGCTGCCATTACAGCCAGCAACTCGCTAACTGGGACACCGGCCATCTACTCCCCACTCTTCAGTTTTCTGGCTCTGTTAGGGGTGGTGGCGTGCTGCGGGTCTGTACCCTCGCCGTGGGTGGGGCTTGCGAATAGGACCCTCCGGAGCTCAGTGTCTTGTCAGCGGGGAACGGGACCATTAACCTTAGGGAGGTTGAGCACCCCCTATATGTCCCATGAAGCAGGCAATCTGGTGCCAACCAGACCTGCCTGAAAATAATAAAATAGAAAATAAATGCAGAAAACTCTTCAGGAGCTTCCCAAGCGTGACCGGCTCCTCCCGGCACATTTTCTAAACTGAGTCTGGTAGGAGGGGCATATTAAATTCTTAAAGTGCCATGGCTCCTAGTGGTTCCGTCTATACCCCATGGTACTAATGTGGACCCCAGTATCCTCTAGGACGTACTGCAAGAGAAATTTTTGTGTTTTTTTTTGCCCACAGACACAGTTTCTAACGTATATAACCCCAGGCGTGGGTCAAACATTGTTCTATTTTTGTGATTCCACAATTTCAATACAGTAAATTCATACTTATTTCCCATGAACAAACTATGGTATAGAGCATTTGTTATCTGTTTAGCATACAAGCCAATTTTACAGTGAATTTTATTGCCTCTTAAAATGAATATACAATATTGTAGAGACTGATGATCAGTGTTGGTAGAAAGCAGCAAATAAATGATTATTATAAAGGCACGCTTTCACCAACCCTATCCTTGCCTTGGTACTAGTGTTCCCAGTTACACCCCCTTCAGCCGCAACAAGTGTAGACGCTGCCAATTTGTGTATGACTTTGGATCGCCCATAGTAACGTGCACTCAGCTTTGGAGCATGCGTAGAAGAAACACACGCAAGATCTGTTTAACTGAGTTGAGTTAAAGTCTGCACCTACTCCTATGGGGGATATTCAATTACCCGCACTCGCTGCTCGGGTGTAAAAGTATAGCTGGAGGGGGGGCTATTAAATTAGCCCTGATCAGCCAGCGCATGCAAAATCCCAGAAAACAGCCCTGTTTTCACCCAAAAATGGGTGTTTCTAACGAAAAGACAGGTTCTGCTGAACCTGCGTGTTTTTTGGTGAAAAGGATGTTTTTCACAGGTAAAAAAACATTGATGAAACATCAGGGAAAATCGCCCGAAGCTTCAGCGACAGTAATTGAATATCCCCCTATGTCTTTAAGTCAAAAGGCAAAGTTACATGTTCAGCACTTGTAATGGGAGGGGCTCAGGGCTGTCGTAACAGCAGTGTAGGCCCCTGGGCACTGCAAATGCACTGGGTCCCCTACCCATCCATCAGCAGTAGGGGTGGGGGTGTAATCAACGGCAGCTGTGATGTCTGGCGGGTGGTAGGGGGTGTTCTATCTTCCGCTCAGCATGTAGGACCTGGAGCAGTAAATTTCTGCTATTTACTCCTTAACTGCACAGATGGTGGGAGATGGGGCGGGAGGGAGATCACTAAACTGTAGAAGAGGGCATTGGGCTGAATGAAGGGGCCCTGGTACATGACTTCCAGGGTGGTAGGGGTTGTTTAATACTTAGGGGAGGGGTGGATAGTGAAGTGGACTTTATATTTATAATTTTCCGGTGGGAGGGCAGCTTGCTTGACTGCTGGGAAGAGCAATTAACAGGTTTGAAAAAACAGCTTTGAAGTCGGGTATCTCCAGTTCCCCAGGGCCGATTTTCAAAAATCTGGTACCCACAGAAAGAAGGGAACCTTACACTACTGGGGCCCTTGTGCAAGTGCCCAGTGAGCCCATACGAATAGACAGCCCTGGAAGGGCCTAATTGTCAAACACTCAACCAGCCACTCACTTAACATAAAAAGTTTTCACCACCCAAATTTTTTTCTTAATATACTTTTTAACGATGTAATGCATGGTCTCGGATCTGTGTAGTAGCAGTATGAATCCATGGCAAGATGCTTTGATGTCGCTACATGTACTCTGTGGGTTTTTGGGTTTATTTGCACCACTTTGCCCAATAAGCAACCACTAATACAGGGCGGCTGAATGTAGTGAGCAGCAGAGAAGTTTATAAGAGGAGAAATATTATATGAGAAACACTTAAGATATGTAAATACAAACCTTATCTTTATTTTATCTTTTACATTTACCCAAAATAAAATAAAAGATTCTAGAATAAATATATATGTTAAAACTGTAAAACTACTGAGACTACTAAGAAACTGCAACTCATCCGTCTTCTTGTACTTCTTGTATAGCCTCTTTTAATCTATTCATGATTGGAATTGGGCCTGAGTAGTTGTTGGTTTCTAGGTCTCTTAACATCTTTTGGTACTGAAGAGGTAATCTGTTCTGCTTTGCTCCCATGCACATGACCTGTGGATACACAAAACAAATTAGCCTATGCCCCAGGGACATGCGGTGAGCTAAATGGAGCTATACAAAACACAACATTGTCTATTAGCCAAGAACAGAATCAGCAACTGAAAAGACAGATAAATAACATTTACTTGCAAACAAAAGAAAAATAATCTAGTATTTTATGAACTGTCAATGAATAACATTAGTGGTTTTTCTCAAGAGAAACATGCTATCAATTATTTTTGGATGCTTTATAAAAACGATCCGCACCCTCTCACTGAAGGTCCTAGTGAGTCAAGCGGTAGTCGTTGCAGCCTTTTAAAGGAAGGACAGCGTTGCAGAATCTTTTGTTGTAACTTTGGGATAGGAAGGATCCTTTTTTAGCACAGGTTCTATCAATTGAAAAGTCAATACCATGTATTATAAATGGCTTCAAAGTTTATGTAAAAATTCATCACAATAGGTTAAAATATTACAGTGGTGAAAAGGGAGCATCAACTTGCATGAGGCATATGGAAGTATTGCATAAACCAGTTACACATTTTTATGGGCATGCTGCCCACTGCTTCAGCCTTGTTTACGCCAATGTTTTTCCCAAGTAGTGCTTTCTTAATTTTTTCTTAACGCAATGAAGACACTGTATAGTCATAGTGATGGCATTCCATTCTTTATTTTATTATTATTTATTTATTACTAGTTATTTATATAGTGCACACATATTCCGCAGCACTTTACAGAGAATATTTGCCCATTCAGATCAGTCCCTGTCCCAGTGGAGCTTACAATCTATATTCCCTTCCACGTGTACACACAGACACATTCACGCTAGGGTTAATTTTGTTGGGAACCAATTAATCTGCCAGTATATTTTTGGATTGTGGTAGGAAACCGGAGTACCCGGAGGAAACCCAGACAAGTACAGGGAGAATATACAAACTCCACACAGTTAGGGCCAAGGTGGGAATTGAACCCATGACCTCAGTGCTGTGCTATATAAGAAATTGTTAATAAATAAATAATACACAAATAAATAATTACAAATACAGTAGCTTCAAAATTTGTGAAGGAGAAGGTGAACTATATAGTCAGAGCAGCAGCATTCCATTCTTTGACTGTGCGTGTCAAAAGTCAAAAGGCATTTTGGCTTTTGACACACACAAAGAATGGAATGCTACCGGCTATACAGTTCACCTTCTCCTTCATAAACTTCAAAGCCATTTCTAATTATTTATTTATTATTTATTTATTTAACAGTTTCTTATATAGCTCATTACATAACATTGGAAACAACAATGATAAAACTAAACTGGGTAATAACAAATAGAGTTAAGATAGGTACACACTATACAATTATCTGTCAGATAATCTGCCAGATCTAGCTGGTTGGAATGAAAATCTGCTAATAAATGAGAGCAAATTACAATCCATCATTTGTTCCCAAACACTGCAAAACTGTTAAAAACAGTCATTCATCCAAGTTGGTTAAATTTGTGTTTAACCAATTTGTATGAATGACAGGTTCTGTTCGTTTTCCAGTGTTTGGGAACAAATGATGGATTGTAATTTGCTCTCATCAATTACCAGATTTTCATTTCAACCAGCCAGATCTGGCATATTATCTGCCAGATAATTGTATAGTGTGTACCTAGCTATAGTGGTAGGAAGGCCCTGCTCGCAAGCTTACAATCTATAGGGAAATAGGCACTGATACACAAGGATAGGTGCTATCTATGGAATAACTGTCCACCAGATTGCAAAGGTTATTGGTGGGCTGTATGATATGATCAAATAGTGATGTTGGCCAGGGGTCAGGAGGATGGGAAAGTGAAGAAAGAGAAAATATGTGAGGATATTTGTGGACTGTACAGCGGGGATGTAATTGTAAATGGTACTGGATTTTCAATCAGTAGAACCTGCACCAAAAGGATCCTTCCTTTAGCCTAAAAAAACATAAGGTGTGGATCGGCACACCTTAAGTGTCTTTGGACCATAAAATGTATACTATATTTAGTAAGAGTAGCCGCATTGTCACTACACATTCCCATAGTTAAATAATAGATTGTTAAATAATATACCATATCACATCTCTTATCATAATATCAGAAAATCTCAATACAGTAAATTACTGTATACAGTGTATCAAACAAAATAAAATACATTTAATATTAATCTGTATATCAAGGAACATAGATATTGTATATTGTAATTCCATAGTAACAATCTAGCCATACAGACTTCTGTAAACGGCGGTGTTCAATAGATTGGAACTCAATTCTGTCCCATCACATAATCTACATGGATGGGTCATGTGACCCGTTGGAGGAGATTGGATTCCCAACAATGCAGTACAGGGGTTGAAAATTAACTATTACAGAATGGATGAGAGATTAGACAGGTGAGAAAGTTGGGTGAGAGAGAGACAGAGAGAGAGAGAGACAAATAGCCAGAGAAAAAAAACAATTAGGTTAAAGTTAAAAAACACTAACTTGAGTAGTTAGCAATGAATTCCTCAAAAAATAACAACTGAAAAGTGTAAAATCCTAGATAGACTCTAAACTTCTCAGATCCTAATTACAACAGGAAAATTACTGGAATGTTCAGGAGCAGGTGATTATATACTAGGTGGATAGGGTCATGGTGAAGGGTTCAGGTTTCTTGTATTACTTTCTTATTTTATAGAAAGGTCTTACTTTTCTAGCTACGTTATTAGAATTTAATGTAGCGATTACCTGCTTGTACTGAGGAGATGTCAGTCCATAAACATATTTATTCATCTGATAACACCGGCAGACAAGATCTCCTTCTGATGTCTGAACGTTGATCTCTATCGGTTGATAAACCCCACCTCCAACACCCTCCTGGCTAGAAAGTATAAAAATAAGAATTGTAATGTACGTTCAATAGAGGCAATATGTTTAAAGCAACATGCTATTTAAGCAAAGTAATCAGAGGAAAGTATTGGAATTCCTTGTAAGTAAAGATCAGTAGAGTACTAAGAGGTGATAAACTGTTATATATAGCAATTTAAGACATCAACAGTATCAATAACTCAAGTAACTTTAAAATAAGGGCAGTATTGTGAGTGGTCCCTGTAAGTGGTCCTTACATGTCCAAAGAATCCAAGCTGGAAATGTCCATTTTCCACACAACTCCCCAGACTTCATCTCCCTTACTCTCAATGACAGTAGCTACTCCTCCATGCCATCGAGAGTTCCGGTTGCCATTGTGGGTGCCAAATGCAAGCTTGTGGTCCTGAAATATAGAGATGAGAACTGTGAAATATGATTCCACCATAGTATGCAAATACTGGATGACAGCAGCTTACAATCCATTCATCAGACATGGTTCCAATACTTCTTTGGCCAATAAATCATATGCTCAAAAATTAGTCTTAATTTATATTAGCTTACTAAAAAGAGAAGAGTGCTGTACTTGTCTTGGGTTCTACAAATTAACAAATGCAGGGAAAGCGTTCAGATCTTTGGCATAAATTGTTCCCAGTGCTACACCAAACACTCTATACAGTAGAATGAATTGGGTGCAGTCATCGTAGCTCTCTCCACAGCGGCATATTCTTCATCAGCTCCATGTTACAGGCTATGTTTGAAAAATGGAGCTTGTTGGTTGTACTTTATCTCTCTCTACTCCACCACTCAATGAATGATGCATTCCGCCCTGTAAATTCCACAAAATGCATAATGGCAAAACAACACCGGTACTATCAACAGAACTTTGCCCATATGTAAAATGCCTATTCTGCCAAGAAACTAATAATTAAGTTGTAATTTAGGGCCTGGTTGTGACGGGATGCCGGTCACTATAACGACGCCGGGATCCCGACCGGCGAATAGCCCTTCAGGGACTATTCCCACTCATCGGCATCCATGACACCCATAGAGTGGGAATAGAACCTGTGGAGAGCGCAGCGAGCCACCGAGCCCGCTGCGTGGCTGCTGTTGCGCTCGCCCCCCCCTCCCAACAGCCACCTGAAAGTAGGGATGACATCGGTATGGTGACCATCGGTCTCTCAACCGCCGGTCACTCAAACCTATCCCTGTTCAGACAAGGGCACAAATGCCATTGTCGCTGTGATTCCGCACGCAGTGGCTGTGTGAAAGCATGCCTCCAGGATTTGGACTGAGATGTCTCAGATCTGCAGCTTTTCCACCAAGACGCAACCATCAGACACATCGGTAGATGACCAATCTTCTATGTAACCGTATGGTGGCGCAGAACGGCCATTGCAAGTAAAACTCTGGAGCCATGTTTACTGCATACAGGATCGCAGTCACATGCTGTAACACCCCCCCAAAACGGTCATGACATGCCTGCATTTGAGTTGCCACTCGCCCATTATCTCCCACAAATGCTCCCTGTCACTCACTTTGTGAATATAACCTCACTCCGACCACAGTCGCAAGACCATTGTGGCACATGCATAGTGCATACGCAGTGTCAAGAAAAAAAGTTCCACAGCATAAAACACCGACATTGCGTCCACTCTGAATCCGCCCATAAGATTCATGTAACGATGTGACCAGCTCTCAATATGGATGGTAAAAGCAAGTCTGTTTTTACCTTAGATTTTACTATTTCAGCATTGTGATTAATGTTACAGTATCAAATGTTAATCTAAATTACTACAATACAAAGATTCTGTATAAATACAGTAGTGCTCATAAGTTTACATACCCTAGCAGAATTTGTGATTTTCTGGCCATTTGTCAGAGAATATGAATGATAACTCACAAACTTTTCTTTCACTCATGGTTAGTGGTTGGGTGAAGCCATTTATTGTCAATCAACTGTGTTTACTATTTTTAAATCATAATGACAACAGAAACTACCCAAATGACCCTGATCAAAAGTTTACATACGCCAGTTCTTAATACCGTGTATTGCCTCCTTTAACATCAATGACAGCTTGAAGTCTTTTGTGGTAGTTGTGGATGAGGCTCTTTATTTTCTCAGATGGTAAAGCTGTCCATTCTTCTTGGCAAAAAGCCTCCAGTTCCTGTAAATTCTTAGGCTGTCTTGCATGAACTGCACATTTTGAGATCTCCCTAGAGTGGCTCAATGATATTGAGGTCAGGAGACTGAGATGGCCACTCCAGAAACTTCACTTTATTCTGCTGTAGCCAATGACAGGTCGACTTGGACTTGTGTTTTGGATCACTGTCATGTTGGAACGTCTAAGTACGTCCCATGCGCAGCTTCCGGGCTGATGAGTGCAAATTTTCCTCCAGTATTTTCTGATAACATGCTGCATTCATCTTGCCATCAATTTTGACCAAGTTTCCAGTGCCTTTGTAGCTCACACATCCCCAAAACATCAGCGATCCACCTCCGTGTTCCACAGTAGGAATGGTGTACCTTTCATCATAGGCCTTGTTGACTCCTCTCCAAATGTAACGTTTACGGTTGTGGCCAAAAAGTTCAATTTTGGTCTCATCACTCCAAATGACTTTGTTCCCATAGTTTTGAGGCTTGTCTATGTGCTGTTTGGAGTATTGTAAGCAGAATGCTTTGTGGCATTTGCGTAGTAATGGCTTTCTTCTGGCGACTCGACCATGCAGCCCATTTTTCTTCAAATGCCTCCTTATTGTGCATCTTGAAACAACCACACTACTTTTTTTCAGAGTCCTGTATTTCAGCTGAAGTTATTTGTAAATTTTTCTTTGCATCCAGAACAATTTTCCTGGCAGTTGTGGCTGAAATTTTGGTTGGTCTACCTGACTGTGATTTGGTTTCCACAGAATCCCTCATTTTCCACTTCTTAATTAGAGTTTGAACACTGCTGATTGGCATTCTCAATTGCTTGGATATCTTTTTATATCCCTTTCCTGTTTTATAAAGTTCAATTACCTTTTCCCACAGATCCTTTGACAATTCTTTTGCTTTCCCCATGACTCAGAATCCAGACACGTCAGTGCAGCACTGGATGAAAGATGCAAGGGTCTTTCAGGAGTCCAGAAACTCACTGACCTTTTATACACACAAGCTGATTACAAGCAAACAGATCACATGTGAGGATGGTTACCTTTAGTAGCCATTCAAACCCGTTTGTGTCAACTTGTGTGCATGTTATCAGGCCAAAATCTCCAGGGTATGTAAACTTTTGATCAGGGTCATTTGGGTAATTTCTGATGTCATTATGAGTTAAAAAGAGTAAACACAGTTGTTTGACAATAAATGGCTTCACCCAACCACTAACCATGAGTGAAAGAAAAGTTTGTGAGTTATCATTCATATTCTCTGACAAATGGCCAGAAAATCACAAATTCTGCTAGGGTATGTAAACTTATGAGCACAACTGTATAATAAGAAAATAGCATTTTCTTATATTTCATTGAACATATTACTACAGAACTCATTGGCTTTGTTGGGTATTGCTTTCATAAACATGGGGGCTTATTCATAGGTGGACTCCTTTCCGACTGTTACACAGAAAGGCAATGTTTTGAAGACTGCACATGACGTAAGTAGCAGTGCGCTGTAATCTGCAGCATGACTGACATGTTGCTGCTGTTCTGGGTTGTGGAGTAGGAGCATTGCACAAAATGAAGATATGTCGCCTCCATTTTGACACCTCCTGCGGTATTTAAATACTGTCGCACAGCCACTGCGCAGCAACATTTGTGTTAACCTCTAAGTCTGGCCCATGGTTCAAGTACTTGATATTTTGGGCTATGTTTCATAAACATCTCCATTCATGTCACATCACAACATTTTAAAGCTGTACTATTGGGTACAGTGAAACGAGCCTCACCAATTGATGCCCTCAGAGGAGCTGTGGGGTCTGCCCCATGCAGCAGTTTATCCCCATTACTTTACCATTCATCAACTTGCCCAGGATGAGAATCACAGTGAGGCTACAACCCAAGGAGAAGCTGCAATCACAGAGACTGCAAACTATTATTGCCCATCACACCCTCAGCCCCCACTGCAGTTCATTTTAAAGATTTGTACAACCATATTAAAAAAGGAAATAATCTATGTAGTCTTATAGGCCCTACACACTGGCCGATCCGCCGCCGAGCTGCCCGACGGCGGATACGGCCGACGAGCGACCCAGCGGCGGAGGGGCAATGACGGGGGGAGTGAAGTTTCTTCACTCCCCCCGTCACCCGGCTTCATTGAAGTGCAGGCAAATATGGACGAGATCGTCCATATTGGCCTGCATGCACAGCCGACGGGGGACCAGCGATGAACGAGCGCGGGGCCACGCGTCGTTCATCACTGGAGCCTCCACACTGCACGATATGAATGTTATCTCGTTCATTAATGAACGAGATCGTTCATATCGTGCAGTCATGTCGGCCAGTGTGTAGGGCCCTTTACGCTATAGTAATAGAAGAGCAGCAGAGAAAACTCTATGAGCATGAAATACCAGGCTCCAGTAAGGGGATGCAGTGGGCCAATGAAAACTGACCGCATGCCATGGTCAGGATGGTCAGGTCTAAAACTGTTATTTTTTTAAATGGAAAAATGAATAATGGTGTAAAATTTTCTTTGGGTATTTGAAAAGGCCCAAACTAGACATTAAATCATATTGTTTGTAAAATTGGATTTTATTTATACAACTTTCAGATAGAAAAGTCTGAAAGTCCCGGCAATTACCCGGCATTTCAATCCCAGGTAGTTTTGCCGGTCCCTGCCTGACCCCCCTTTCACACAGACAAGCAAATTACCGGGTCGAGAATTTCGACCCAGTAATTTGCAGATCAACACAAGTATTTTGTCTGTGTGAAAGAGTGAACCCGGGTCAAAATTCCAGGGTAGAAGTCCCGGGAATTTAAACCTGGATCGACCCTTTCACACAGAAAAAGGACCCGTGTTTTTCATGAAATTACCAGGTGGAACCGCTTCATCCGGAAATTTCACATTCTGTGTGAAAGGGGTATCATTGTTCTTCCCATTGAAGTTTACCTCCTGCCAGAGCTACACCCATTCACCTTTTCCTAATGATTGCACAGCTGGCTCCATTTGTGTCATTATGGCCATTTATGAAAGGTTTTTGTGACTTAAAGTATTCACAATTATAGAACCCGGATGCGTATACTTGTGTGCTGCCCCCAGTGAGTACAAAAATGGGTAGGTATCAATGTGAAAAGCACCTGCAATAGAAAACTAATGCTGTGTAGGCACGCCTGAGGCAAGTCTGAACTGAAATGCCCACTGGCAGTTGGCCATCCCATTCTGATCTCAAGTTCTGTGACTGCAGTGCAGAAGCCAGACCTCCAAATGTTTTGCTTAACTCTGAAGACATGCAATCTCCTGGGGGGTGTAGTATGTTATGCCGGCGGCCAGCATACCGGCGCCGGATACCCGACCGTTGGCATACTGACAGCTGGGCGAGCGCAAATGAGCCCCTTGCGGGCACGGTGGCGCGCTACGTGCGCCACGCTATCTATTCTCCCTCCAGGGGGGTCGTGGCTCCAGGGGGGTCGTGGACCCCCAAGAGGGAGAAAAGCTGTCCGTATGCCGGCGGTCGGGATTCCGGCACCAGTATGCTGGTCGTCGGGAGCTCGGCCGCCGGCAAACTGAAAACCACCCCTCCCGGGAAACCTAGGAGGCAAAGTGCAAAAATTAAAGCATAGACCTATAACAGCAGGAGGGGATCAGTATTAAATACCTACAATCAAAATCCCGACATCAATTGACCGACTGTCAAAATCACGACAAGGTCAAAATACCAACAAGGTGAAATACCGACATATAAAATTCAGACAAGGTCAAAATATCGACATTTTCAAATGTCAAAAAGTCGACAAGAGTTTTTCATTTTTTTTTTGTGTGTATGTTGACATAGGTCCACATGGACACCATATAAATGTACCGCGTCCCCTCGCTCGGCACACTATTATATTCCCCTTCCAGGTCCACTGGGATGGTAAAGTATAAACAAGTCGGTTTCAATGAAAAAATCATGAAAAATGAATGTTGACTTTTTGACTCGTCGACATTTTAAATGTCGGTATTATGTCCTTGTCGGTATTTCAAATGTCAGTATTTTGACTGTCGGTCAATGGTTGTCCGCATTTTGACCGTCTGGATTTTGATTGTAGGTAAATTGACCGCATCCCATAAGGAGAACTGTCGGCATTGGTTCCTGGTGCCCAGCATCCTGGAGCCAAACAACCTGAAGAAGGCCCTAGGGAGCACTTCCTGGGGTTCAGAATGGATGAGTGTAATAGCTAATAGCTGGCAGTACAGATTAGTGGGCATTCCATGCCATGGCAGTAAATGAAATGTAAATGGCAGAATCCAAAATGCTCCTCATACAAGACAAGGATAAATTGGATTGGTAAAACCAAAACCATCCTCCGAAACATTGTGGAAACCTATAAAAAGCAGGGTTGAAGCCTTAATCCCATGTAAAGGGTCTTAAGTTTAACAACACCACTACCAGCTGTACTATGGTGTGAAAAAGATTTGCCACTTCCTGATTTTCTTCTATTTTTTTGCATATATTTGTCATACTTAATTGTTTCAGAAGGTCTAACAAAATGAGTGGTGTCAGCATTCTCATATGGGTGGTCATTCCGCGTTGATCGCTAGCTGCATTTGTTCGCAGTGCAGTGATCAGGCTAAAAACGGCAGTTCTGCGCATGCGTATGCGGCGCAATGCGCACGCGCGTCGTACGGGCACAATGAACGATGTAGTTTCACACAGGGTCTAGCGAAGCATTTCAGTCGCACTGGTAGCCGCAGAGTGATTGACATGAAGTGGGCGTTTCTGGGTGTCAACTGACCGTTTTCAGTGAGTGTTCGGAAAAACGCAGGCGTGGCTGGGCGAACGCAGGGCGGGATTGTGACGTCAAAACAGGAACTGAACAGTCTGAAGTGATCGCAAGCGCAGAGTAGGTTTTGAGCTACTTTGAAACTGCACAATAAATCTTTGTAGCCGCTCTGCGATACATCCGTTCGCACTTCTGCTAAGCTAAAATACACTCCCAGTGGGCGGCGGCATAGCGTTTGCACGGCTGCTACAAACTGCTAGCGAGCGATCAACTCGGAATGACCACCATTGGCATAGCCACTGTGGATATACTGACAACACACCAAATGAGGGGTTCTAAGGATAGGATCAGTTTTGATCTAGAGGGGATGGAATTTACTGATACGAATGAAATGCAGATAACAGCTGCTTCTTACTGACATGAGAAATTCTGCTTCCACTCCAGGTGTGTCACCTGCAATTTCTAATCACAGAACACAAACCAAATAATAAACATGTTGCATTTAGTAGATACAATTATTACATCATAGTAACAAATGCAACTCATGATGCTGTAGTTACAAGTAAAGAAGGAAATAGCAGCTGCTGAGTCATCATGAAGGCAGGACAGTCACTTCCTTCATCAGCATGGGGAGAGAGAGAGAGAGAGAGAGAACGCTGCACCAGATGGCAGCCCACACACCACAGTACACTGCAATCTACATCAGCTCAATGGGACACAGGACTACACAAGCCTCTACTGCATTAGAAGTGCAGCGCTTGTAGAAGAGATGTACAGTATATAACATTTTAATGGCACCTTGAGCATGGCTATGGAGTGGAATGCAGCAGACGGGTTGTCTAGAAGGATCCGCTCTTTTAGCAGGTTGCTCCCATAAGCAAAGTAATAGAAGTGGTCGCCCCCTGGCTGTAGACCAGCTGAGCTCTTTCCTTCCATTGCCGCTTCTATGTGTGTATTAGGAGAGGTTGCCTTGTCGACATCCAGCGAGCTTGTCATTCATTACAGCTCCCTTTGCACGGTCAGTGTACTTCCAGGGGCAGGATCGCTGTCAGGCGCCACCTAGTGGGTCAGTGTTAGAATTGCACACACCTCCTGCTGTTCAGGTGACTGGTATCGCCTCTAAAAACAAGAGGGAAAAGTCTAGTGCTGTATATAACAATAAAACAGCATGATGAATAAAACTAGGCACAATGTGATACACATCGTTCCTGCTCATTCATGAATTAACAAATGCTTTCAAACTTTCTAAATCAATGGTTCAACTTGTTTTATTTCTGTTACATCCTATTTATAAAAGGCAGAATCCGATAATTGGTTTCAGTTGCATCATTTGTTATTCAAAAACAAAACAAACACTAATTAATTAATTAATTAATCAATTAATTAATTGAATGAAGGGAATAATAATATAATTTCTAGCACAGCATTTGAGTCTGATTTGTCTGGTGACATACCACTATTGCACAAGTCATGACACTAAATCTATTCTTACAGCCTTACATGTGAAAAAAGCATTTGTGGGAGTCACATAAGAAATACAGTATGCACCACATAACGGGATGCAGTCAATTTACCTCCAATCAAAATCCCGACGGTCGAAATCCCGACACCAATTGACCGACGGTCAAAATCCCGACAAGGTCAAAATACCGACATGGTCAAAATACCGACATTTAAAATACCGACAAGGTCAAAATACCGACATGTAAAATGCCGACAAGTCAAAATACCGACATGAGGTTTTCATTATTTTTTTCATTGAAACCGACTTGTTCATACTTTACCATCCCAGTGGACCTGGAGGGGGAATATACCAGTGCCCGAAGCACGCCGAGCGCAGCGGTACACTTATATGGTGTCCATGTCGACCTATGTAGACATACACACACAAAAACAACGAAAAACGCATGTCGGTATTTTGACCTGTCTGTATTTTAAATGTAGCAAACCTACTATCAAGTAGCAAACCTACTATCTCTCTTGGGAGACACCCCCGCATACTTGGGAGACACCCAGGCCCGGCGCTACCCGCTCAGCAAAGGGATGCAATGCAGGTAGGCGCCAGGGAGGAGAGGCGCTTTCCCTGTACTGCATCCCCGCTGCTGCGCCGTCCTGTCCCCCCCCTGCTGCCGGCTGCTGTGCCTGTCACTGTATGACAGGCAGCGGCGACGGCAGATTAAAGCCTCCTCTCCTCTCCCTTTGACATTCTCTACGGTAACAGTTCTCCTCCCCCAGGCGGCGCTAACATACGCTACCCATTGTTTTCTCCCCGGGCCTCCCCTCGCTGGAATTACACTTGTTCCGCCTCTTTTCGGCCGCGGCCACTCAGACATCCCAAGCTGTGGCATGTGCGCATGCACAAGAAAATAGCAAAGGGGGAGCGCGGCATCAGCGACGCTGAGACCTGAGTTGCCGCTGCGGAGCAAGTGTAATACCAGCGAGGGGAAGCCCAGGGACAAAACAACAGGGAGCGTATGGCAGCGCTGGCTGGGGGAAGAGAACTGTTACCATGGAGAATGTCAAAGGGAGCGCAGTGAAGGCAGCTGAGTACATCCTGCCCTGACTAATCGGACGAAGGGGGCGGAGCTTCACGGGCGGAAAGGGGGCGGAGCTTCACGGGCAGAAAGGGGGCGGAGCTACACGGAACCAGAAGAGTAGACTGCAGTACCACAGAGGAGCGGGAAGATCCTCTACAAATGTAAGTAGTCTCTCTCTCCCCCCCTCCCTCTCCCTTCCTCCCTACCAACTTGACACTTGCCTGCCGTACTGTATAAAATGGGGACACCTGCCTGCCGTACTGTATAAAATGGGGACACGTGCCTGCGTAATGTGTAAAATGGGGACTCTCGCCTGCGTAATGTGTAAAATAGGGACACTTGCCTGTGTAATGTGTAAAATGGGGACTCTCGCTTGCATAATGTGTAAAATGGGGACACTTGCCTGTGTAATGTGTAAACTGGGGACTCTCGCCTGCGTAATGTGTACAATGGGGGCACTTGCCTGACGTACTGTGCAAAATGGGGACTCTTGCCTACTGTAATGTGTAAAATGGGGACTCTTGCCTGCGTAATGTGTAAAATGGGGACTCTCGCCTGCGTAATGTGTAAAAGGGGAACACTTGCCTGCCGTACTGTGTAAAATGAGGACTCTTGACTGCGTAATGTGTAAAATGGAGACTCTCGCCTGCGTAATGTGTAAAATGGGGACTCTCGCCTGCCGTACTGTGTAAAATGGTGACTCTCGCCTGCGTAATGTGTAAAATGGGGACTCTTGCCTGCCGTACTGTGTAAAATGGGGACTCTCGCCTGCGTAATGTGTAAAACGGGGACTCTTGCCTGCTGTACTGTGTAAAATGGGGACACTTGCCTGCCGCACTGTGTAAAATGGGGACTCTTGCCTGCCGTAATGTGTAAAATGGGGACTTTTGATGTTTGTTTTTTCCCCCCTGTGGTGGCCGTGATGATATCAGATGAGACCACGCCCATATCAACGAGGCCACGCCCCCTTGCCGGGAGTGCGCCCATGCTTTTTCTTTTTATAGCTATGGGGGGGGGGGGGGCGCTTTTTTAAAATGTAAATGGGGGGGCGCATTTTGAAATCTCGCACTGGGAGCCAAATTGGCTAGAAACAGCCCTGGACCACATCCTTTTATTCAGCGGCGCTGTCCCTTTGTAAAGTATGGGAGGGCGCAAATTTATAGTTTGCAGGAGGGCGCCGAACACCCTAGCACCGGCCCTGGAGACACCCCCACATACTTGTAGTGACTCTTCTTATCTTCAAAAGAAACAGGGTGCAAAAGTGTAAAGGGTATATATATATAAAAAGTCTTTAACGCATGTGTTACAAACAGTACAGCATACCTCCCAACTTTTAGCTCAGCCGAGAAGGGGGCGTGACCTAAAGGAAAGGAGGCATGGCCTCACGGGAAGTGCCACGATCACAAGCCACGCCCCCATTTTCGTCATTATGGGGGCATGAACAGCGCTGTGAGAGCTGCTGGTCATGCCCCCTGTCCCTCTCTCTGGCATGCGCACAGCATCTATTCACCACTGCTCTGCTCAGAGCAGCGAGTGACAGGGGGGGATCTCCCAACTGCGACCCGTGGGTGGGACAGCGGGACAGACCATGAAAAACGGGTCTGTCTTGCCAAAATCGGGACAGTTGGGAGGTATGGTACAGTATATGCCCCAAAGTACTGTTGTGAGATGCACTGGTGTATCTATAATGGGTGCAGTGTGTGTGGTGCACACCAGACCCTGGGTCAAGGGGGCCCACATCACACACTCTGCACCCATGTTCAATTACTTATTTGTCCCGTGTTGGCACTGCAGCAGAAATTACCCGGAAAATGGTGCGGCAGCTGTTTTCCCAGTGATTTGCACATAGGCAGCTATTTTCCCGGTGATTTGCACCATGTTCTCAGATTAGTCACTGAGAACATGGTGGGCGCCATGTTTCAGGAGACCTGCACGTGTGCAGTAGACTCTAGCACAATGGGAGTGCCTACTGCGCCACAGAGAGGAGGAGGTCCGCACAGAGTTTGCACACAGGCCTCCTACTCTTTTAAACTGCCCCAGATCTGACGGTATCAGAAAAATCATGGGTGTACCTGGGCGGTGACTGGGAGGTGGCTAGTAGTGCAGGCAAACATGGTCCATTCAGTGGACGTTTTATTAGGCCTGTCAAGGCAAGTGGCTACATTTGCAGACCCATGCATAGGAGGCCATAGTCAGATGGAGAAATTGTATCTGCAAAGTGATGGTGCAAGTTTCAATGGTGCAACTGATAGTGGAATATAAGAGTGACCTAATCAGTATCACTGTAAGCACGGACGTTAAAAGTGGGTGTTTAAGGCCTTGCACATTCAGCCAAATGGATGTACACAAGGGACGGAGTTTGTAGTTGAATTTGCATAAAGTCACTGATGAGGCAACCGCCAATAGACACTGCTGCATACTGTTTTCTGTGCGGCTCAGAATCTGTCCCATTATGTGCAATTGGTAGGGAATATCGGTCGTAAGATGCACTGAGGCAGGGTCTGATGCGTATACTCTGTAACGTGCTGCAGAATATGTGTGTGATATATATATATAAAGTTATTATTAATAATAACATTAATAATAATATGATATAAACTTAAAAAAAACTTGTGGTGACAAAAAGACATAAGACCTAACTCGCAGTACAGTCTAAAACCAAAAATAGTGTGGAAAAGAACTGCTATCCCAATAGATGGCGCTGTTGGTTCTTACAGAAGCAAACCGTTATCCCAACAGTGGCATCATTATAGTCTACATTATGGCCCTCATTCCGAGTTGTTCGCTCGTTCTTTTTCATCGCATCGCAGTGAAAATCCGCTTAGTACGCATGCGCAAAGTTCGCACTGCGACTGCGCCAAGTAACTTTACTATGAAGAAAGTATTTTTACTCACGGCTTTTTCTTCGCTCCGGCGATCGTAATGTGATTGACAGGAAATGGGTGTTACTGGGCGGAAACACGGCGTTTCAGGGGCGTGTGGCTGAAAACGCTACCGTTTCCGGAAAAAACGCAGGAGTGGCCGGAGAAACGGTGGGAGTGCCTGGGCGAACGCTGGGTGTGTTTGTGACGTCAACCAGGAACGACAAGCACTGAACTGATCGCACAGGCAGAGTAAGTCTGGAGCTACTCTGAAACTGCTAAGTAGTTAGTAATCGCAATATTGCGAATACATCGGTCGCAATTTTAAGAAGCTAAGATTCACTCCCAGTAGGCGGCGGCTTAGCGTGTGTAACTCTGCTAAATTCGCCTTGCGACCGATCAACTCGGAATGAGGGCCCATATTCTGAACTGAGCGTTCATATATATAATTCATATACACTTTAATGGAAATAACTGTAACGCTTTTCTTTTCAGAATAAAACTGAGAGTATCAAATATTTAATTTATTTGGTACTCTATTTTCATATATAAAAAAAGAAAAACCCATTGCTTTTATTTGTGGAAACTTCTACAGTGCCTGTTATCTCCTGCACAAAATCCTCAGAAATATGGAAAGGTCAGTGACTGGGTCACGTATTGTAATGGGTATAGATAGACAGTGTTTAGATAGTCAGCCAATAGGTTGTCACCATATGGTCAACATGCATTAGGTCGACAGGTACAAAAAGTCGACAGGTTTAAAATGGTGACATGACATTTGTCGTCACACATATGGTCGGCACAATTTGCCATTTTTCAAAAACACTTCAACTTTTGCTTGACTTACCATCCATGTGCACTACGAATGGGAATAGTAGTCTGTGCCGAGTGCAGCGGCAGCAGAGCCAGGCACCTTGCCCAAAGCACGGTGAGCCCACAAGGGTATACGTTTGCACTAATTGTGGTCAGATATGATGAGGCATGCAAAAAATGATAACCCCAAAACTAGTGTCAAACTTTTTTATGTGTCGACCATTTCCATGTCGACCTTTTGTACATGTTGACCTTTTATACTGTCTGCCTTTTGATCCTGCCGAACTAATGCATGTCGACCATATGGGCTTAGACCTATTGACTGTGTCTAATTACTGTAGATATTTTATACCACACCCATTGTTATGGGCACAGATACGCCACCACTTCACTGGGTACAAAAGATCCGTTTGAAACAGGCCTCCTGACTCAATCCATACACTAATGATCTCGGCTTTCACGTGCAGGCCCGGTGACAGGGGGGGTCAAAGGGGACACCAGTATTGGGCACCGAGTGCAAGAGGGGCCCCAAGAGTCATGGAGACAAGACATGGGCCAGCAGGCTATCAGCAGCATCAATTAATGTTTTTCATAGTGCCCGCTCCGCGTAATCGTCCGGCCGCACTAAACCCCCCCCCCATTACCTTTCTCTTGGTCCCGTCAGAATGGGATCCTTTATTGCGCAGCACCTCTCTCCTCTCCCAGCATCCAGCAGAATGGTTAGTGCATGCTTCAGCCTCACTTCCTGCACAATGAGGCCTCTTGCTGTCCCCGGGGACTGGCACGTGGTAGTCCCAGAACCTTCTCCTCATGCGCCGGCTCCAGTGGGTATTTCTGTCTTTGATAGTCCACTGTCTCCAATGAATGGTGCATGGTTTGCAATATACCCCACTGTCATCAATGCCATACAGGGTACACAATATATTTATAATCAAAGGCACACCACATACTATATAATAATTAATAAAAATGCTATACAGGTATGGATGGTTCTTTTAGTGTGGTGACACACAGGTAGCGTGTGTGTGTGTGTGTGTGTGTGTGTGTGTGTGTGTGTGTGTGTGTCTTGGGGGGCTCAGGGGTCTTTGTCAGCTACGCACACACACACACACACATATATATATAATGCATGCGTACGCTGTGTGAAAACCACATAAGACAGCAGACATCTAAAAATCCGTTTGCGACTCACCATCGAATAATTTTCCCAGTCTGTGCAGTCTGTGTGTAGCCCAAGACTTACTCCTACAGTGCGACAGAATCAGGCTGGTCGGGGCCGGAGCTGACGTCACACACCCTCTCGGAAAACGCTTGGTCACGCCTGCGTTTTTCCTGACACTCTCAGAAAATGGGCAGTTACCACCCACAAATGTCTGCTTCCTGTCAATCACCTTGCGTACGCCATGCTATTGAAATTTTCACACCATCCTGTCGCTGTTTGGCGATGCGCTGCGCATTGTGGTGCATACGCATGCGCAGTCATTCGATAATCGGCCACTGTGCGATTTACCATAACAGCGATCAGGTCTGAATTAGGCCCAGTCTGTCTGTCTGTCTGTCTGTCTGTCTGTCTATCCATCTATCTACAATATCAATTTCAAAACTATTGCTCTTTGGGGTTTATCCTGGAACTACATGCTTTAGGTGTTTTGATGCATGAATTCAGTGGGTCATTTTATTTTTCTCTGACGTTCTAGTGGATGCTGGGTACTCCGTAAGGACCATGGGGAATAGACGGGCTCCACAGGAGACTGGGCACTCTTTAAAGAAAGATTAGGTACTATATCTGGTGTGCACTGGCTCCTCCCTCTATGCCCCTCCTCCAGACCTCAGTTAGAATCTGTGCCCGGCCAGAGCTGGATGCACCTAGTGGGCTCTCCTGAGCTTACTAGAAAAGAAAGTATTTGTTAGGTTTTTTATTTTCAGTGAGATCTGCTGGCAACAGACTCACTGCTACGTGGGACTTAGGGGAGAGAAGCAAACCTACCTGCTTGCAGCTAGCTTCTGCATCTAAGGCTACTGGACACCATTAGCTCCAGAGGGATCGAACACAGGGCCCGACCTCGATCGTCCGTTCCCGGAGCCGCGCCGCTGTCCCCCTTGCAGAGCCAGAAGACGGAAGATTCCAGAGAAAATCGGCGGCTGAAGACTCCGGTCTTCAATAAGGTAGCGCACAGCACTGCAGCTGTGCGCCATTGCTCCCACAGCACACCACACGCTCCGGTCACTGGTGGGTGCAGGGCGCTGGGGGGGGGGGGGGGGGCGCCCTGGGCTGCAATTTGTATACCTTACTTGGCAAAATGCACATAATACAGTTCTAAACTGTATATGTGCCTAATCCCCCGCCATAAATATTATTAAAAAAGCGGGAGAAGCCCGCCGCTGAAGGGGCGGGGCTATCTTCCTCAGCACAGCCAGCGCCATTTTCTCTTCACAGCTCCGCTGGAAGGACGCTCCCCAGGCTCTCCCCTGCAGTATACACTACGGAAAGGGTAAAAAAGAGAGGGGGGGGGCACATAAATTTAGGCGCAATTGTGATAATAAGCAGCTATTGGGGGAAAATTAACTTTGTATTAGTGTAAATCCCTCTGTTATATAGCGCTCTGGTGTGTGCTGGCATACTCTCTCTCTGTCTCCCCAAAGGACTTTGTGGGGTCCTGTCCTCAGTCAGAGCATTCCCTGTGTGTGTGTGCGGTGTGTCGGTACGGCTGTGTCGACATGTTTGATGAGGACGCTTACGTGGAGGCGGAGCATAAGCCGATAAGTGTGATGTCGCCCCCTGCGGGGCCGACACCAGAGTGGATGGATATGTGGAAGGTATTAACCGACAGTGTCAACTCCTTGCATAATGACGTAACAGCTTTGGGACAGCTGGCATCTCAACCCGCGCCTGCCCAAGCGTCTTAGAGGCTATCAGGGGCTCAAAAACGCCCGCTACCTCAGATGGCAGACACAGATGTCGACACGGAGTCTGACTCCAGTGTCGACGAGGATGAGACAAATGTACAATCCACAAGGGCCATCCGATGCATGATTACGGCAATGAAAAATGTGTTGCACATTTCTGACATTAACCCGGTTACCACAAAAAAGGGTATTATGTTTGGGGAGAAAAAGCAGCCAGTGACTTTTCCCCCATCTGATGAGTTAAATGAATTGTGTGAAGAAGCGTGGTGTTCCCCAGATAAGAAACTAGTGATTTCTAAGCGGTTACTAATGGCGTACCCTTTCCCGCCAATGGATAGGTTACGCTGGGAGACATCCCCTAGGGTGGACAAGGCGCTCACACGCTTATCAAAAAAGGTGGCACTGCCGTCTCAGGATACGGCCGCCTTAAAGGAGCCTGCAGATCGAAAGCAGGAGGCTATCCTGAAGTCTGTGTATACACACTCAGGTACTATATTGAGACCTGCTATTGCTTCAGCATGGATGTGTAGTGCTGCCGCAGCATGGTCTGATTCCCTGTCAGATAACATTGATTCCCTTGACAGGGATACTATTTTGCTAACCATAGAGCATATTAAAGACGTAGTCTTACATATGAGGGATGCACAGAGGGACATTTGCCGGCTGGCATCTAGAATTAATGCAATGTCCATTTCTGCCAGGAGAGTATTATGGACTCGGCAGTGGACAGGTAATGCTGATTCTAAAAGGCACATGGAAGTTTTGCCTTATAAGGGTGAGGAATTGTTTGGGGACGGTCTCTCGGACCTCGTGTCCACAGCAACAGCTGGGAAGTCGACTTTTTTACCTCAGGTTCCCTCACAGCCTAAGAAAGCACCGTATTATCAAGTACAGTCCTTTCGGCCCCAGAAAGGCAAGCGGGTCAGAGGCGCGTCCTTTCTGCCCAGAGGCAGGGGTAGAGGGAAAAAGCTGCACCAGACAGCCAGTTCCCAGGAACAAAAATCCTCCCCTGCTTCCACTAAGTCCACCGCATGACGCTGGGGCTCCACAGGTGGAGCCAGGTGCGGTGGGGGCCCGTCTCCGGAACTTCAGCGACCAGTGGGTTCGCTCACAGGTGGATCTCTGGGTTCTACAAGTGGTATCTCAGGGATACAAGCTGGAGTTCGAGATGTCTCCCCCTCGCCGTTACCTCAAATCAGCCTTGCCAGCTACTCCCAAGGAAAGGGAGGTAGTACTGGCGGCAATTCACAAGCTGTACCTCCAGCAGGTGATAATCAAAGTTCCCCTCCTTCAACAGGGACGGGGTTACTATTCCACAATGTTTGTGGTACCGAAACCAGACGGTTCGGTGAGACCCATTCTAAATTTGAAATCCTTGAACACTTATATAAGGAAGTTCAAGTTCAAAATGGAATCGCTCAGGGCGGTTATTGCAAGCCTGGAAGAGGGAGATTTTATGGTATCACTGGACATCAAGGATGCTTACCTACATGTCCCCATTTACCCACCTCACCAGGAGTACCTCCGATTTGTGGTACAGGACTGCCATTACCAATTCCAGACGTTGCCGTTTGGTCTGTCCACGGCACCGAGGGTATTTACCAAGGTAATGGCCAAAATGATGATACTCCTTCGAAAGAAGGGAGTTATAATTATCCCGTACTTGGACGATCTCCTTATAAAGGCGAGGTCCATGGAGCAGTTGTTGGTCGGAGTAGCACTATCTCAGGAAGTGCTACAACAGCACGGCTGGATTCTGAATATCCCAAAGTCGCAGCTGGTTCCTACGACGCGTCTGCTATTCTTGGGCATGATTCTGGACACAGAACAGAAGAAGGTGTTTCTCCCAGAGGAGAAGGCCAAGGAGTTGTCATCTCTGGTCAGAGACCTCCTGAAACCAAAACAGGTGTCGGTGCATCACTGCACGCGAGTCCTGGGAAAGATGGTAGCTTCTTACGAAGCAATTCCCTTCGGCAGGTTCCATGCAAGGATCTTTCAGTGGGATCTGTTAGACAAGTGGTCCGGATCGCATCTTCAGATGCATCGGTTGATCACCCTGTCCCCGAGGGCCAGGGTGTCTCTGCTGTGGTGGCTGCAGAGTGCTCATCTTCTCGAGGGCCTCCGAGGTTGGGGGGCAGTCACTCAGGGAAGAAACTTCCAAGGACAATGGTCGAGTCAGGAGACTTCCCTACACATAAATATTCTGGAACTAAGGGCCATTTACAATGCCCTAAGTCAAGCAAAACCCCTGCTTCAAAACCAGCCGGTGCTAATTCAGTCAGACAACATCACGGCGGTCGCCCATGTAAACCGACAGGGTGGCACAAGAAGCAGGATGGCAATGGCAGAAGCCACAAGGATTCTCCTATGGGCGGAGAATCACGTGATAGCACTGTCAGCAGTGTTCATTCCAGGAGTGGACACCTGGGAAGCAGACTTCCTCAGCAGGCACGACCTCCACCCGGGAGAGTGGGGACTTCATCCAGAAGTCTTCCAGCTGATTGTAAATCGTTGGGAAAGGCCACAGGTGGACATGATGGCGTCCCGCCTCAACAAAAGCTAAAAAGATATTGCGCCAGGTCAAGGGACCGTCAGGCGATAGCTGTGGACGCTCTGGTGACACCGTGGGTGTACCAGTCGGTTTATGTGTTCCCTCCTCTTCCTCTCATACCAAAGGTACTGAGGATAATAAGAAAGAGAGGAGTAAGAACTATACTCATCGTTCCGGATTGGCCAAGAAGAACTTGGTACCCGGAACTACAAGAAATGATCTCAGAGGACCCTTGGCCTCTGCCGCTCCGACAGGACCTGCTACAGCAGGGGCCCTGTCTGTTCCAAGACTTACACGGCTGCGTTTGACGGCATGGCGGTTGAACGCCGGATCCTGATGGAAAAGGGCATTCCGGTTGAAGTCATTCCTACGCTGATAAAAGCTAGGAAGGATGTGACAGCAAAACATTATCACCGCATATGGCGAAAATATGTTGCTTGGTGTGAGGCTATGAAGGCCCCAACAGAGGAATTTCAGCTGGGTCGATTTCTGCACTTCCTACAGTCAGGAGTGACTATGGGCCTAAAATTGGGATCCATAAAAGTCCAGATTTCGGCCCTTTCTATTTTCTTTCAAAAAGAACTGGCTTCACTGCCTGAAGTTCAGACGTTTGTTAAGGGAGTGCTGCATATTCAGCCCCCTTTTGTGCCTCCAGTGGCACCTTGGGATCTCAATGTAGTGTTGGATTTCCTAAAATCACATTGGTTTGAGCCACTTGAGACCGTGGAGTTGAAGTATCTCACGTGGAAAGTGGTCATGCTTTTGGCCTTGGCTTCGGCTAGGCGTGTGTCAGAATTGGCGGCTTTGTCATGTAAAAGCCCTTATCTGATCTTCCATATGGACAGGGCAGAATTGAGGACTCGTCCCCAATTTCTCCCTAAGGTGGTATCAGCGTTTCATTTGAACCAACTGACAATGCTAAATTCCTTTGTCGTATAAACAACCCTTTATGAAGCTAAGAACACTGTACGCTGTTTACTTAAGAAGTACCGTAATGGTACGCTAGTTGCGTAACGATCGCTCAGCCGTAGGCGAGACGCTCAAGCGTCACGTTCGCTCACGGCCCAGTGATCACAGGACACGTTATTGGCTATGACTAGAGTAATGATTCGCTATGGCGTAGCGGACGCTCGAGACCACGAGGAGATCACTAGCGGCGCAGACGCTCACAACGCTATACCTTTATGTTAAAACCTTATACCAATGAAATACACTGAATACCTTAATGTGAGTACAGGGTGTAAGTGCAACCTTGTGTAACCTGACTAACTACAAAGCTGCTTGAGCGTCACCGACGCTCAAGTGAACACTTAACACTATAGAAAATACACAGATACTGGTTTAGGTTCCAAAGCCTATTAACTGTATTATATCTAGTATACTTGTAAAAAGGGGATAACAGTACAAATGATACACTACAATATAACAAAGACTTCCTAACCAAAATACAATACTATCTAATACAATACAATACTAGTCTAGGGGAGATACGAGAGAAAGAGAAGGGAAAGAGAGAGAGAGACGGAGAGAGATGAGAGAAATTGGCTCACAGAAAGACAATGATTACGGAGAGAAACTTACGCACAGGGTAAACGATCGCATGCGCCTGGACATCCAGCACCCGATTCTCAGCGATGAGAACCGTTGAAGAGTGAGAGCTGGATGTGGTCGGCCTGCCTATTTATGCCCCACACACAATGCAATCTCATAGTCCCTACAATCCCATTGTCCATTGGATGAAGGAATTCGACCCTGTATCACAACAAAAGGTCATAGGTTGATTCATACAGGTGGGCTGTGACGAATTCAAACAGCTCAGGTGGGTGGGGAACTAAGTTTCCCGCCGCATACCTGAGTATGAGTAAATAGTAGAAATGGACATAAACTTCTTATGTCCATAACTATTCGCACGAGCGATTAATACGCTCCAAACCAACACCGGAATATTGCTAATTAAATACTCTTCCGATGGGTACCAAACACTGCTGTATGATTCCTGTTAGACCCTTCGTACAATACAAAGAGGGATTACTTTAAACAGGGACCTTCTATATTAACCAAACTTTCAGAAACTATCAAAGGGATCATGATCTATAAACTACATTAATTGTGAAAATATGTAACGAATGAGTCGCACGCTACGACTACATAAACTCTACCGTAAATACGCATACCGCGCCTGCGAGTGCACGCTATTGCGGGTATGCGCCTTCACGGGAGAGCGTACGCATGCGCAGCACGGACCAGTGTGCGGTGCAAATATGGCAACGTGTATGGGGATATTTTTCTGACTTTGACAGTCCACCCTTTGGCAGTCAATAATAACTGCCACCTTCTAAAACATTTCAAAAGGAGAAAAATATATGTCAGGGGTTAATTCATTTCCATGGTTGGGTGAGGGAGGAGAGAGGAGTAGGTGTGAAGAGGGTATGACCTAGTGTGATAGCAGAAGCATGTGTGTATGAGTCCATGTTTGGAGGGTCATGTATCATCGTGCCGTACGTGTTGTAAATCAAGCTTCGAGGTATTGCGAAGTATACATTTGAATTCCTTCTTATCCTGTGGTACAGGTCTGTGGATGGGCTGTCAAACTTTACCGAGCTCTTTTCGGATTTTGAACAAAATGGGGAGCACATTTTAGTTGATGATACATGAATGGGGGAGGTATGTGGTTGCTGATATCTGTGCCTGTATTCCCTATCGTCTATGTGTGTCATTACCTGAGGGTTGTAGAGATGAAGATAAAGAACACTTACGAAAAATGCAATGATATTCTATGTCAGGGAAATGTACATCTGTTGTTGAAGTTGTGTTCGGTATCTGTTGAGAGTCGTCTTCTTTGCGCTGTATTGCTCCTTGGGCATGAGCAAATAGCTTTGTCTGAGCCATCAGATTTACAAAAAATGTTGGGCTAGCGTGAGTTTAAAAGTACTAGGGAAACTGGGGATCCATGGCAAAGTTCATCAAGTGTCCATATTTAAAGTTGTCAAATCTTCTTCTTTGGTCAATCCGTTGTCTGTATACATCTCGTCTCGTCAGCTTCCTCGTCCAAGGGGGTCTTTGTATCTGGGAGAAAAGCAGAAAAACAGGTGAAAGAAACGGACCGTATAATCGCATTTTCATCACATCCTGGTTTCTATCATTGGGTCATAAATCAAATCCAGGTTAATTACGGTTTCCTCACTCCTCAAGCTCATCACTTTTGTACTTTGTTTGCACCTCATTAAAGCCTGCCCGCATCTAAATATCAATCCAATCGATATAACGACACCCAAGATACATAGTAGAAACTTTCCAACATTCATTATGACTCCTTGAGCCCAGTCTCCTAAACCGGAGAACCAATTTCGCGGGTTCAACCATGACACCCAACCAGTCAGCTCATTACCTACAGCAGCAAGGGTGAGATTGTGTTTTCGACGAAATTCCCACTTCAATTGGAGAATATCGTCCATCTTTTGGTCTATGACCTCTACCGGATCCTCGGTGCTATTTGTGATATACGTGCAACACTTTATGCCGTACTGTGTTGCCAATGTAACACAATATCCGCCTGTTACTGCTGTAAGATAATTAAGAACCATCCTATGCTGAACTAGTTCTGTTTTGTACGCTTGAAGTTCTCTTCCAGTGTATCTGAACGTGTCATCATACATTTCAGTGATATTATCTAACAAATTGGCGAGTGCAGAAATGTATCTATAATTCATCACTCCTCGAGCGGTGCAAGTGAAATCTAACGCTACCAGAACCTGAATCCCGGTGGATTCATGGATAAGATCAGAGGCCGGATGCTCTAACCTTTCTGACAGTTGTCGTTTAACTCGGTGCTCGTAATGAGTGTGAGTATAAGGAGCTTGGGCACCACGGTGTATGTCTTTCATTTTGTCATGTGTTACAGTCATCACTTCAGGCAATACTTTTCCAATATAACACAATCCTTCAGAGTTTGGGGCAAGCCACTTGTACGCCTTTCTCCCGCATATGAAATATGCATCATCGGGGAGAACATAAGGGACGGAGAAGGACATGACCATGTTACAAACCTTCCAGGTGAAATCTCCTGACCCTAATTCTTCCATCTGCTTAATGCACGTATCAGTTTGTACGATATGTGCACAGTATCCTGGTGATACCTCTCCAACTCTAGTAATCCTATTTCCTAAGGTATATCGATACCGGAAAGATTTTCCTCTACTGGCTATGTGGCGTACGAGCTCTGTATCTGTAGGCATTCTATCTGCTCTGTGTGAAAAGGTCATGGTAAGGTTGCTCCATGACACTTCCCAATTTCCCGGTTTTCTGGGATTGGAGATGTTAAAACATATGAGGGACCTATCCACATGGTATTGGTGGAGCTTCAAACTAGGAGGGCTGGAGATGTTAAACCTCCGATCCACCGGTCTCCCACCACTTAGCTCAAGTACCTCCCCTAACGTTAAAGGAAATGGTACTAGCCCTGATTTGCTGTGACCCTGAGGTACTTGAGAGCATACCCAACAATCTGTTTTGTTTAACACATTACCCACTAAAGAGTGATAGTCACTCAATGGATGCCGGTCCATATGGATATTAAAACTGGATTGGCATTTCTTTATGCATCCATCTTCAATTAGATTATCACAGAGCCTACAGATACAATTTTCTTCAGCTAACAATCCATCACAATTTCTTCTATCGGATCGTTTCCTGATACTCGCCTTTGCTTGTTGGTTTGGTTGATCTTGGAAAACTACGCCTCCATCATCATAATCGGAACCCATTCCAGATCCTCTCTCGACCTCTATGGTACTCTCGCCGGAACAGACTGCTCTGGTCAACATCATGGTTAACATCAAAATCCGGATCACAGTCTCTTGGGGCAAGTCCATCTTTGAGGAGGAAATAGAGAAGAATGAGAAGGGGGAAAAAGAAATTTTAAGGGAGAGGGGATGGGAAGTGGAGAAAAACAATAAAAGGGAGAGGGGAGTCGACAACTGCTTCCGGTCTTCAAGGCTCAGGTGCCGCCTCAGTCCTCCTGGAACAGACACTCCAGTGATACAACCTCTACCGTCTGTTCCTTATCACGGGACTTCTCTGGATCAGCAACCTTTTTGCAGTGGGATGAATGGACCCAAGTCTCTCTCTCAGCAACCTTCAATGCTGTGGTGCTAGTCAATAAGACCTGGTATGGTCCTTCCCATCTATCAATAAGACAACCTGAGCGTAGAAAATTTCGTATCATTACATAATCCCCAGGTTCAATGTCATGACAATTACTATCTGGTAAATCAGGAATCACCAACTTCAGATTATCATTTTGATTCCTCAACTGTTTACTCATGTTAATCAAGTACTTTACAGTTACTTCATTGTTACATTTCAAATCATCCTGAGGGTTAATCATGACATGCGGTTGTCGACCAAACAAGATTTCAAAAGGAGACAGATTAAGAGGGGACCTGGGAGTGGTTCTGATGCTATACAAAACAATGGGCAAAGCTTCTGGCCACGTCAATCCTGTCTCTGCCATTACTTTACTCAATTTATTTTTAATAGTGCTGTTCACTCTTTCGACCTTCGCGCTCGCCTGTGGACGGTACGGAGTGTGCAGCTTGCTATCAATTCCCATCAACTTACACATTCCTTGAAAGACATCACCTGTAAAATGGGTACCCCTATCACTTTCAATGATTCTAGGGATACCATATCTACATACAAATTCCTGCACAATTTTCTTAGCTGTAAACATAGCGGTATTTGTAGCTGCTGGAAAAGCTTCGACCCAATTCGAGAAAACATCTATACAGACAAGTACATATTTCAAATTTCGACATGGGGGTAATTGAATGAAGTCGATTTGTATTACCTGGAAAGGGCCGCCGGCAGGTGGGATATGGGATGGTTCTGTAGGTATTGCTTTTCCAACATTCTTTCTCAGACAGGTAAGGCATGACATTGCTCTTTTACTCGCATGAGAGGAGAATCCTGGGGCGCACCAGTATGCTCTTACCAATTTGCACATCCCCTCCTTGCCTAGATGAGTCAGCCCGTGAGCTGCTTCAGCCAGACATGGAAGGTATGCCCTGGGGGCCACTGGTTTACCATGTCCATCCGTCCAGAGCCCTGAGGACTCCTGGCCATATCCCTTTGCCTTCCAGACTGCTCTTTCCTGTGTGGAACACAAATTCTGCATCTCACACAACTTCTGTGTGTTGATGGTATTAAATACCATCAGTTGTGTGGTGTCTGTCTGTATGGGGGTAGCAGCTGCAAGCTTTGCGGCTTCGTCTGCTCGGCTGTTACCAAGGGATACTGGGTCTTGGCTATATGTATGTGCTTTACATTTGATAACAGCCACTCTGTCGGGTTCCTGTATCGCTGTTAGAAGCCTTTTTATATATGCTGCATGCGCTATCGGTGTACCAGCTGCCGTCATGAAATTTCTGAGGCGCCATAGGGCTCCGAAATCATGTACTACCCCGAAGGCGTATCTAGAGTCGGTGTAGATATTGGCTGACTTACCCTTAGCCAATTCACATGCTCTGGTTAGGGCGACCAGTTCAGCAACCTGGGCTGAGTGAGGTGGGCCTAGCGGTTCCGCTTCTATGGTGTCTTGGTCATCTACGACTGCGTATCCAGTACACAAGTCTCCCGAGTCTGACTGTCTATGACAACTACCGTCCGTGTAGAACGTGAGTTCTGCATCTTCCAGTGGATTGTCACTGATGTCAGGCCTTGCGGTAAAATTTTGGGTCAAATATTCCATACAATCATGTGTATCTTCCTTTGCATTAAATCCTCCTTCCCCATCACTCTCACCTTCCACCCTTTGTGTCTGACCAGGCACACCTGGGAGAAATGTTGCAGGATTTAATGCACTGCATCTCCTTATGGTGATGTTTACTGGGGCCATTAATGCCAATTCCCATCTTGTAAACCTTGCAGATGAGACGTGTCTGGTTTGGGCAGAATTCAATAAGGCAGATACCGCATGCGGTGTATGGATTGTGAGGTTGTGACCTAGCACGACATCTTCGCTTTTCGTCACTAGCAATGCTATCGCCGCAACGCTACGCAAGCATGTGGGGAGGGATCGTGCTACCGTGTCTAGCTGGGCGCTGTAGTATGCTACTGGCCTGCTGGCGTCACCGTGTTTTTGTGTTAGTACACCTGCTGCGCACCCAGCACTTTCTGTTCCGTATAGTTCAAAGGGTTTCCCATAGTCTGGCATACCTAGTGCTGGTGCCTGCGTTAGGCATTGCTTGAGTCTCTCAAATGCTGTTTCGGATTCGTCTGTATGCGAAATCCGATCAGGTTTGTTTGAAGAGACCATTTCCTGCAAAGGTAACGCCAATATGGAAAACCCTGGGATCCAATTACGGCAATACCCACACATTCCTAAAAACGTCCTGATCTGTTGCTGGGTTTGTGGCAGTGTCATGTCTCTAATGGCTTGGATTCTATCAGCGGTCAGGTGTCTCAGTCCTTGTGTTAGACAGTGTCCCAAATATTTTACCTTAATTTGGCATAATTGCAACTTGTCTTTGGAAACCTTGTGACCTGTGTCTGAAAGATGAAACAGGAGCTGTTTCGTATCCTTCAGGGATGCTTCCAGTGAATCTGAACACAGTAATAAATCGTCCACATACTGTATCAATATTGATCCACTGTCTGGTTGGAAAGACTGTAAACAATCATGCAAAGCCTGAGAAAATATACTTGGACTATCTATGAAACCTTGGGGTAACCGAGTCCACGTGTATTGGACTCCTCTGTATGTGAATGCAAACAAATATTGGCTGTCAGGGTGCAGAGGTACCGAAAAGAAAGCGGAGCAGAGGTCAATAACAGTGAAAAATTTGGCAGTGGGAGGAATTTGCATTAGGATGACAGCTGGATTAGGCACTACGGGGAACTGACTCTCAACTATTTTGTTAATCCCCCTTAGATCCTGCACTAGCCTGTAACCCCTCCCCCCACTCTTTTTAACAGGGAAGATGGGACTATTTGCTGTGCTGGACGTTCTTACTAGAATGCCCTGTTGTAGCAAGCGCTCTATTACGGGAAAAACTCCTAACTCCACCTCTGGTTTCAGAGGATACTGTGGGATTTTTGGAGCTATCCTACCATCTTTTACTTGTACAACTACTGGAGCTACGTTTGCCATTAATCCAGTGTCCTGTCCATCTTTTGTCCAAAGTGACTCTGGTATCTGGGATGTCATCTCTTCTACTTGGGATGGGTTCCTATTTGTCATAATGGAATGTGACATTAATTTTGATGGGGAGTCTAACATGTCTCGTACTTCCTGAGCGTGATTCTCAGGGATGTCCAAGAATACACCTTCAGGAGTACAATAAATGACGCAACCCATTTTACATAGTAAGTCTCTTCCCAGGAGATTAGTTGGTGCCGATGCAGCCAGCAAAAAGGAATGCTTGGTATGCAAAGGCCTTATTGTAATCTCGGCTGGTTTGCTAACAGGGTAGTGCTGGACTACTCCTGTTACTCCCATGGCTGGAACTGTCCTACCAGTGGTTCTCATGCCCACTGTCGAATTTATCACTGACTTGGCCGCCCCTGTGTCTACAAGAAAGTTTAAAGTTTTACCAGCTACATTGATTGCAATCTCTGGTTCACTTCCAAGACTGGCAATCAACTTAACTGGCTGCAGATTACAGGTATGGCCACACCCCTAGTGGGTATGCTGACCTCCCTGAATCCCGCTGGCAGCGACTACTTGTGAGGGGGTTAGCTGGGGACTACCAGAGGCATGCCAATCTCTGTTCGGGGAATATCTTTTTGTTTCCCCTGTATGTGGCTCGAAACTCCGCCTCTGTGGACCCTGCTCCCAATGTCGTGTGTTGTGTCGTTGTCTAGGGGGTTGAAAAGATCTTTGTACACTCTTTGTTCTACAGTCTCGTGCATAGTGTCCCGGTCTGTTACAAGAAAAACATGTTATTACACTTGCCTTACCCACAGGATTCGGTGGTACATACGCAGGTTGCCTTGTGGTCAGCGCCTGTATACTTACGGACATCAACTTATCACTTTGCGATTCCCTGTGCCTAGTGATGTTTCTGTCGTGATCAATAGCAGCCTCTCTCAATGTGGACACTGACAGACCTCGCCAACATGGTTGTGTGGTCTGTACCCTAGCTTTTAATGTTTCTTTCAAACCATCCATCAGTACAGATACTGCTACTTCTCGATGGTTTGGGTTGGTCTTAATGTCTTCTATACCAGTGTACTTTGCCATTTCTAATAGTGCCCGGTGAAAATATTCTGTTGCCGTTTCGGACTCCTTTTGCTTAATGGAAAATATTTTATTCCATTTAACAACGGCTGGGAAATACTCTTTTAGCTGTAAATTTATCCTTTTTACATTATCCTTGTTGTACACGTCTGTAAGCGGTACATCTTTATCCAAGGCGCAGTCAACTAAAAATTGAGTTGCATCGACATTGGAAGGTAAACAAGCTCTTAGCAGTATCTGCCAATCCTTGTTGTTGGGTTCTACAGTGTTACCTAGATCCCTGATGTATTTTTGGCTAGCAACTAAGTCTTTCCTGGGGTCAGGAAATTCGGACACTATTGTTCTTAATTCCATTCGGGAAAATGGAGTGTACATGGCGATGTTTCTTATGGGAGTGGCTCCAGACACATCTGTTTTTCCATTGGGAACTGCTATTACCCTTACAGGAGCAATTCTAACAGCCTCATTCTGCGTAGATTCTACAACTTGTGGTACAATTGTTTCAGTGTAGTGCATGGTGCCGTACTTACCCGTTGACACGACCTCACCTATCCCTCCGCTAGGGGCTTTCACTAATCTCGTGGGTGTCGCTGTGCCTACTGTGGTCTCTGCTATGGTGGCCGCAAGAGAGAGAGCTGAAATTGTTGCCGAATCTTCTTCTTGATCACACTCCTGAGGAAGGTTCAAAACAGGGTACAACTTGCACGGGTTAATAATAGCATGAGTTACTTGGTTAACATCATTTACATTTACAGGGTTACTAAGTGTTTGTGTTTTACAACCCAGTGCGTTTCTCTCCGCAATCAACTTCTCTCCTGCAATGTATGGTGGAGGAGGGGCTGTGGCTATCAGCTTACTGACTGCCCCAGATCCTGCCGCCAGAGCCAAACCTCTCTGTATCTCACCTTCCTGGTGCCATAACTGTAAATAATCATGATGCTGAATTCGTCTCTTTGTTGATTTTACGAGACATATCCTCCTCCTTAAATTTTGTAACACGTCTGGACTGAAGCTACCTATTCTTGGGAATTTGTCCCTGTCTTGTACAGTCATTCTCTCCCATTCATCACATAAAGATTCTGTGTGACTTCCGTATTTTTCACACATCACATATCGTGCCGACCCGACTGGCCGGTTCCCTAAATCAACCCGAACCGAGGTTGATCGCCCCCTACCTGAGCAACTGGCCCCCATAGTCTGCAGGTGTTGCTTAGTCCTCCTTGGATTTCTGTATCAAGGTTTTCAGCAAGCCTTTACAGACAACCAAATTACTCCACAGTAGGCCGGCGGTGGCGGTTTACCGAGTACCCCACTCACTCGCCCACCTCGACCAATACGACCTGATCACACCGACGTGGTGCTGGCGTACTCGATACAGGGCCCTACCAAAAACCTTCTGTTTACTGGAACATATGAGGGTTACCCGCAGGACACTTACTCTTTCCAGTAAAGGTGGGGTTGTTAGATAGTTCCTGAGTGACCAGCGAACTTCCCTTTAAAAATAAAAAATTACACAAATCACGTCAGAATGTACAAATAGCGTTTGTGACCACTTTACTCTAATGGTATTAGGTCAGATTACTAACTACTGCACACAATTACGTGCGGTCCAATCGTTCAGTACATAAGCACTACCTGTTATGTACTGAGAGATTTAATGGAATCGATGTTTCCGGCCGCGATTCCTTCAGCATGAGCTTATGGCCTATATGGGTTCTGCACCAACACCCCAGGCGTTGTGCCACTGGACTTTTATAGCGGACCTCTTTGTCTATTTTACCTGTTACCTTATGACCTCCTGGTCTGTTACCGTCTGTTAATGACCTCCTGGTCTGTTACCTTATGACCTCCTGGTCTGTTACCTTATGACCTCCTGGTCTGTTACCTTATGGTCCGCTATACTCTAATGCTCAAATATTATTTAACCAAGGATGCCTCCCTAGCCACCATATATGTCACTTACACGTATGTCCCTTGACGAGTACCCGACTTTCCTTTTGGTTCCACCTTAAAGTTGTATAAACTTATGTATGAAAAACACACTCACTCAACACATGTACACTTTTGTTTCTATATCTATTTCTGCGCAGAAATTGTCTTCAGTCCAACAGTGTTACCAATTAGGAGCAGGATCTGTTAAACTAAATTTCAGATTTTTCCAAAAATAGATTTGCGTTATTTACCGCTTCGCGTTATCTACCGCTGTGCGTTACTTATCGCCTTTGCGCTAATTATCGCTTTGCGCTAATTCAACTTTTCGTGACTTGAGCTACGTTGCGTAACCAGACGCTACGTTGCGTAATGTACGCTGCGTGCGTCTGCCGTTTGGATTGCGTACGCAAGTCTTTTGTTAGGGACACGTGTACGCAAAACAAAGGTCCACCGTAACACAATTTCTACCTTTATCAATGTAGGTGATCCCTGATCATCTACCGCACACCACACTGACTGTCTTATCTCCCAGACAAGCCGTGTGTTGGTCTATACTTTAACTATTACCTCTACTATGAAATAACAGCAAATCTCTTTTTGCACTTTCTATCAACTATAAAACTTGGCAAACAGGAATAGTGATATACGAAATTTGAAAAAGAAATGCAGATAAATGTATGCGTGCGTGTATACGCAAGACAGAAGAGAAATAAAACAGTTTTAAAAGACACAAGCGTTTTGTTCTTACTTCCGGTTCCCGGATTCCTTCAGCACTCTTTATCTAAGCGAAGCAGACGCTTATCCCGTCAGCACAGCGAGACAACCTCCCACCCTTTGCTGGGGGGATAATGTCTGCTGATCTACCTAGTGCAGATATGAGAAGGATAGGACGAGCCTCCAATTGACAATGCTAAATTCCTTTGTCGTATAAACAACCCTTTATGAAGCTAAGAACACTGTACGCTGTTTACTTAAGAAGTACCGTAATGGTACGCTAGTTGCGTAACGATCGCTCAGCCGTAGGCGAGACGCTCAAGCGTCACGTTCGCTCACGGCCCAGTGATCACAGGACACGTTATTGGCTATGACTAGAGTAATGATTCGCTATGGCGTAGCGGACGCTCGAGACCACGAGGAGATCACTAGCGGCGCAGACGCTCACAACGCTATACCTTTATGTTAAAACCTTATACCAATGAAATACACTGAATACCTTAATGTGAGTACAGGGTGTAAGTGCAACCTTGTGTAACCTGACTAACTACAAAGCTGCTTGAGCGTCACCGACGCTCAAGTGAACACTTAACACTATAGAAAATACACAGATACTGGTTTAGGTTCCAAAGCCTATTAACTGTATTATATCTAGTATACTTGTAAAAAGGGGATAACAGTACAAATGATACACTACAATATAACAAAGACTTCCTAACCAAAATACAATACTATCTAATACAATACAAGAAATATACAGAAGATAGTGGGCGCTATTAATAAAATTAAATAATTAATATAATTTAGTTTCTACTAAGTAATAACGTTCTATTTCTCTAGCTGCCCACAAATGGGGATCTGGATATCCCCTAAACTAGAAACAACAAACAAATACAATAATGTGGGCGCTCTGAAAAATACAATTACCGACAACTGCTGGTTTTATAAAATATAAAGATATTTTTATTATTAATATAACTCCTGGTTTCTATATCTCATGTGTATCATAATAAAACATTTATCCCATTATTAAAACATTCAGAGAGAACTAATGTCCCAATACTCAAGACTTGCTGACAGTCCTGCAGGTAAGCTGGTGATTAATAGAGTTAGTACATGAATGCCAGCTGTTAGTAATTAGTAATATTTAGCATGCAATTTTGGCTTGGTGCCAAATTAGTATAGGCAGTTCGTTATATGTATAGCTTTCAATACTTCACCAAGTCCGGACTGGTTGGTTGGATCCAATATTAAGTGGCATATATTGCAAACAGTTCTGCGTCTGTGTTGTATCTGGATTTAAATCTCACTCATATTTCAGACAGATCGCTCGGTGTTTCCCCAAAGCTGGGGTGTTGTTTCAAGAGGTATTGGTGTTTTTGTACCTTCTTGCACCGCTTGGCCGTCTGATGGAGTGGTGGGGCAGCAAGCCCTGGATTGCAGAGGACGCCGTGCTTAGCCGCAGTTCGCGGCTTCCGGGTTCGGTGCTTCCGGCTTCCGGTTTTTGCGTTCCAACTGCGTTCCACGTCCAAAGATCAGTCACCTGACGCGTTTCTCCGCCTCTTTAGGGGGCGGTTTCATCAGAGGTACCTCTGATGAAACCGCCCCCTAAAGAGGCGGAGAAACGCGTCAGGTGACTGATCTTTGGACGTGGAACGCAGTTGGAACGCAAAAACCGGAAGCCGGAAGCACCGAACCCGGAAGCCGCGAACTGCGGCTAAGCACGGCGTCCTCTGCAATCCAGGGCTTGCTGCCCCACCACTCCATCAGACGGCCAAGCGGTGCAAGAAGGTACAAAAACACCAATACCTCTTGAAACAACACCCCAGCTTTGGGGAAACACCGAGCGATCTGTCTGAAATATGAGTGAGATTTAAATCCAGATACAACACAGACGCAGAACTGTTTGCAATATATGCCACTTAATATTGGATCCAACCAACCAGTCCGGACTTGGTGAAGTATTGAAAGCTATACATATAACGAACTGCCTATACTAATTTGGCACCAAGCCAAAATTGCATGCTAAATATTACTAATTACTAACAGCTGGCATTCATGTACTAACTCTATTAATCACCAGCTTACCTGCAGGACTGTCAGCAAGTCTTGAGTATTGGGACATTAGTTCTCTCTGAATGTTTTAATAATGGGATAAATGTTTTATTATGATACACATGAGATATAGAAACCAGGAGTTATATTAATAATAAAAATATCTTTATATTTTATAAAACCAGCAGTTGTCGGTAATTGTATTTTTCAGAGCGCCCACATTATTGTATTTGTTTGTAATACAATACAATACTAGTCTAGGGGAGATACGAGAGAAAGAGAAGGGAAAGAGAGAGAGAGACGGAGAGAGATGAGAGAAATTGGCTCACAGAAAGACAATGATTACGGAGAGAAACTTACGCACAGGGTAAACGATCGCATGCGCCTGGACATCCAGCACCCGATTCTCAGCGATGAGAACCGTTGAAGAGTGAGAGCTGGATGTGGTCGGCCTGCCTATTTATGCCCCACACACAATGCAATCTCATAGTCCCTACAATCCCATTGTCCATTGGATGAAGGAATTCGACCCTGTATCACAACAAAAGGTCATAGGTTGATTCATACAGGTGGGCTGTGACGAATTCAAACAGCTCAGGTGGGTGGGGAACTAAGTTTCCCGCCGCATACCTGAGTATGAGTAAATAGTAGAAATGGACATAAACTTCTTATGTCCATAACTATTCGCACGAGCGATTAATACGCTCCAAACCAACACCGGAATATTGCTAATTAAATACTCTTCCGATGGGTACCAAACACTGCTGTATGATTCCTGTTAGACCCTTCGTACAATACAAAGAGGGATTACTTTAAACAGGGACCTTCTATATTAACCAAACTTTCAGAAACTATCAAAGGGATCATGATCTATAAACTACATTAATTGTGAAAATATGTAACGAATGAGTCGCACGCTACGACTACATAAACTCTACCGTAAATACGCATACCGCGCCTGCGAGTGCACGCTATTGCGGGTATGCGCCTTCACGGGAGAGCGTACGCATGCGCAGCACGGACCAGTGTGCGGTGCAAATATGGCAACGTGTATGGGGATATTTTTCTGACTTTGACACAACCTATTGTGGTGCCTGCGGCTACTCGGGACTTGGAGGATTCCAAGTTGCTGGACGTAGTCCGGGCCCTGAAAATCTATGTTTCCAGGACGGCTAGAGTCAGAAAAACTGACTCGCTGTTTATCTTGCATGCACCCAACAAGCTGGGTGCTCCTGCTTCGAAGCAGACTATTGCTCGCTGGATCTGCAGCACGATTCAACTTGCACATTCTGCGGCTGGACTGCCGCATCCTAAATCAGTAAAAGCCCATTCCACGAGGAAGGTGGGCTCTTCTTGGGCGGCTGCACGAGGGGTCTCGGCTTTACAACTTTGCCGAGCTGCTACCTGGTCGGGATCAAACACGTTTGCAAAATTCTACAAGTTTGATACCCTGGCTGAGGAGGACCTTGAGTTTGCTCATTCGGTGCTGCAGAGTCATCCGCACTCTCCCGCCCGTTTGGGATCTTTGGTATAATCCCCATGGTCCTTACGGAGTACCCAGCATCCACTAGGACGTCAGAGAAAATAAGAATTTACTCACCGGTAATTCTATTTCTCGTAGTCCGTAGTGGATGCTGGGAGCCCGTCCCAAGTGCGGACTTCTGCAATACTTGTATATAGTTATTGCTTAACTATAGGGTTATTGTTCTGAGCCATCTGTTGAATGAGGCTCAGCTGTTGTTCATACTGTTAAATGGGTATAGTTATCACAAGTTGTACGGTGTGATTGGTGTGGCTGGTATGAGTCTTACCCTGGATTCCAAATCCTTTCCTAGTAATGTCAGCTCTTCCGGGCACAGTTTCCCTAACTGAGGTCTGGAGGAGGGGCATAGAGGGAGGAGCCAGTGCACACCAGATATAGTACCTAATCTTTCTTTAAAGAGTGCCCAGTCTCCTGCGGAGCCCGTCTATTCCCCATGGTCCTTACGGAGTACCCAGCATCCACTACGGACTACGAGAAATAGAATTACCGGTGAGTAAATTCTTATTTTACCTATAGTGCAGCTGTACTATATGGTTCATAGATTTGAAAGTATATTAATTACTCACTGACACATTTTAAAAAGGTCCGCAGGTGGAGCAAATTATTTCACTTGTGATTCTGTGAGGAGACCTAAAAAACATGCACTGTGTGGGGTCCTAAGGGCCGAGTTTGAGAACCTGTGTCCTAGACCAGTGGTTCTCAAACTGTGTGCGTAGGCACCCTGGGGTGCCGTGGGACACTGGCAGGGGTACCCTGGGTTGGTGGTCCAGGATCAATTCAAATTATTTCTGGTCAATGTAATAGGCAAAACCAGTGCGGGCGGCTGGTGGCTGTCAATTCTCGCTTTGTGACCCCCATACCCAGAGCTCCTGCACTTAACATAAAGAAAACTGAAGGCCCTCTGGTATGCCCAATCAGGTCAGTCCTTTGTAATGCCAGATCTATAAGAAAAAAAGACTACAATTGCTGACCTTATTGAATCTGCAGATCTAGCCTGTATTACAGAGACCTGGCTAGATGAAAATGCAGCACCTATATTGGAGGCTGCGGTCCCAACAAACTACTCTGTCATCCACAACCCAAGACTGGACCGCGGGAGTGGTGGGGTGGATATCAGCTTCAAAAAAGAACTTAAACTTAGGGTCCACCCTATTGAAATTACTTGCTCATTCGAGTGCATTGCTGCCCGAAGTTCGACAGGATTAGGTTTCAGAGTACTTCTCATTTACCAGACCCCTGGAGATGGAAAGATATTGCAGACACTGCAGCTGGCCTGGTTCTGGAACATCAAAGATGGCTCATCCTCTGGGATTTCAATACATGGGTGGATGATGAGCTCTCACGCCTTGGCCAAGACCTTCTGTGCACAATGAATGGTCTGGGCTTCATACAGGTCATTCCTTCTGCCACACATAAAAGTGGTTACACTCTTGATCTTGTCTTTCAGATTGGATTAGAAGTCACTGACCTAAAAATAAACCCAGTCACCTGGTCAGACCACCACGCCCTTTGGTTCTCAGTTGCAACCCCTCAAATTAGATCTCTGCCCATGGAGTTGACCAGGTATCGTCCAAGGAGGGGTATGACTCCCCAGGCTCTTGCAGCAAATCTGGATCTCTCTGCTATACTGGGTGCCTGTGAAGATCCCTGTTCCCTAGTCTGTTATTATAACAGGGATGTTATGGCTGCAATTTATATTATCGCCCCTGTGCGTATAAGACCTCGTAAACCACAACGTCGAGCTCCCTGGTTCGACAACGGTGTTAGTAAGCTCAAGAAAAGGGGGCGTAGACTGGAAAGACGATGGAGGAAGACTAACCTAGTGGATGACAAAATAAAACTAATAATGCATAACGAAGAATATCAATCGACAATCACCAGTAAGAAATCACAGTTCCTGTCAAATGAGATCACGGCAGCAAACAACAGGCCAGCTCAACTTTTCCACACAGTGGAGATGCTTTGCAAGCCAGCATGCCTGCAGCCTGATGAATTCCTCTCCCAGGCAAGATGCAACGAGTTTGCAAAGTTCTTTGCAGATAAAATATCCACCATCCGGGCTGGACTCTCTAAAATGCCATCAAAGGAGTGCCAAACTACAAAGCCTGCCGATATAAGCCACCTGCCTTCATGGACCAGCTTTGACCCAGTGGATGTAAAGGACATTGCTGAAATTGCTCGGATTTTGCGTCCCACCACCTGTAACTTGGACCCTGCCTCAACCAAGCTTCCAATATGTTGTATGGATCTAATTGGTCCTGTCTTTGCAAAAACTGTTCAATGCTCTTTGCAGACAGGCATTTTTCCTGGACACAATTGTTAGACCTCTTCTTAAAAAAACTAATTTTGATCCCGACTGCATGACCAACTACAGAACGGCATCAAACCTTCCTTTTCTAGGAAAGGTTATTGTGAAAGTGGTGGCAAATCAACTGGAAACATGCCTGCCAACCCATGATATTTATGATCCATTCCAATCAGGATTCAGGAGAAGACATAGCACTGAAACAGCCCTGGTGTGTGTGTTAAATGATCTTTTGATGGCAAGAGACAGAGGTGACTGTTCAATATTAATCCTTCTGGATCTCTCTGCAGCATTTGATACCGTGGACTATGGGCTTCTGATTGAGCGGCTGATACATTTTTGTGGACTGGATGGCACAGTCCTAAGCTGGTTCAAATAATTTCTCACAGGCAGGTCACAGAGAGTATCGTCTGGAGTATACCCATCACCATCAGTGCCATTGCCATGTGGTATCCCACAAGTTTCTATACTATCCCCCATGCTTTTTGCAGTATACATGCTTCCGCTGGGTGAAATAATCAGGTGCCATAGTCTGGTCTACCACTGCTATGCAGATGATACATAACTGTACTTGTCCTTTGCTCCGGGCACTGATAACCCAATCGGAACCCTAAATGGCAGTCTAGCTGAGCTCCAGGAGTGGATGAGTGCCCATTGGCTGCCACTGAACCCGGATAAAACAGAGGTCCTTATGATAAGACAGCAACATCAAAGGACAAGGCTGCAGCATAGCCAACCAACTGGAGTTACACTCGGGGATTCAGAATTACAAATCACTGATCAAGTGCGGAATCTTGGCCTTGTCCTGGATGGTGGCTTGACACTTAAACATCAGATATCAGCCACAATCAAATCCTCATTCTTTCACCTGAGGAACATAGCCAGAATCAAGCACTTAATTCCCTCAGATGATCTGCCAAAAGTCATACATGCATTTGTATCATCTCGATTAGACTACTGTAATGCCCTCTACCTTCGTCTCCCAGCAAAAGAATTGCACCGCTTACAGCTGGTGTAAAACACAGCTGCCAGGCTGTTAACCAACCAGCCCTGCTCTAGCCACATAACACCCATCCTCTACTCCCTTCACTGGCTGCCTGTAAGATGGCGAATCATCTTCAATATTGGCTTACTGAGTTTCAAAGCACTACATGATCAGGGCCCAAGGTACCTGAAGCAGCTTCTGATTCCATACTACCCCACTCGATTACTGCGATCTATAGATGAAGGACTTTTATCAGTACCTAGAATCTCCCGTAATTCATCTGGGGACCGAGCTTTTAGTCATGCGGCACCAACTCTATGGAACTCACTTCCCCGCACAGTGCGAGAGGCCCCAACTATAGAATCCTTCAAAAGTAGACTCAAGACTTTCCTGTTTACTCAAGCATTTCCATAATGTCCCTTTAGTATCTACATGCGTCTGTATTCTATGAAAAGCTGTTCTGTACTTCATTATTTTCTGTACCATATTATGCTATGTATCTGTTAAGTACCTTGAGTCCTATTGGAGAAAGAGCGCTATATAAATAAAATGATTATTATTATGATGATGATTATTATTATTATTATTATTATTATAAACTATTTGGACAAACAGAAGCAAAGCTTGTCCCTCACCACCTAAGGATGACATATGAACACAATTTACCTAATTTAAAATGTATTTTTCAAAATTTCTCAATAAGAAACTTAAGTCTAAGGGTGCCGTGAAAACAATTCTGATACTCTAGGGTGCCGTGATTTCAAAAAGTTTGGGAACCACTGTCCTAGATACTACTTGATGGGCACATTACTTGGATATTGGAAGGAGATAACACTTGCATGATACACCTCTTTTATCTTTCCACTTTCCCCTGTACACTCTACCCAGCTGGACCTCTGTGACCTGGCTATGAGTATCTGTACCCTAACCCTCACCCTAATAGCATAACCCTCACCCTTATACCCTAATCCTCACCCTTAATCCTAACCCATAACACTAAGGGGGAGATTAACACCCTAACCCTCACCCTTATTTCTAATCCCCTAACACTAAAACCCTAGCCCTCATCCTAATTCTCTAACATTAATACCTTAACACTCACCCTTAAGTGATTTGAGTCCTATTAGAGATAATGCACTATATAAATAAATGTTTTTTTTATTATTATTATTATTATTATTATTATTATTATTAATAAAAATAATAATCCTAACCCCAAACACTAATACTCTAACACCAATACCCTATCCCTTAATCCAAACCCTGACCCTAATATTCTAGCACTAATATCCTAACCAAATCCCTAATCCAACTGTAACCCCTATCCCTAATGACCACAACCTAAAAGGGCAGATTAGATGGGCCAAATTGTTCTCATCTGCCTTCAAATTCTACGTTTCCATGTTTCTGTCACAGGGGCAGATGTACAGTTGTGCTCATAAATTTACAAACCCTAGCAGAATTTGTGATTTTCTGGCCATTTGTCAGAGAATATGAATGATAACTCACAAACTTTTCTTTCACTCATGGTTAGTAGTTGGGTGAAGCCATTTATTGTCAAACAACTGTGTTTACTCTTTTTAAATCATAATGACAACAGAAACTACCCAAATGACCCTGATCAAAAGTTTACATACCCTGGAGATTTTGGCCTGATAACATGCACACAAATTGACACAAACGGGTTTAAATGGCTACTAAAGGTAACCATCCTCACCTGTGATCTGTTTACTTGTAATCAGTGTGTGTGTATAAAAGGTCAGTGAGTTTCTGGACTCCTGAAAGACCCTTGCATCTTTCATCCAGTACTGCACTGAATTCTGAGTCATGGGGAAAGCAAAAGAATTGTCAAAGGATCTGAGGGAAAAGGTAACTGAACTGTATAAAACAGGAAAGGGATATAAAACGATATCCAAGCAATTGAGAATGCCAATCAGCAGTGTTCAAACTCTAATTAAGAAGTGGAAAATGAGGGATTCTGTGGAAACCAAATCATGGTCAGGTAGACCAACAAAAATTTCAGCCACAACTGCCAGGAAAATTGTTCGGGATGCAAAGAAAAATCCACAAATAACTTCAGCTGAAATACAGGACTCTCTGAAAAAAAGTGGTGTGGTAGTTTCAAGATGTACAATAAGGAGGCATTTGAAGAAAAATGGGCTGCATGGTCGAGTCGCCAGAAGTAAGCCATTACTACGCAAATGCCACAAAGCATCCCACTTACAATACTCCAAACAGCACAGAGACAAGCCTCAAAACTTCTGGAACAAAGTCATTTGGAGTAATGAGACCAAAATTTAACTTTTTGGCCACAACCATAAACGTTACATTTGGAGAGGAGTCAACAAGTCCTAGGATGAAAGATACACCATTCCTACTGTGAAACACGGAGGTGGATCGATGATGTTTTGGGGATGTGTGAGCTACGAAGGCACTGGAAACTTGGTCAAAATTGATGGCAAGATGAATGCAGCATGTTATCAGAAAATACTGGAGGAAAATTTGCACTCATCAGCCTGGAAGCTGCACATGGGACGTACTTGGACGTTCCAACATAACAATGATCCAAAACACAAGGCCAAGTCGACCTGTCATTGGCTACAGCAGAATAAAGTGAAGGTTCTGGAGTGGCCATCTCAGTCTCCTGACCTCAATATCATTGAGCCACTCTGGGGAGATCTCAAACGTGCAGTTCATGCAAGACAACCCAAGAATTTACAGGAACTGGAGGCTTTTTGCCAAGACGAATGGGCAGCTTTACCATCTGAGAAAATAAAGAGCCTCATCCACAACTACCACAAAAGACTTCAAGCTGTCATTGATGTTAAAGGGGGAAAATACACGGTATTAAGAACTGGGGTATGTAAACTTTTGATCAGGGTCATTTGGATAATTTCTGTTGTCATTATGAGTTAAAAAGAGTAAACACAGTTGATTGACAATAAATGGCTTCACCCAACCACTAACCATGAGCGAAAGAAAAGTTTGTGAGTATTCATTAATATTCTCTGACAAATGGCCAGAAAATCACAAATTCTGCTAGGGTATTGTCAAAGTCGAAAAATATTGTGCTTCACGTTGCCATATACTAACCCCATGCACATGCCCGCTGCTTGTGCATTCAGTCTGCCGTACGTGCACATGTCCGCAAATTGCGTACGCTCGCTCCGGCGATTACGCGCGGTATATGCGTATTTACGGTAGAGTTTATGAGCTTGTAGCGGGTGACTCGTTTATAGCATAGTTAACTAAAATAGTGTGTTTTGTAGGTATTAATCCCCTTAATAATGTCTGCAAGTATGTTTAGTGTAAATGGTTCAGGGACCTGGGAATTCCTCTTTTCACGATACAAAGGGTCTGACAAAGATTGAACAGTGGTGTCTGGTACCTAACTGAAGAGTATTTTATTAGAAACAATCCGGTGCTGGTTAGGTAGAGATTAATCGCTCCTGCGTATAGTTATGTCTATGAGTAGGTTATGGACATTTACTGTATTTGCGGTTCATTATCCATGCGGCGGGAATCTTGAGGATACCTCCCATCTGAGCAGTTTGAAATAGTCACAGCCCACCTGTTCAAATCCACCTATGACCTTTTGTCATAGTGCAGAGAGACATTCCTGTGTCCAATGAACAATGAGATTGTAGGGCCCATTGTATTGTACAGTATGTTGTGTATATAAAGACCCCCATAGCCAGACCAGTCTCACTTCTCTCCAAAAGGTTTTCCCCATGATGACTGAGAGCTGGTTTCTTTCCAGATAGCGCATGCGATTCATTCCCAAGTGTGTAAGTTTTTCTCTGTGGCCATTTCGTTACTCTGTATGTATGCAATTGTTCTTTTGTAGCTAACCTATAAGTGTTTGCCATTTATCCTCTTCCTGTTTATTTGTATTTACAATCGTTTGCTAGTGTTTGTATTTCTGCTTAGTTATTGTGTTTAGGTATTAATGTCAGGTCTGTAGTGTATGAACTGTATCTGTTTTCCCCTTTTTACGTACTAAATATCGTCAGTAAAGGTGTTGGAACCTTAGCAAGGAGTGTGTGTTTCACTAGTTAGTATAAAGGGATTTTGAGCGTCTCAGTCGCTCAAACAGCTTGCATACTCACAAAGGTTCAGTGTTACACCATTATAGTACCACGGTATTAAGGATTACAGTGTAAGCATATTCTGTGTTTAAAGATTATAAAGGTTACTGTCTGTGTGTACGCTCGCTGTGTGTATTCCGTACACCCAGCGCAGCGTGTGTACGTAACTAGCGTACCACGTGTGAGGTCTTTGTACGCAAATAGCGTACAAAGTGCGTAGCACGTGCACGAGGTTTAGCGGCCATTACGGCTTTTCGGTATTAGTAAATAGCTTATGTTAAAAGGTAAATATTTAGCTTTATCAATTGGGGGCAAGTCCGGTCCACCTCATATCCGCAGTCAGGCGAATACGCGCAGACTTTATCGATCAGCAAAGGGCGGAAAGGTGGTATCTTGTAGTGCTGATCAGATGAGCGTCTGCGTCTGATTCTCTTGGGTTGTAGGGATGCTGGTGGAATCCGAGGAAGGTAAGAACGTTACACTATTGTCTTTTTAAACGGTTTTTAATTTCTGTTAAGTAGGTTTGAAAGTATTTTAATCGCTCTGCATAGCTTGATAGTTTTATTTTTAACTCAGGCCTAAAATAACTTCAGGGGCTTATATGGTGATTTTTTTTGTGACAATAGAAGCCGCATGGTCTGTCCTCCATTTTGTGTAACCCTCATGGATGTGGAAGGGGGAGGAGCAGCGGCCATTTTGGGAAGGTCAAAAGTTTTGTTTTTTTCTGAATGGCTGATTTTCAGTTGACTCAGGAACAATCAGCCGTCCCTCGTCAAAAAGAAATCACCATTTGAGTTACCAATGCATTTATTTAACCCATGCATAAGCAATTATAAATAGTTCAGATGGGGTTTAATGTAAGTTAATAGTAAAATGAATATTTGATTTAAGAGCGATGCGCAGATAGAACGGGGTTTTGGGGTTTTTTTTTTTGTTTCTTTGCGTCCAGGGTTCTGGGATTGTCTGCTTGTTGTGGGATGGCCATTGAAGTGCAAGTTAACCTGTGTGGCTGCTTTTTCCTAGCAGTGAAGAGACTCACCCTCACACACAGTCAAGGGCACATTCATATGCAAATTAGAGAAGTGAATGGGTCTAATAGATGTAATAGTGATTAGTACATAGATGTAATACTATATATGTGTGCTTACAGCAATGTATGCTCTGCAAGATGGCTATCATACTATTGGAAGCATTGATTATTAGATTAATTAAGAATCGTATTGTATCTGTGTATTTTCACATATCTCACTTTCCTGTTTGCCATTTATCATTGATAACGTGCTGAGAAGATTTGTTGCTATTGGTAGTTAAAAAATTAAATTAAATACTTAAAGGGAGTAATTGTAAGGCACACATAGCCTGGCCTAATTAAAGGTTGCTACAGTGGAATACTGTGTGATGTGCAGTAAGCGATTATAGTTAAATATTGTTTACATTTATAGAAGCGTGTTATTTGCGTTCCTGTGAGCGTATCTGGACTTTGTGCATACGTATCTCGGGCAACGTGCGAGATTACGTACGTGACGCAAGGGCATACACACGTGGCGTATATTACGCAGCGGGCGTACGGATACGCCCACTAAATTCAAATCACACGATAGCATTGTTTAGTGTGGGCAGGTATAGTAGCCACGTGATAATAGCACAAGTTTGTTCAGTTTCCAAAAGTTGTAGTTTAAAGAGAACCTTTTTCTATTGCAAAACCCGGGGATTGAACTACTGCCTGAATGAAAGGAATTTCTGTACAGAAAAAAATCAGTGTGCATATGAGTGAATAGGAGTGTATGTGCAAATAAAGGTATTCTTTTGTGAACCCAGAAATCGGGATCCCGTCGGAGACCACATCAGGTGAGTGGACACTTGGTGGCGTGGGACTGGCTTGCTCACGTTAACATTGTATAAGGTAAAGGAGCAAGTAGTATTCGCAGACAAAAAGAACTGCGAAGGTTAAAGCGCAGCCCAGGGGGTTGGCGTAGTACCCATATAGGCACAAGTTGAGAAAACGCTCCGGCTGAAGGTTTCGCAGCCTAATCAACCGATTCCATTGGTCGCACGGCGAATAAATAATAGTTATTTATACGAAGTGCGACTGGACCGCACGCTACTGTGTACATTAGTTAGGTCACCTTGATACCCACTAAAATTTGCTGTGGGATCATAGACGCTATTTGTACATTTTAACGTGATTTGTGTAGGTTTTTGTTATTTTAAGGGAGTTTCGCTGTTCACTCAGGAAATCTCCAACAACTAATATTTACTGGGAAGGGTAGCATACTCCCACACGCCCCAGTAAATAGAGGTTACAAAAAGATCCCGAGATTGGGTACGACCAGTGGTGGGCACATTGCTGGAATTCGTATTGGCCAATAGGGGCGTGAGTGAGTGAAGGCACTCGTTGAACTTTCACCGTCGTCTTATCTCTGGGAACTTTGTTTTGTAAGAATTCGCTGAGACAGCAATATCTGCAAACAATGGGGGCCAGTTGCTCAAGCAAGGGACGACCAACAAGGGTTCACGTTGGTAGTTGTTGGCCCAAAGGGTCAGCACGGTATATAATGTGTGAGAGACACGGATCACACACTCAGGTATTATGCAAAGAATGGGAACGAATGACTGAGGATGATGGGGGACAGTTTCCCAGGGTGGGCAGTTTGAATCCTGAGGTATTGCAAAATCTAAGAAAAAGGATAGGTCTAATAAAATCTGCAAAACAGAGGATTAGACATAATGATTATTTACATTTATGGCAACGGGAAGGTGAGATACAAGGAGGATTAGCTTACACAGCTGACTCTCACGTTGGTAAGAAAAACATGGCAAATAGAGAACAAATGGCTGCAGAGAATGACACACTGGTATATGATAATTGTGCACTTAGCAACTGTATTATTAATGATAAGAATAATTGTAACAAATGTAACAATGATAGAAGGAAAACTGATAAATGTACAAATCCTAACCCGTGCAAGTTGCACTCCATGTTAAACTTCCCTCAGGATTACAAGCAAGAAAGTGAGCCCAGCACGATATCGGCACCATTTCCAGCAGCCATCATACAAGACATCCAGGTGGACGCGACCCAATCGGTAAAGGCAGTAGTCAAACCCCCTAACGGAGGGTCAGGTGAGGTCGTGTCCACAGGTAAGTACCGTGTTATATATCATACACAGACAAATGCACCTCATAAAGTAGTAGTTTATGTATTAATGGATGGTTTAAAGGTAGTATTGAGAACAAGGGTACAGACCACCAACCCAAACTGGAGAAATATCTTGGTGGCTGCATTAAGAAAGTCCGCTGTTGGGCATGATCAAAACATCAGCAAGCACAGGGAGGCACAGGGAGGTAAGAAGCCTCAGATCCCTGTGGGTAAGTCAAAGGTGATATGATGTTATAATTGCCAGAGGGAAGGTCATTTTGCACGAAATTATAGGTTTTGAAGATATACACAAGGTAGATAAACCCCCTAGACAAAAACACGAGCAAAGTCAGGATACACGAAATTGTAATCAGGAATCACCTAGGAAGAAGTTTGGCCCGCACCTGTAATGTGCAGTCAGTAAAGTTGATCATTAGTCGTGACAGTAAGCCTGAGGTTACAGTTAATGAAATTGAGAAGTCAGTTCCTTGTAGACACAGGAACGGCCGGGTAAACTTTGTAATTTATCTTTGAATGTTTTCTTCTCATCTGTAACTTTCATCGGCAGAACTCAAACATCACATGGCTACTTGGTCTTTTCAGAAGTCTACCTAACCCCAGTATGTCTTACCGGCATCGTTGTGTTTGGCCAGACGCAAAGGGTGGAGAGGGAAAATACTGGTGGGGGGGAGATTATGCAGAGATACTGGTGGACATGTTGATGTGACAGCCTGTTGATGAAAATCTGATAATGTTTTTTTTCCCTTTCCAAATTGTTCTCTCTCTCTTTTTGTTCTTTCATGTTTTACGGATGGTATGTCACACAAAAGTTAGACAAATGGTAATGCAAGATTTATTCTCCTTACAGAAAGATCGCTGAGTCGGAAAGAATATTACATCACCGGAATGTTCGTTTGGAAGACTGAGAGACAGCACCATTGAGATGACATCTGAGCAAGAAGAACAACAAGACCAGAGGACAAATCATCATAACAAGTTTTTTTTTTCCCCTTCAATTATTTTTCTGTACCCCCATTACAACTTTCTCTTTCTCCTCCTGTAAGATGGACTCGCCCCAAGAGACTGCAGTCCGTATTTTCCTGTTTGACCCTGTTGTTGACCAGAGCAGTCTGTTTCGGTGAGAGTACCAGTGAGGTCGAGAAAGGATCTGGAATGGGTTCTGATGATCAGGATGTATTCGTAGAATTCCAATAGCAACATAATCACCGAGCAAAGGCGAGTACCAGAAAACGATCTAGTAGCCATGTTATTGATAGACATTGTGAAGGATTGTTAGCTGAAGAGAACTGCATCTGTAGGCATTGTGACAGTATAGTTGAGGACGATTGCATCAATGAATGTCAGTCCAGTTTCAATATCAACATGGACCGGCATCCATTGAGTGACTATTACTCATTGGTGGGTAAAGTGTTAAATCAGACAGACTGTTGGGTATGCTCACAAGTACCTCAAGGCCATAGAACTAGTGCCATATCCTTTAACGGTAGATGAGGTACTTGAGTTAAAGGGTGGGAGACCGGTGGACAAGAGATTTAATATTTCTAGTCCTCCTAGTTTAAAGCTCCATCAATACCATGTAGATAGGTCCCTAATATGTTTTAACATTTCCAATCCCCGAAAGCTGGGAAATTGGGAAGTGTCATGGAACAACCAAACCATGACATTCTCATACAGAGCCGACAAAATGCCCCTAGACTTATACGCCAAATAGCCGACAGTGGAAAATATTTCCGGTATAGGTACACTCTAGGAAGTAGGATCATGCGAGTTGGAGAAGTATCACCAGGATACTGTGCACATATCGTACAACCGGATACGTGTACTAGACAGATGGGAGAATTAGGGTTAGGAGATTTCACATGGAAAGTTTGTAACATGGTTATGTCATACTCCATCCCATATGTTCTCCCCGATGATGCATATTTCATATGCGGGAGGAAGACGTATAAGTGGCTTGCCCCAAACTCAGAGGGATTGTGTTACATTGGAAAGGTACTGCCTGAAGTAATGACTGTATCCCATAACAAAATGAAAGACATTCACCGCGGTGCCCAAGCTCCTTATACTCACACTCATTACGAGCACGTTGTTAAAAGGCACCTGATAGAGAGGACAGAGCATCCGGCCTCTGATCTGATCCATGAATCCACCGGGATTCAATTCCTACTCGCGTTAGATATCACTCGTACCGCCAGAGGAGTGATAAACTTTAGGTATATAAATGCACTTGCGAACCTGATAGACAATATCACCGAAATGTATGACGACACGTTCAGGTATACTGGGAGAGAGCTACAAGCCTACAAAACAGAGCTGGTTCAGCATAGGATGATTCTCAATTACCTCACAGCAGTGACAGGCGGGTATTGTGTCACCCTAGCAACTCAGTATGGTGTAAAGTGCTGCACGTATATTACAAACAGCACTGAGGACCCGGCCGAGGTCATAGACCAAAAGATGGATGACATTTTGCAATTAAAGTGGGAGTTTCGAAGGAGGCATAATCTTACTCTCGCTGCTGTGGGTAATGAACTGACCGGCTGGGTGTCATGGTTGAACCCACAAAATTGGTTCTCTGGTTTAGGAGAATGGGCCCAAGGCATTATCATGGATGTCGGGAAATTTCTCTTGTGTATTTTGGGAGTCGTCATATTGGTTGGTCTGATATTTAGATGCGTTCGCACTTTAACAAAGTTAAACGTAGTACCAGAGTGATGAGTCTGAGGAGCGAGGACACTGTAATAACAACAACTAATTTAATTTATGATCCGTCAATAGAGACAATGTTGTGATGAAAATGTGATTCCACGGTCCATTTCTTTCACCCGTTTCTCCTTTGTTTTCCTCCAAGGTACAAGGACATCCACTTGGAAGAAGAATTTGACAACCTCTTTTATACAGACCATTGATGAACTGTGCCACAGACACCCAATACTTTTAGTGACTTTAACTATCTACTGGAAACCCAATACTTTAGAGACTGTAATTTTATGGACACTGGAAAAGCTTTTGCTCACCACTTATAGCAAAAGCATCGCGAGACATCAGACAACACGTACATCAGACAAGACCTCAACAAGACCCCAATCGGCGATTGTATACTAAACCTCACATAGTTATATGACTGCATTTATAATGCTTGTTTCTTATCTTCATCTCTACAACCTCCAGGTAGTATCCCACATAGTCGACAGGTGATTTTCACATATTAGCATCCACATACTCTCCCCCTTCATGTATCATCAACTAATGTGCACCCCATTTGTTGTAACCAAAAGCCGAAAAGAGCTCGGTAAAGTTTGACAGCCCATCCACAGACCCTTAATACGGGATAAGAAGGATTCAAATGTATACTTCGCAATACCTCGAAGCTTGATTTAGAACACGTACGGCACGATGATACATGACCCCTCAGACATGGATCTCATACACACATGCTTTTACTATCTCATTAGGTTATATCTTTTCCCACCTTCTCCTCTCCTCCCTTTTCCCAATCATAAAAAGGTATTTACATGATGACATATATTTTTCTGTTTGAATTGTTTAGAAAGTGGCAGTTATTGGTGACTGCCAAAGGGTGGACTGTCAAAGTCGAAAAATATTGTGCTTCACGTTGCCATATACTAACCCCATGCACATGCCCGCTGCTTGTGCATTCAGTCTGCCGTACGTGCACATGTCCGCAAATTGCGTACGCTCGCTCCGGCGATTACGCGCGGTATATGCGTATTTACGGCAGAGTTTATGAGCTTGTAGCGGGTGACTCGTTTATAGCATAGTTAACTAAAATAGTGTGTTTTGTAGGTATTAATCCCCTTAATAATGTCTGCAAGTATGTTTAGTGTAAATGGTTCACGGACCTGGGAATTCCTCTTTTCACGATACAAAGGGTCTGACAAAGGTAGAACAGTGGTGTCTGGTACCTAACTGAAGAGTATTTTATTAGAAACAATCCGGTGCTGGTTAGGTAGAGATTAATCGCTCCTGCGTATAGTTATGTCTATGAGTAGGTTATGGACATTTACTGTATTTGCGGTTCATTATCCATGCGGCGGGAATCTTGAGGATACCTCCCATCTGAGCAGTTTGAAATAGTCACAGCCCACCTGTTCAAATCCACCTATGACCTTTTGTCATAGTGCAGAGAGACATTCCTGTGTCCAATGAACAATGAGATTGTAGGGCCCATTGTATTGTACAGTATGTTGTGTATATAAAGACCCCCATAGCCAGACCAGTCTCACTTCTCTCCAAAAGGTTTTCCCCGTGATGACTGAGAGCTGGTTTCTTTCCAGATAGCGCATGCGATTCATTCCCAAGTGTGTAAGTTTTTCTCTGTGGCCATTTCGTTACTCTGTATGTATGCAATTGTTCTTTTGTAGCTAACCTATAAGTGTTTGCCATTTATCCTCTTCCTGTTTATTTGTATTTACAATCGTTTGCTAGTGTTTGTATTTCTGCTTAGTTATTGTGTTTAGGTATTAATGTCAGGTCTGTAGTGTATGAACTGTATCTGTTTTCCCCTTTTTACGTACTAAATATCGTCAGTAAAGGTGTTGGAACCTTAGCAAGGAGTGTGTGTTTCACTAGTTAGTATAAAGGGATTTTGAGCGTCTCAGTCGCTCAAACAGCTTGCATACTCACAAAGGTTCAGTGTTACACCATTATAGTACCACGGTATTAAGGATTACAGTGTAAGCATATTCTGTGTTTAAAGATTATAAAGGTTACTGTCTGTGTGTACGCTCGCTGTGTGTATTCCGTACACCCAGCGCAGCGTGTGTACGTAACTAGCGTACCACGTGTGAGGTCTTTGTACGCAAATAGCGTACAAAGTGCGTAGCACGTGCACGAGGTTTAGCGGCCATTACGGCTTTTCGGTATTAGTAAATAGCTTATGTTAAAAGGTAAATATTTAGCTTTATCAGTATGTAAACTTATGAGCACAACTGTATTGAGCCTGGAGAAGTGATAAAGCAGTGATAAGTGCAAGGTGATAACGTACCAGCCAATCAGCTCCTAACTGTCAATTTACATATTGGAGCTGATTGGCTGGTGCGTTATCACCTTGCACTTATCACTGCTTTATCACTTCTCCAGGCTTAATACATCTGCCCCAGAGTTACTTATTTAATTTTCCATGTTTCAGGAAAATTCTATTATAGACAGAGTCGGCGCCACCACTAGGCAGCTTTAGGCAGCTGCCTATGAGCGCTAGCACTTAAAGGGCGACACTGAGTGGAACGGCATGAGGGATGTGAAGCACCCACTCCATGCTCACTCGCTGGCCGCTGCTGGATTTGCCTGGGGCTGGAGCTGCATGTCCGTTGCATGTCCCCACCTACTTCTCCTCCATCGCTCACTTCCTCTCTCCCTGCTGCAAGAGCCGAGTGTCACTGGTACCGGCATCGAGGAGATTACTGTGGGGCCATCAGGTCTGCAGTTCAGCCGGGAAGAGTTGAGAGCGGGCAGATGTTCAGATCAGCCATCCTCTAACATAGTCCTTCTGTTCCCTATGCTCCCGCGGCTGTAGTCACTCAGAGAGGGCGGGTGGCACTGGCAACATGTTTTGGGGGCGGGCTCTTTCAGTGTGGGTGAGTTGTGCCCTGCATGTACTCATTGTCAGCCAGACCAGTCTGTTTTGCTGCAGCCTGTTCAGGCTGACGCTGGGGGGGATCAATGCATTTACAGGGAACTCCTGTCCCCGCCTCCGCCTATGTTCTTAACTGGTGCTGCATGATGATAATGATCTCTGCAGAGACAAACCCAATCTCTGCCCTGCCATGCTCCCGAGGCTAGTCCCTCCCCCAAGATCAGCCACCAATGAGCAGCATTCTAATTTCACAGATCCGCCCCTCCTCCTCAACCTTCTTCCTCTTATCCACGGGCGCGGGACCAACTCCAAAATACCACTGTCCCTGAGATTGAAAATTAGGATATTATGATGCTGGTCCTAATACTGCGGTGGATCCCCTGTTCACTGGCCTCACTCAGGTTAGTGATATGGCTGCGTTACCCCTCTCATACTGTCAGCAGGACTCGCTGCAGGCTGACCCAGGAAGCAGATTAGTAATATAATAGTGCTGCGGGGCGAGTGGGCTTCTCTCCTCCCTCACACTGTCCTGCATTGACCTTCTCACTGCACTTCTCCCCCCTCCAAGTGCATTCGGGGGGGTGGGGGGGTTAGAGATAGGGGAGTTGCTGTTATGATTTGAGATGAACAGGGCAATATGTCGAACTGTGAGATGGTCATTGTTCATGTACAGTATCTCTCCCCCATGTCCCTCTCTCTCTCCCTCCCCATGTCCCTCTTTCTCTCTCTCTCTCTTTCCCCCATGTCCCTCTCTCTCTCCCTCCCCATGTCCCTCTTTCTCTCTCTCTCTCTTTCCCTCATGTCCCTCTCTCTCTCCCTCCCCATGTCCCTCTTTCTCTCTCTCTCTCTTTCCCTCATGTCCCTCTCTCTCTCCCTCCCCATGTCCCTCTTTCTCTCTCTCTCTCTTTCCCCCATGTCCCTCTCTCTCTCCCTCCCCATGTCCCTCTTTCTCTCTCTCTCTCTTTCCCTCATGTCCCTCTCTCTCTCCCTCCCCATGTCACTCTTGGTTGTTGAACTTACAAGATGCTGCCTCCGTACTTTTTCTCCTGAAGGGCTGGGTATTTGGGTGTAGGGGCAGGGGATGCTGAAAGTTTGCCTAGGGTGCTGTGAAACCTTGCACCGGCCCTGATTATAGATAAACTAGTACCAGGTATGACCAAAAGCAATACTGCTGAAAAATTGGAGAGAGATTCTGTGTAAGTAATTGCCCAGAACCATTTGTGCTTTAATCTTATACTTAGAACAATGACTAAATGGGGACAACTCAAGATTGATTTAAAACATTATTTTGGCAGTGTGCTGAGATTCTGGGAGATGGTTTTGCAGCACAAATGTTCTGTATTAATTAGATTTTCTTATTTTTTTATTATCTCATGCAGAACAGCAGAAATTGAGGGACAAATCAAGATAGATTGGAGTAAAATGTGATGCTGGATCTCACAATATTCATATAGTGAAAAATAATACCTGTGCTGTAACTAAATACAGTGCATCCGGAAAGTATTCACAGCGCTTCACTTTTTCCACATTTTGTTATGTTACAGCCTTTAGTTAGGTTCTAACGCTGTTGGCACGCCCCCTCTTGCCCCCTACCGCCTCTGCCTGTCAATCAGGCAGAGGTGATCGCAGCCAGTGAGATGCTGATAGCATCTCCCTGGGCTCCCAGGGTGCGCACTCCACACCGTAATTCAGACAGCGATCCAGTCTGAATTACCACCAGAGTCTGGCCTCCAATGTAAGCGATTAAGCAACCACTTCTACGACACACCCACGACACTCCCATACAGGGGCGGCCCAAGCTTATTTTTTTTAGTAAGCAAAAATCTATTTTGGCGCCCCTTGATGGGATAAAAGGGGTGTGGTCTTACAAGAAAGGGGTGTGGCTACACAATTGTACTCCTTGTGGTACAGGGTGATAGTGGGTGACAGGGAGATAATAGGTTACTGGTGAGGCAGGGGTGACAGGGAGATGGTGGGTGACTGAGGCAGGGGTGACAGGGAGATAATGGGTGACTGAGGCAGGGTGACATTGAGATAGTGGATGACTGATGTCCCCAGTGCCAGATACACATGTCCCCAAAGTGCCAGATATACCCCCAGTGCAGATACACATGCCCCCACAGTGCCAGATATGCCCCCAGGGCAGATACACATATCCCCACAGTGCCAGATATGCCCCCAGTGCAGATACACATATCCCCACAGTGCCAGATATGCCCCCAGTACAGATACATATATCCCCACAGTGCCAGATATGCCCCCAGTGCAGATACATATACCCCCACAGTGCCAGATATGCCCCCAGTGCAGATACACATGCCCCCACATTGCCAGATATGCCCCCAGTGCAGATACATATATCCCCACAGTGCCAGATAAGCCCCCAGTGCAGAAACATATATTCCCACAGTGCCAGATATGCCCCCAGTGCAGATACACATGCCCCCACATTGCCAGATATGCCCCCAGTGCAGATACACATGCCCCCACAGTGCCAGATATACCCCAGGTGCTGCTACACATGCCCCCACAGTGCCTCCTACAGTGCCAGATATGCCCCCAGTGCTGATACACATGTCCCCACAGTGCCTCCCCCCCAAGGAAAAAAAAAGTGCTGCTCACCGCTTCTCACCTGCTGGTGTGAGGGGAGGAGAGCGCAGTGTGCGCCTATCCTACCCCACAGTCTCCAGCGGCGGTGTCTATCTTCAATTCGCCGCTGGCCCGTGAGCCAATCAGAGCTCGCGGACCGGCAGCTGAGGCTTCTGATTGGCTCACGGGCCGGCGCCGAATTTAAGATAGTCACTGCCGCCGGAGTCGTCAGTGCACGCCGGGCAGCGGTGGCAGGGAGCGGATAGAGCCGTTGGCTGGCCACCGCTGCTGTAGAGAGTGAGTCACTGTCACTGTGACTCACTGCAGGGCAGGAATGCTGAGATTCAAGAGTTGAGTCTTTTCCATTAACACTCCCAAAATAGCATGAGAAATTGAAGGAAAATACACCGTCCTCTAAATAGTCAGAAAGACAAGAGAGGGTTAATGAAAAATGAAGAAGTAGGGGCAGAAACAGACACGGAGCATGTACGGGATAAATAGCAGCCAAGTGAAGCTATCGATCATCTCCGAAGCCGCAAGGTGAAATGCGCCGATTGCCGATAGTATTGATCACCGCTAACCACGATCAGCAACAACCACTGGGTATCCAGAGCAGAAAAACTGTGACAGAAGACTAACGCACACAGCGCTGCAGCCAATAAACATTTACAGGGAACAAACCTGAAAAAACCTCCAGAGCCGCGATTACAAACACCGGGTGATGGAGAGCCTTCAAAGGTAATTACCTTTCTCAAAGGGATCTGAATGGGATGCGGTCAAGATCCCACCGCACGGATTCCCGGCGGTCGAAATACCGACACCGGGATCCCGACCGGCACAATCCCGACACATTCTCACTCTGTGGGTGTCCACGACACCCATAGAGGGAGAATCACAGGACTGTCGTGTATTTTGACTTTTTACTCTGACTTTTAAACATAAGAGGAAACTAATCCTAAAAGGGGAAGAGTAAAACGCTAAGCAGTGATTCAACCCCAGTGACACAGAAACATTGTCTCATTACAAACAAAGGATACATGTTATATGTTTTGCATGTTATATGTTTTGTCTTGTTTTTGTGTTTTTATGTTTTAGTGTTTGTAACAAATTATGGCCCTCATTCCGAGTTGTTTGCTTGTTCTTTTCCTTCGCATCGGTGCGATTTTCCGCTAACTGCGCATGCGCAATGTTCGCACTGCGGCTGCGCCAAGTAAATTTGCTAAGAAGTTTGGTATTTTACTCACGGCATTACGAGGTTTTTTCTTCGTTTTGGTGATCGTAGTGTGATTGACAGGAAGTGGGTGTTTCTGGGCGGAAACTGGCCGTTTTATGGGAGTGTGTGAAAAAACGCTGCCATTTCTGGGAAAAACGCGGGAGTGGCTGGAGAAACGGGGGAGTGTCTGGGCGAATGCTGGGTGTGTTTGTGACGTCAAACCAGGAACGACAAGCACTGAACTGATCGCACTGGAAGAGTAAGTCTGGAGCTACTCAGAAACTGCAAAGAAAAATCTTTTCGCAATATTACGAATACTTCGTTCGCATTTCTACTAAGCTAAGATTCACTCCCAGAGGGCGGCGGCTTAGCGTGTGCACTGCTGCGAAAAGTGGATAGCGAGCCTTCAACTCGGAATGAGGGCCCATGTCCTTAATATACCGGTATTACCCAGGGGTGTAGCCATAGCCAGATTAAGGGGGGGTCACAGGGGATACAGTACCCCGGGCCCCCCTTTGTTAGTGGGGCCCCCAGACAGAGCACACCGACATCACTAGCTTTCCCTCTCACGCAGTAGCAGAACCAGACAGCCAGAGGGCAGTATGCATTGCACGCAGAGTGGGTGGTAATCATGTGACCGGCGGTCGGGAGGCCGATGGTCACATGACCTCCACCGACATCCCGCCCCCTCACTATCCCTATAGTTGGCATGCCGACCAACAGGGACTATTTACACTCGTGGGTGTCCATGACACCCATAGAGTGGGAATAGAACCCGTCGCCACCAAGCCCGCAAGGGGCTTGCTGCACTCACCCCTCCCCGCCGGGATCCCGGCGTCGGTATGCTGACCGGCGGTCTCCTGAGTGCCGGTCAGACATACTGCACCCGGCAAAGTATCAGGTCTTATGAGCTACAGATTAAGCTTTCCAACCAGAGGAGAGATAGGAGGGTGGAGAGAGCTGTAAGTGACACAGGGATCCCATCTTCTCCTCCTCCCTGCCTGGGTCCTATGTAACCTGGCATTATTCAACTATTAGTTTGATCTAATATACCCCATTGGATTAAATTTAATATACACAATCCATACATCCTAACATGACTCAGTCCTGGAGGGATAACATGCTATATTAAGTTATGATTGCAATCACCTGTGGTGAAACACCTTTCATATCTATGAAATAGTTCAACACATGTGACACCAATCATATATTAAGAATGAAGTCCAGGTAAACAGCATTTTATCCCTCCTGGAATGGGTCATGTTGGGGAGTATGCACAATCTAAAATACAATCCCCCGCCTTCCACCAGGGCCCCCTTGTCTTAAGTGCCCCGGGCACCCCCAAGGCTTAATCCGGCCCTGGGTGTAGCGAGGGTGGCTCCGGTGGAGCACAAGCTCCAGGCGCCAGAATAATTAGAGGGCGCGCCACAGAGCAGGAGGAGGAGGAACAGAGGAGGCGCACACTGACTCAGACTCTGATACTAGGTAGTGAACAGGACAGGCAGAGGCAACAGCAATAGGCACTGCCAGCCAGCACATGTTGAAGCTCTCCCTGCCCCTCAAGCTACTGTGGAGCAGCTATTTCTGCCCCTCAGGCAATTCTGGGACATTATTTTCATTGAGTAATTGGGAGATAATCAGATCTGGGGAGGGAGTCAGTTTTGGGGCATTATTTTCAATGACAGATTGGAGGGATTATCAGGTCTGTGGAAGGTCACATTTGAGGCATTATTTTCATTAAGGGATTGGGGGGTTGTGAGGTCAGGTCAGTCGAGGCATACATAGTGTTTTTTCATTTATTTGAATTAAAAAAAGGTAAATAATTGACTACAGCTACTTCCATAGTGGCTGTACTGTGGAGTAACGTGTATGAGGGGCTCTACCATGGCATAACATGTATAAGGGGCTTTACCATTGTGTAACGTATATAAGTAGCTCTACTGTGGCATGTGACATAATGTGTTTAAGCAGCTCTACTGTGTGGCTTAATATGTATAAGCAGCTCTTCTGTGGTGTAACATGTATAAGCGGCTCTACTGTGGTGTAACGTGTATGATCAGCTCTACTCTGTGGCGTAATGTATATAAGCAGCTCTACTGTGTGGCTGTTACGCACACCAGTGCTAACAGGAGTATACCGGTGTATGAACAGAGAGGGAAGCGAAGCAAACGAACTCACAGACAGTATAACATAACATACACAGGAGGTGATGGAATAACTAATAAACACAAAGTGAACGGAGAAGCCCAAAGGCTCAGGAATTGGGTGTCTCCCTAGTGTCAGGAATGCTCAGATGGAATAGAGCGGACAATGAAGCGATGTGTAGCGATTTAACATGTGGAGCACCTGAAATGATGTTGCTAAGAGCAACAGAAAAAACCCCAAAGGGTTACCAACTGGTGTGGGAATAAACTCCTTGGTCAGAGATAGAAATATAGACACAAGGAGAGTATCCACAATCCTAACCCCCACTTGCAGGGCACAGGTTCAGCTTACTGCCACTAAACTGACACCTGGACGCCCTGCACAGTGAGGGAGGATTAAGCAAGCAGGTCTGAGAGTACAGCCGCAAACCTGCTGGGTTCACAGAATAGCAAAAGAACCCCAGCAGGTCAAACAACTGACTCCAGTCTTACTGCTAGGTCCAGATTGGCAGAATGAAGTACCGCATCCCAAGGCCTATTCGCAGTAAGCAACAAGTGAAATACAAAGTCACACAGTACTAGCTAACTCCCTGGAACTGACTAACAAACAAAGATTCAGCAGCATTTGCCTAGCCTGAGAGGATGGTTTATATAGCAGGTGCTGTCCACGCCCCACTCAGACCTCACAGACTGTGAGCACAAAACCAGCGCCGGATTCCCTGCCGTGCACAGAGCCTGTAACCACTACACAGTAAAAACCCGGACCGGAGTATCAGCTGCGCTCAGGTTACTTCGCTAACACTTGCCTCCCGGTTGCCATGGCGACGTGGCAGCACAGAGCAGGAGATCCTAACAGTACCCCCCCTCTGACGAGGGGTCAAAGAACCCCTACCACCGGGTTTATCGGGGAACTGCGAGAAGAAAGAGCGTATCAGTCTGGGGGCATGAAGATCACAACTGCGCACCCACGACCGCTCCTCCGGGCCATACCCCTTCCAGTGCACCAAAAATGACAGCCGACCCCGAACCATCTTGGAGTCAAGAACCCTTTCAACCACAAACTCCCTCTGACCCCGTATCAGAAGAGGAGAAGGTCTTCCACTGGAAGAAGGATTACTAACCGCCAGTTTTAAAAGGGAACAATGTAATGTTTTATTGATACCCAATGAACGGGGCAGATCTAACTGAAATGCCACTGGATTGATAACCCTGGTGATCTTATAAGGGCCGATGAACCGGGGGCCAAACTTATGAGATGGCTGTCTCAACTTCAAATTCTTGGTGGACAACCAGACGAAGTCTCCTAATTTGAAGCTGCAAGGTCTTCTCCGCTTATCAAAAACCCTTTTGGTCACTAATGACACAGACACAAGGGCTTTCTTCACTTTCCTCCAAATACCCCTAAGGACCGAAACAACAGAGGAACCACCAGACGTGGAATCCAGGGGGTCAAAAGAATTGGCCTTAGGATGATGCCCATACACACAAAGGAAGGGAGAGATCCCTGTAGCAGAGTGAGCCGCGTTGTTATAGGCAAACTCCGCCATGGACAGATGAGCAACCCAGTCAGTATGACACTTGGAGACATAACACCTGAGGAACTGCTCCAAGGACTGGTTCACCCTCTCAGTCTGCCCATTAGACTGTGGATGGTAGCCTGACGACAAGCTCACAGAAATCTGGAGATCAGAACAAAATGCCCTCCAGAATTTGGCCACAAACTGGGATCCACGGTCAGAGACCACATCAAGTGGCAACCCGTGGAGGCGCACAACATGCTGCATAAATAACTCAGACAGGCGTCTGGCCGATGGCAACCCAACCAGTGGAACAAAATGCGCCATCTTCGAAAACCTGTCAACGACAACCCAAATGGCTGTCATCCCAGAGGATTTGGGCAAGTCCACCACAAAATCCATGGAAATGTGGGTCCATGGCTTAGACGGAATAGAGAGTGGATGTAATGGGCCGACAGGAACCCCTCTAGGAGTTTTATTTCGGGCACAAACGTCACATGCCCGAACCCACTGATCCACATCCCTAGCCACCGAGGGCCACCACACCGCCCTAGACAGCAACTCCCGAGTTCTGGCAATACCCGGATGCCCTGCCGACGTCTTGGCATGGAATTCCAGGAACACTCGCTGTCTTAACCTAGGAGGCACAAACAAGAGACCTACCGGAAGGTCTGGAGGAGCCTGCTCCTGTGCTCTAAGGACTAATGACAAGAGGTCCTGGGTAATGCCCACTTTAATACATGATGGGGACACAATGGGCAATGGCTCCTCGGTGGTCTCTTGAACTGGAGCAAAACTCTGCGAGAGCGCATCAGCCTTGATGTTTTTTGACCCAGGGCGATATGTTATCAAAAAATTAAAGCGAGCAAAAAACAAAGCCCATCGTGCCTGCCTGGCATGAGCCGCTTCGCTGACTCTAAATATGCCAGATTCTTATGGTCGGTGAGAATTGAGACCACAAACTTAGCCCCCTCAAGCCAGTGTCTCCACTCCCCGAGTGCATCCTTTATAGCCAACAATTCCCGGTTACCCACATCATAATTCATCTCGGCAGACGAAAATTTACGGGAAAAGTAAGCACAGGGATGAAGGCGATTATCAGACACCCCCATCTGAGAGAGCACTGCCCCAATACCTATCTCAGAGGCATCCTCTTCTACCACAAAAGGACGCTCTGGATCTGGGTGTCACAGCACCTTGGCCGAGACAAATGCCCTTTTGAGACGGGCAAAGGCCGCTTTGGCCTCACAAGACCAGTGAGCAACATCCGCCCCTTTCTTAGTGAGTGCCACCAAGGGGGCCACTATAGACGAAAATCCAGCGATAAACCATCTATAAAAATTCGCAAAGCCCAGAAAACGCTGAAGCGCCTTCAAACTAGTGGGCTGCACCCAATCCAGGACTGCCTGTACCTTAGAACCCTCCATTTGGAAACCTTCTGAGGAGATAATATACCCTAGAAATGCGATTTGCTGGACTTCAAACTCGCACTTCTTCAGCTTCGCCCCAAGCTGGTGGTCTCTGAGTTTCTGGAGGACTAAGCGTACATGCTTCCGATGTTCCTCCAGGGAATGAGAGAAGATTAGGATGTCATCTAGATAAACAACTCAGAATCTATCCAAATATTCCCTGAGCACATCGTTCATGAATTCCTGGAAGACTGCCGGGGCATTAGAGAGCCCAAAAGGCATCACCAAATATTCATAATGCCCTGAGTGGGTATTAAAGGCAGTCTTCCATTCATCCCCCTCTCTTATTCGGATTAGATTGTAAGCACAGCGTAGGTCAATCTTAGAAAAAATGGTGGCAGTACGAAGCTGGTCAAACAAAACCGAAATGAGAGGCAGTGGGTACGAGTTTTTAATCGTGATACGGTTCAATTCCCTGAAGTCGATGCAGGGTCGCAACGAACCGTCCTTTTTACCCACGAAAAAGAACCCCGACCCAACTGGGGACTGTGAGGGTCTGATAAATCCCTTAGCCAAGTTCTCCTGAATGTACTCTGCCATAGCCTGAGTCTCAGGACGTGACAGGGAGTACAACCTGCTCTTGGGAAGCTCAGCATTCGGCAACAAATCAATGGCACAGTCATAGGGGCGATGGGGAGGTAGTACCTCCGCAACTTTTTTGGAGAACACATCCGCAAAATCTGCATAACATCCTGGCAATCCTGGCAAACTTAGCTGCGAGAGCCTGACTGGAAGGCTCAAGCAACTCCTGAAACAATCACTACCCCAACTAAGAATCTCCCCAGAGACCCAGTCAAATTGAGGGTTATGGGCCCTTAACCAGGGTAACCCCAAAACCAATGGGGCAAAAGAACAGACAGTCACATAAAAAGACAATTTTTCAGAGTGTGTGGCTCCAATAAACAAAGGAATTTGGCTGGTGCAGGAGGTAATTTTACCCTGGGACAATGGTTCCCCGTTTAACCCACAGATCTCAATCTCTGATGCCAAAGGTACTGAGGGAACAGACTGTTCCAGGGCGAATTGACGGTCCATGAAAACCCCATCGGCCCCACTGTCAACAAAGGCCTCAGTCTTGACAGTTTGACCGAGGATCTCCAAAGTCCCCGGAATGAGAAAAGTCTTTTTAGGAAATTCTGACTTCTGGCCTGACAGGATATTTCCCATCACCCTCAGGCCCTGAAGTTTTCCGTTTTTTTCTGGGCATGATACTACAACATGACCTTTATTCCCACAGTACAAACACAAACCCTGCTGTCTCCTCCGCGTCTTCTCATGCGAGGAGAGGCATGTAGCCCCAATCTGCATAGGCTCCTCGGAATATTCCTCAGAGTCTGAGGTTCCCTTGGGAAAAAAGGAAACTGCGGTCTCCCTTTCAAGCCTACGCTCTCTCAGCCGTCTATCCACCCGGATGGATAACTGCATGAGCTGATCTAAGCTATCAGGCGAGGGATATTGTACCAGTTGGTCCTTTATCTGGTCAGAAAGGCCCCTTCGGTACTGGTTTCTCAGGGCTGGGTCATTCCACTGGGTATCATGAGCCAACCTCCGAAACTCCGTACTGTAAACCTCAGCTGGCCGTCGCCCTTGCTTAAGAACCGTAATCTGAGCCTCGGCTGAAGCCATCTTGTCAGGGTCATCATACAAAATGCCCAGTGCCGTAAAAAAAGCATCAACACTTTTAAGCGACGGACAGTCAGGCTGTAACCCATATGCCCAGACCTGTGGGTCTCCTTGTAGCAAGGAAATCACCATGCCCACCCGCTGAATCTCCGACCCAGAAGACTGGGGCCTAAGCCTGAAATATAGCTTACAGCTTTCCTTGAAACAAAAGAACTGCGAGCGATCTCCAGAAAAACGATCCGGGAGATTTACTTCCGGCTCCTTAACCCCTGAACTTGCCGCTGCTGCTGCGGGAGCTCCGCTAGCGGCCTGCGGGGTGTTCATTTTAATGGACATCTCATTAAATTGTCGAGTCAGGACCTGCACCTGATCGACCACCTGTTGCAAAGTATTTTAAGGGGTATGCTCCATATTCCCACAAAATTTCAACAGGAGTAGGGCTGCTGAATATGTTACACACACCAGTGCTAACAGGAGTATACCGGTGTATGAACAGAGAGGGAAGCGAAGCAAACGAACTCACAGACAGTATAACATAACATACACAGGAGGTGATGGAATAACTAATAAACACAAAGTGAACGGAGAAGCCCAAAGGCTCAGGAATTGGGTGTCTCCCTAGTGTCAGGAATGCTCAGATGGAATAGAGCGGACAATGAAGCGATGTGTAGTGATTTAACATGTGGAGCACCTGAAATTATGTTGCTAAGAGCAACAGAAAAACCCCCAAAGGGTTACCAACGGGTGTGGGAATAAACTCCTTGGTCAGAGATAGAAATATAGACACAAGGAGAGTATCCACAATCCTAACCCCCACTTGCAGTGAGGGAGGATTAAGCAAGCAGGTCTGAGAGTACAGCCGCAAACCTGCTGGGTTCACAGAATAGCAAAAGAACCCCAGCAGGTCAAACAACTGACTCCAGTCTTACTGCTAGGTCCGGATTGGCAGAATGAAGTACCGAATCCCAAGGCCTATTCGCAGTAAGCAACAAGTAAATACAAAGTCACACAGTACTAGCTAACTCTCTGGAACTGACTAATAAACAAAGATTCAGCAGCATTTGCCTAGCCTGAGAGGATGGTTTATATAGCAGGTGCTGTCCACGCCCCACTCAGACCTCACAGACTGTGAGCACAAAACCAGTGCCGGATTCCCTGCCGTGCACAGAGCCTGTAACCACTACACAGTAAAAACCCGGACCGGAGTATCAGCTGCGCTCAGGTTACTTCGATAACACTTGCCTCCCGGTTGCCAAGGTGACGTGGTAGCACAGAGCAGGAGATCCTAACAGTGGCGTAACGTGTATAACTGGATTTACTGTGGCATAACGTGTATAAGCAGCTCTAGTGTATGGTGCAATATAAATAACGGACACTACAGTGCGGTGTGATATGAATTGGTACTATTATGTGTCCATACCCCAATATTTTTGTTGACTGTCCATATTTTATACATGGGGGCACCCAAAGGAAACTTTCGCAATGTGCTCTACAAGGTCTAAAACTGACCCTGTCACCAATTTAAAAATTGCTTCTTTTCAAATGTAACATGTCATCATATGTTGGCCAGGCCCCCAATTCAGTACAGGGGAGAGGGGCGCCAAAACATACCCTTGCTCCGGGCACCATGGCACCTAGCTACACCTCTGGTTTTACCAATAGAAGAATATTCTATGAACAAATTCTATTATATTTAAAAATAGGATTTTAATACCTACCGGTAAATCCTTTTCTCTTAGTCCGTAGAGGATGCTGGGGATGCTTCAAGAACCATGGGTTATAGATGGGATCCGCAGGAGACATGGGCACTTTAAGACTTTAAATGGGTGTGAACTGGCTCCTCACTCTATGCCCCTCCTCCAGACTCCAGTTATAGGAACTGTGCCCAGGGAGACGGACATTTCGAGGAAAAGGATATAATGTTAAACTAAGGGTGAGATACATACCAGCTCACACCACAAACACGCCGTATAACATGGCATTAAACAGAATTCCAGTTAACGGCATGAACAAAATCAGCAACAGGCTGACAATATCTGAAACACAACCTTTGTGTAACACAAGCAATAACTATTAAACAAGTACTGCAGATAGTGTCCACACAGGGATGGGCGCCCAGCATCCTCTACGGACTAAGAGAAAAGGATTTACCGATAGGTATTAAAATCCTATTTTCTCATACGTCCTAGAGGATGCTGGGGAGGCTTCAAGAACCATGGGGTTTATACCAAAGCTCTAGAACGGGCTGGAGAGTGCGGATGACTCTGCAGCACCGATTGTCCAAACAAGAGATCCTCCTCAGCCAGGGTATCAAACTTGTAAAACTTCGCAAAGGTGTTTGATCCCAACCAAGTAGCAGCTCGGGCAGCCGCCCAGGATGAGCCCACCTTTCTGGTAGAATGGGCTTTCACCAATTTCGGTAACGGCAATCCTGCCGTAGAATGAGCCTGCTGAATCGTATTACAGATCCAGCGTGCAATAGTCTGCTTGGAAACAGGAGCCCCAATCTTGTTGAGAGCCCACAGGATAAACAGAGCCTCTGTTTCTCTAACGTCCTAAGTGGATGCTGGGGACTCTGTAAGGACCATGGGGAATAGCGGCTCCGCAGGAGACTGGGCACATCTAAAGAAAGCTTTAGGACTATCTGGTGTGCACTGGCTCCTCCCCCTATGACCCTCCTCCAAGCCTCAGTTAGATCTCTGTGCCCGAACGAGAAGGGTGCACACTAGGGGCTCTCCTGAGCTTCTTAGTGAAAGTTTTAGATTAGGTTTTTTATTTTCAGTGAGACCTGCTGGCAACAGGCTCACTGCTTCGAGGGACTAAGGGGAGAAGAAGCGAACTCACCTGCGTGCAGAGTGGATTGGGCTTCTTAGGCTACTGGACATTAGCTCCAGAGGGACGATCACAGGCCCAGCTTGGATGGGTCCCAGAGCCGCGCCGCCGGCCCCCTTACAGAGCCAGAAGGCAGAAGAGGTCCGGAAAATCGGCGGCAGAAGACGTCCTGTCTTCAACAAGGTAGCGCACAGCACTGCAGCTGTGCGCCATTGCTCTCAGCACACTTCACACTTCGGTCACTGAGGGTGCAGGACGCTGGGGGGGGGGCGCCCTGAGACGCAATAAAAACACCTTGGATGGCAAAAAAAATGCATCACATATAGCTCCTGGGCTATATGGATGCATTTAACCCCTGCCAGAATCCATAAAAAAGCAGGAGAAAAGTCCGCGAAAAAGGGGCGGAGCCTATCTCCTCAGCACACTGGCGCCATTTTCCCTCACAGCTCCGTTGGAGGGAAGCTCCCTGTCTCTCCCCTGCAGTCACTACACTACAGAAAGGGTTAAAAAAAAGAGAGGGGGGCACTAATTAGGTGCAGTATTAACTATACAGCAGCTATAAGGGGAAAAACACTTATATAAGGTTATCCCTGTATATATATAGCGCTCTGGTGTGTGCTGGCAAACTCTCCCTCTGTCTCCCCAAAGGGCTAGTGGGGTCTTGTCCTCTATCAGAGCATTCCCTGTGTGTGTGCTGTATGTCGGTACTTTTGTGTCGACATGTATGAGGAGAAAAATGATGTGGAGTCGGAGCAGATTGCCTGTAATAGTGATGTCACCCCCTAGGGGGTCGACACCTGAGTGGATGAACTGTTGGAAGGAATTACGTGACAGTGTCAGCTCTGTATAAAAGACAGTGGTTGACATGAGACAGCCGGCTACTCAGCTTGTGCCTGTCCAGACGTCTCATAGGCCGTCAGGGGCTCTAAAGCGCCCGTTACCTCAGATGGCAGATATAGACGCCGACACGGATACTGACTCCAGTGTCGACGGTGAAGAGACGAATGTGACTTCCAGTAGGGCCACACGTTACATGATTGAGGCAATGAAAAATGTTTTACACATTTCTGATAATACGAGTACCACCAAAAAAGGGGTATTATGTTCGGTGAGGAAAAACTACCTGTAGTTTTCCTGAATCTGAGAAATTAAATGAGGTGTGTGATGATGCGTGGGTTTCCCCCGATAACAACGGATAATTTCTAAAATGTTATTGGCATTATATCCTTTCCCGCCAGAGGTTAGGGTGCGTTGGGAAACACCCCCTAGGGGGGATAAAGCGCTCACACGCTTGTAAGGGCTCTACCTTCGCCTGAGATGGCCGCCCTTAAGGATCCTGCTGATAGAAAGCAGGAGGGTATCCTAAAAGGTATTTACACACATACTGGTGTTATACTGCGACCAGCAATCGCCTCAGCCTGGATGTGCAGTGCTGGGTTGGCGTGGTCGGATTCCCTGACTGAAAATATTGATACCCTAGATAGGGACAGTATATTTTTGCCTATAGAGCATTTAAAAGATGCATTTTTATATATGCGTGATGCACAGCGGAATATTTGCCGACTGGCATCAAGTCTAAGCGCGTTGTCCATTTCTACCAGTAGAGGGTTATGGACACGTCAGTGGTCTGGTGATGCGTATTCCAAACGACATTTGGAAGTATTGCTTTATTAAGGGAGGAGTTATTTGGGGTCGGTCTTTCAGACCTGGTGGCCACGGCAACAGCTGGGAATTCCACGTTTGTACCCCAGGTCGCCTCTCAACATGAGAAGACGCCGTATTATCAGGCGCAGTCTTTTCGTGGACAAGCGGGCAAAAGGTTCCTCATTTCTGCCCCGTGACAGAGGGAGAGGAAAAAGGCTGCAGAAATCAGCCAGTTCCCAGGAACAGAAACCCTCTCCCGCCTCTGCCAAGCCCTCAGTATACGCTGGGGCTTTACAAGCAGAATCAGGCACGGTGGGGGGCCCGTCTCAATGAATTTCAGCGCGCAGTGGGCTCACTCGCAAGTAGACCCCTGGATCCTTCAGGTGATATCTCAGGGGTACAAATTAGAATTCGAGACGTCTCCCCCTCGCCGTTTCCTAAAGTCGGCTTTACCGATGTCTCCTTCTGACAGGGAGACAGTTTTGGAAGCCATTCACAAGCTGTATTCCCAGCAGGTGATAATCAAGATACCCCTCCTGCAACAGGGAACGGGGTATTATTCCACACTGTTGTGGTACCGAAGCCGGACGGCTCGGTGAGACCGATTCTAAATCTAAAATCTTTGAACACTTACGTACAGAGGTTCAAATTCAAGATTGAGTCACTCAGAGCAGTGATTGCGAACCTGGAAGAAGGGGACTACATGATGTCTCGGGACATCAAGGATGCTTACCTTCATGTCAAAATTTACCCTTCTCACCAAGGGTACCTCAGGTTTATGGTACAGAACTGTCACTATCAGTTCAGACGCTGCCGTATGGATGGTACACGGCACCCCGGGTCTTTACCAAGGTAATGGCCGAAATGATGATATTCCTTCAAAGGAAGTGAATTTTAGTTATCCCTTCCTTGGACAATTCCCTGATAAGGGTAAGATCCAGGGAACAGTTGGAGGTCGGTGTAGCACTATCTCAGGTAGTGTTGCGGCAGCACGATTGGATTCTCAATATTCCAAAATCGCACCTGGTTCCGACGACGTGTCTTCTGTTCCTAGGGATGATCCTGGACACAGTCCAGAAAAAGGTGTTTCTCCCGGAGGAGAAAGCCAGGGAGTTATCCGAGCTAGTCAGGAACCTCCTAAAACCGAGCCAAGTCTCAGTGCATCAATGCACAAGGGTTCTGGGTAAAATGGTGGCTTCCTACGAAGCAATCCCATTCGGCAGATTCCACGCAAGAACTTTCCAGTGGGACCTGCTGGACAAATGGTCCGGATCGCATCTTCAGATGCATCAGCGGATAACCCTGTCACCAAGGACAAGGGTGTCCCTCCTGTGGTGGTTGCAGAGTGCTCATCTTCTAGAGGGCCGCAGATTAGGCATTCAGGACTGGGTCCTGGTGACCACGGATGCCAGCCTGCGAGGCTGGGGAGCAGTCACACAGGGAAGGAATATCCAGGGCTTATGGTCAAGCCTGAGACATCACTTCACATAAATATCCTGAAGCTAAGGGACATTTACAATGCTCTAAGCTTAGCAAGACCTCTGCTTCAAGGTCAGCCGGTGTTGATCCAGTCGGACAACATCACGGCAGTCACCCACGTAAACAGACAGGGTGGCACAAGAAGCAGGAGGGCAATGGCAGAAGCTGCAAGGATTCTTCGCTGGGCGGAAAATCATGTGATAGCACTGTCAGCAGTATTCATTCCGGGAGTGGACAACTGGGAAGCAGACTTCCTCAGCACGACCTCCACCCGGGAGAGTGGGGACTTCACCCAGAAGTCTTCCACATGATTAAAAACTCGACAGGTATTGCGCCAGGTCCAGGGACCCTCAGGCAATAAGCTGTAGACGCTCTGGTAACACCGTGGGTGTACCAGTCAGGGTATGTGTTCCCTCCTCTGCCTCTCATACCCAAGGTACTGAGATTGATAAGATGGAGAGGAGTAAGCACTATATTCGTGGTTCCGGATTGGCCAAGAAGGACTTGGTAACCGGAACTTCAAGAGATGCTCACGGAGGATCCGTGGCCTCTACCTCTAAGAAGGGACCTGCTCCAGCAAGGACCCTGTCTGTTCCAAGACTTACCGCGGCTGCGTTTGACGGCATGGCGGTTGAACGCCGGATCCTGAAGGAAAAAAGGCATTCCGGATGAAGTCATCCCTATCCTGATCAAAGCCAGGAAGGATGTAACCGCAAAAACATTATCACCGCAATTGGCGAAAATATGTTGCGTGGTGCGAGGCCAGTAAGGCCCGACGGAGGAAATTCAACTGGGTCGATTCCTACATTTCCAGGAGTGTCTATGGGCCTGAAATTGGGGTCCATTAAGGTTCAAATTTCGGCCCTGTCAATTTTCTTCCAAAAAGAACTAGCTTCAGTCCCTGAAGTTCAGACGTTTGTAAAAGGGGTACTGCATATACAGCCTCCTTTTGTGCCTCCAGTGGCACTTTGGGATCTCAATGTAGTTTTGGGTTCCAAAAGTCACATTGATTTGAACCACTTAAATCTGTGGAGTTAAAATATCTCACATGGAAAGTGGTCATGCTGTTGGCCCTGGCCTGGGCCAGGCGCGTGTCAGAATTGGCGGCTTTATCCTGAAAAAGCCCTTATCTGATTTTCCATTCGGACAGGGCGGAATTGAGGACTCGTCCTCAGTTTCTCCCCAAGGTGGTTTCAGCGTCTCACCTGAACCAACCTATTGGTGGTGCCTGCGGCTACTAGGGACTTGGAGGCCTCCAAGTTGCTAGACGTTGTCAGTGCCCTGAAAATATATGTTTCCAGGACGGCTGGAGTCAGGAAATCTGACTCGCTGTTTATCCTGTGTGCACCCAACAAGCTGGGTGCTCCTGCTTCTAAGCAGACTATTGCTCGTTGGATTTGTAGTACAATTCAGCTTGCACATTCTGTGGCAGGCCTGCCACAGCCAAAAATCTGTAAATGCCCACTCCACAAGGAAGGTGGGCTCATCTTGGGCGGCTGCCCGAGGGGTCTCGGCTTTACAACTTTGCCGAGCAGCTACTTGGTCAGGAGCAAATACGTTTGTAAAATTCTACAAAATTGATATCCTGGCTGAGGAGGACCTGGAGTTCTCTCATTTGGTGCTGCAGAGTCATCCGCACTCTCCCGCCCGTTTGGGAGCTTTGGTATAATCCCCATGGTCCTTACGGAGTCCCCAGCATCCACTTAGGACGTTAGAGAAAATAAGAATTTACTTACCGATAATTCTATTTCTCATAGTCCGTAGTGGATGCTGGGCGCCCATCCCAAGTACGGATTGTCTGCAATACTTGTACATAGTTATTGTTACAAAAATCGGGTTATTATTGTTGTGAGCCATCTTTCAGAGGCTCCTCTGTTATCATGCTGTTAACTGGGTTCAGATCACAGGTTATACGGTGTGATTGGTGTGGCTGGTATGAGTCTTACCCGGGATTCAAAATCCTTCCTTATTGTGTACGCTCGTCCGGGCACAGTATCCTAACTGAGGCTTGGAGGAGGGTCATAGGGGGAGGAGCCAGTGCACACCAGATAGTCCTAAAGCTTTCTTTAGATGTGCCCAGTCTCCTGCGGAGCCGCTATTCCCCATGGTCCTTACGGAGTCCCCAGCATCCACTACGGACTATGAGAAATAGAATTATCGGTAAGTAAATTCTTATTTTTCCTAATCTGAACCGTTCTGGCGACATAGATTTTCAAAGCTCTGACCACATCAAGAGACTTCGACTCCGCCAAGGCGTCAGTAGCCACTGGCACCACAATAGGCTGGTTTACGTGAAACGATGAAACCACTTTTGGCAGAAATTGCTGACGAGTTCTCAACTCCGCTCTATCTGCATGGAAAATTAAATAGGAGCTTTTGTGAGACAAAGCCACCAATTCAGACACCCACCTTGCGGATGCCAAGGCCAACAGCATGACCACTTTCCAAGTAAGGAATTTCAACTCAACCTTACGCAAAGGTTCAAACCAATGAGATTGTAGGAACTGCAACACCACATTAAGATACCATGGTGCCACTGGGGGCACAAAGGGAGGTTGGATGTTTCAGCACGCCCTTCACGAAGGTCTGAATTTCTGGAAGGGAGGCCAATTCTTTCTGAAAGAAAATAGATAAGGCCGAAATTTGTACTTTAATGGAGCCTAACTTTAGGCCCGCATCCATACCTGCTTGCAAAAAATGGAGCAAATGCCCCGGCTGAAATTGTTCCATAGGAGCCTTCTTGGATTCACACCAAAACACATATTTTCTCCAAATACAGTGGTAATGCTTCGCCATTACTTCTTTTCTAGCCTGAAGTAGTGTGGGAATGACTTCACTGGGAATACCCTTTCGGGCTAGGTTTTGGCGTTCAACCGCCATGCCGTCAAACGCAGTCTCGGTAAGTCTTGATACACGCATGGTCCTTGCTGTAACAGGTCCTCTCGTAGAGGAAGAGGCCAGGGATCTTCTATGAGTAATTCTTGAAGATCTGGATACCAAGCCCTCCTTGGCCAGTCTGGAACAATGAGGATCGCCTGAACCTTTGTTCTTCTTATGATCTTTATCACCTTTCGGAATGAGTGGAAGTGGAGGGAACACATAGACCGACTGAAACACCCACGGTGTCACCAGGGCGTCCACCGCTATTGCTTGAGGGTCCCTCGACCTGGAACAATATCTCTGAAGTTTCTTTTTGAGGCGAGACGCCATCATGTCTATTTGAGGAATTCCCCAACGACTTGTCACTTCTGCAAAGACCTCTTGATGAAGACCCCACTCTCCTGGATGAGGAAGTCTGCTTCCCAGTTGTCCACTCCTGGAATGAAGACTGCTGACAGAGCGCTTGCATGTTTCTCTGCCCAGCGAAGAACTTTTGTGGCCTCCGCCATCGCCGCTCTGCTCTTTGTTCCGCCCTGGCGGTTTCTGTATGCCACTGCTGTTACGTTGTCTGACTGAATCAAGACGGGCAGACCGCGAAGAAGATGTTCCGCTTGCCGAAGGCCGCTGTAGATGGCCCTTAATTCCAGAATGTTTATGTGCAGACAAGCTTCCTGGCTTGACCATTTTCCCTGGAAATTTTCCCCCTGTGTGACTGCTCCCCAGCCTCGGAGACTTGCATCCGTGGTCACCAGGATCCAATCCTGGATCCCGAACCTGAGTCCCTTTAGGAGGTGAGAACTATGCCGCCACCACAGGAGAGAGATTCTGGTCCTGGAAAATAGGATTATTTTCCGGTGCATGTGGAGGTGAGACCCGGACCACTTGTCCAACAGGTCCCACTGAAACACTCTGGCATGGAACCTGCCAAACTGAATGGCCTCGTAGGCCGCCACCATCTTCCCCAGCAACCGCGTACATTGAAGAATTGACACTCTTGCTGGTTTCAGAATCTGTTTTACCATGTTCTGTATTTCCAGAGCCTTTTCCACTGGAAGAAAAACTCTCTGTAATTCTGTATCCAGAATCATACCCAAGAACGACAGCCGTTTTGTCGGAACCGACTGTGATTTTGGCAAGTTTAGGAGCCAACCATGTTGTTGCAGAATTGCCAGGGAGAGTGTAACGTTGTTCAGTAATTTCTCCTTGGATCTCGCCTTTATCAGGAGACCGTCCAAGTACGGGATAATTGTGATTCCCTGTTTGCGCAGGAGAACCATCATTTCCGCCATAACCTTGGTGAAAATCCTCGGGGCCGTAGACAGACCAAACGGCAGCGTCTGAAATTGGTAATGACAATTCTGAACAGCAAACCTCAGATAAGCCTGATGTGGAGGATATATGGGGATGTGCAAGTAGGCATCCTTTATGTCGACCGACACCATAAAATCCCCCTCCTCCAGACTGGAGATCACTGCTCGAAGAGATTCCACCTTGAACTTGAATTTTTTCAGATAGAAATTGAGGGATTTTAGGTTCAGAATCGGTCTGACTGAGCCATCCGGCTTCGGGACCATGAACAGGCTTGAATAAAAGCCTTCTTCCCCCTGTTGTGACAGGGGTATCGTGACAATGACTTGATTTTGACACAGCTTTACTATCGCAGCGCAAACTACCTCTCTTTCTGGAAGTGAAGCTGGCAAGGCAGATTTGAAAAATTGGTGAGGGGGCACGTCTTGAAACTCCAAACTGTAACCTTGGGTTACTATTTCCAATACCCAAAGATCCAGGGCCGAGCTAACCCAGACCTGACTGAAGAGTTGGAGATGTGCCCCCACCGGTGCGGACTCCCGCAGAGGAGCCCCAGCGTCATGTGGTGGATTTGGTAGAAGCCGGGGAGGACTTCTGCTCTTGGGAACTTGCCACAGCCTGTGACCTTTTTCACCTTCCTCTTCCTCTCGTAGCAAGGAAGGAAGACCCTCGTCCTTTTTTTGTATTTATTGGGCCGAAAGGACTGCATCTGATAGTGGGCCATTTTCTTTTGTTGTGCAGGGACATAAGGTAGAAACGATGACTTACCCGCGGTAGCCGTAGATAGCAGGTCAGTGAGGCCGTCACCAAACAAGACACTACCGTTGAACGGCAGAGACTCCATAGCCTTCTTAGAGTCAGCATCAGCATTCCATTGATGAATCCACAATGCCCTCCTAGCCGAGACCGCCATGGCATTGGCCCTTGATCCCAAAAGCCCAATATCCCTTGCAGCTTCCTTTAGATAGATAGGCTGCAGCGTCCCTGATATGACCCAGTGTCAAAAGCACGCTATCCCTGTCCAAGGAATCCATATCAGATGACAAGTTATCTGCCCACTTTTTAATGGCGCTACTCACCCATGCCGATGCCACGGCAGGCCTGAGTAGTGACATAAATGGATTTTAGTGTATTTTCCTGCTTATGATCTGCAGGATCCTTTAGGGCTGCCATGTCAGGAAACGGAAGCGCCACCATTTTGGACAGACGCGATAGAGCTTTGTCCACCGTGGGGGTTGACTCCCACTTTCCCCCCCCAGAGGGGAATGGATATGCCACCGGAATTCTCCCAAGCTTTTTCAAAAAGAGCGTTCAGTTCATGAGAGGGAGGAAACGTCACCTCAGGTTTCTTTCCCTAAAACATGCAGACCCTAGTATCAGGAACAGCAGGGAATTCCGTGATATGTAATACATCTTATATCGCCACAATCATGTACTGAATGCTCTTAGCCAGTTAAGGATTCAGTCTGGCATCACTATAGTCGACACTGGAATCAGAGTCCGTGTCGGTATCTGTATCCGCTATCTGGGTAAATGAACGCTTCTGTGACCCTGAGGGGGTCTGAACCTGTGATAATGCATCCTCCATGGATTTTCTCCATGTCTGGTTCTGAGACTCAGATTTATCCAATCTTTTGTTCAATTGAGCCACATTAGCATTCAAAACACTCAAAACATTTACCCAATCAGCCGTCGGCAGTGCCGTCACGGTCACTCCCAAAGCCTTTTCCGTCCCCACTCCAGCTTCCTCCTGGGAAGAGCACTCAGCCTGACATGTCGACACATGCATACCGACAGCCACAACCCACTGGGGCTATAGGGGACAGACCCACAGCAAAGCCTGTTAGAGAAACACAGAGGGAGTTCTGCCAGCTCACAACCCAGCGCATATCCCGGTTCTGAAGCATGTAATATACTGGCCAGACCTGTTAGCGCTTTTAATATCAATAAAATAGCACCAAATCAACTGTGCCACCCCCCCCCCCCCCAGCAGTGTGGGAGGCCAGGCTCAGCGTCTCTGCAGCTGTGAAGAGAAAATGGCGCTGGTTAGAGCTGTGAGGGCTAAGCCACGCCCCCTTAATGGCGCGCTTCAGTCCCGCTTATTTTTATATATTTATACTGGCGGGGGTCTGTATTTAGTGCCCAGGCACTGTATACTCTTATGCCAGTTGCTATTGAGGTTTTATGCTGCCCACAGCGCCCCCCCTGCGCCCTGCACCCTGCAGTGCCATTTTGTATGTGGGAGCATGGCGCACAGCGTGGCCGCTGCTCAGTACCTCAAAAGCCGTCACTGACATCTTCTGCCGTCACTGAAGTCTTCTGATCTTCTTCTACTCACCCGGCTTCTGACTTCTGGCTCTGCAAGGGGGGTGACGGCGCGGCTCCGGGAACGAGCATCTAGGCGTACCTAGCGATCAGACCCTCTGGAGCTAATGGTGTCCAGTAGCCTAAGAAGCAGAGCCTTGAAACTCACAGAAGTAGGTCTGCTTCTCTCTCCTCAGTCCCACGATGCAGGGAGCCTTTTGCCAGCAGGTCTCCCTGAAAATAATAAACCTAACAAAGTCTTTTTTCTGAGAAACTCTGGAGAGCTCCTCAGTGTGCATCCAGTCTCACTGGGCACAGAATCTAACTGGAGTCTGGAGGAGGGGCATAGAGGGAGAAGCCAGTTCACACCCATTTAAAGTCTTAAAGTACCCATGTCTCCTGCAGATCCCATCTATACCCCATGGTTCTTGAAGCATCCCCAACCTCATCTAGGACGTATGAGAAAACTACATCTAATTTTAATCATATAAATAAATAAATTTTATATTACACTTATTTGTTTTGTCATTTATGAAAATGTGCTAACTACAGGGAAAGCGCTGGGGACACACACCTGTATTTTGTCCTCAAGCATGAATTTCTGCATGTGTAATGAAACAGTGAGATCCCTCACTGCCAGTCACCCTCCAGCCAAATATACCATACTTTCAGTTGGGAAGATGGACCACAGTTTTTGTAGTTCTGCAGACAGGGTCGGACTGGCCCACAGGGGTACAGGGGAAACCGCCGGTGGGCCCCACTGCCTGAGGACCCACCCCTCCTTACACTGCACAAGACTATTGTGTATTTCCACACCCCCTTTGTAGGCTGACCACACCTATAAGTATGGGCCACCTATCACTGCATTCCCCCGGTGGGCCCTTCATGCCCCTGTCCAACACAGTCTGCAGAGGAGTCAGCAATGGTTACATTTTGTTATACAATTATATTTATTCTCTGCATCTAGCACAGCCTCATTCTGTAGGTGATGCCAGAGACCAAGGGGGTAATTCCAAGTTGATCGCAGCAGGATTTTTTATAGCAATTGGGCAAAACCATGTGCACTGCAGGGGAGGCAGATATAACATGTGCAGAAAGAGTTAGATTTGGGTGGGTTATTTTATTTCTGTGCAGGGTAAATACTGGCTGCTTTATTTTTACACTGCAAATTAGATTGCAGATTGAACATACCCCACCCAAATCTAACTCTCTCTACACATGTTATATCTGCCTCCCCTGCAGTGCACATGGTTTTGCCCAATTGCTAACAAAAATCCTGCTGCGATCAACTTGGAATTACCCCCCAAGTTCCCAGATTAAATATGTAGAAGAAGGCTTTAACATCCCCTTTAGTATAGACCTGAATGTGCTAAATGATACTCAGTTGCCCATAGGTCTTGTGAATGTGATAATAGAGTCTAGTGCCATTTACGACACTCCGTGTCGTAAATGGCATATTGGCAAGTTTACGCTTCTCCTCAGACGATTTTAATTTTGATTTTTGGGTCATTTTACTGAACTTTTGCTTTTTGGATTTTACATGCTCTCTACTATGACATTGGGCATTGGCCTTGGCAGACGACGTTGATGGCATTTCATCATCTCGGCCATGACTAGTGGCAGCAGCTTCAGCACGAGGTGGAAGTGGATCTTGATCTCTCCCTATTTTAACCTCCACATTTTTGTTCTCCATTTTTAATGTGTGGAATTATATGCCAGTATCAATAGCAATGGCCTACTACTATATTTACTGCGCACAACTGAAATGCACCACAGGTATGGATGGATAGTATACTTGACGACACAGAGGTAGGTACAGCAGTGGCCTACCGTACTGCTATATATAGTATACTGGTGGTCACTGTGTCAGCAAACTGCAAAACTAAAATGCACCACAGGTATAGAATGTAGATGGATAGTATACTTAATGGATGACGACACAGAGGTAGGTACAGCAGTGGCCTACCGTACTGCTATATATAGTATACTGTTGGTCACTGTGTCAGCAAACTGCAAAACTAAAATGCACCACAGGTATAGAATGTAGATGGATAGTATACTTAATGGATGACGACACAGAGGTAGGTACAGCAGTGGCCTACCGTACTGCTATATATAGTATACTGGTGGTCACTGTGTCAGCAAACTGCAAAACTAAAATGCACCACAGGTATAGAATGTAGATGGATAGTATACTTAATGGATGACGACACAGAGGTAGGTCGTCATTAAGTATACTATCCATCTACATTCTATACCTGTGGTGCATTTTAGTTTTGCAGTTTGCTGACACAGTGACCACCAGTATACTATATATAGCAGTACGGTAGGCCACTGCTGTACCTACCTCTGTGTCGTCATCCATTAAGTATACTATCCATCTACATTCTATACCTGTGGTGCATTTTAGTTTTGCAGTTTGCTGACACAGTGACCACCAGTATACTATATATAGCAGTACGGTAGGCCACTGCTGTACCTACCTCTGTGTCGTCATCCATTAAGTATACTATCCATCTACATTCTATACCTGTGGTGCATTTTAGTTTTGCAGTTTGCTGACACAGTGACCACCTGTATACTATATATAGCAGTACGGTAGGCCACTGCTGTACCTACCTCTGTGTCGTCATCCATTAAGTATACTATCCATCTACATTCTATACCTGTGGTGCATTTTAGTTTTGCAGTTTGCTGACACAGTAACCACCAGTATACTATATATAGCAGTACGGTAGGCCACTGCTGTACCTACCTCTGTGTCGTCATCCATTAAGTATACTATCCATCTACATTCTATACCTGTGGTGCATTTTAGTTTTGCAGTTTGCTGACACAGTGACCACCAGTATACTATATATAGCAGTACGGTAGGCCACTGCTGTACCTACCTCTGTGTCGTCATCCATTAAGTATACTATCCATCTACATTCTATACCTGTGGTGCAGGCTAGTGGTTCAGCTTCACATGAGGATGGAAGCACTCATCCTCTCGCTAGAAAAATGAAAAGACTTAAGCTGGCAAAAGCACAGCAAAGAACTGTGCGTTCTTCTAAATCACAAATACCCAAGGAGAGTCCAATTGTGTCGGTTGCGTTGCCTGACCTTCCCAACACTGGACGGGAAGAGCTTGCGCCTTCCACCATTTGCACGCCCCCTGCAAGTGCTGGAAGGAGCACCCGCAGTCCAGTTCCTGATAGTCAAATTGAAGATGTCACTGTTGAAGTACACCAGGATGAGGATATGGGTGTTGCTGGCGCTGGGGAGGAAATTGACAAGGAGGATTCTGATGGTGAGGTGGTTTGTTTAAGTTAGGCACCCGGGGAGACACCTGTTGTCCGTGGGACGAATATGGCCATTGACATGCCTGGTCAAAATACAAAAAAAATCACCTCTTCGGTGTGGAATTATTTCAACACAAATGCGGACAACAGGTGTCAAGCCGTGTGTTGCCTTTGTCAAGCTGTAATAAGTAGGGGTAAGGACGTTAACCACCTCGGAACATCCTCCCTTATACGTCACCTGCAGCGCATTCATCATAAGTCAGTGACAAGTTCAAAAACTTTGGGTGACAGCGGAAGCAGTCCACTGACCACTAAATCCCTTCCTCTTGTAACCAAGCTCCTGCAAACCACACCACCAACTCCCTCAGTGTCAATTTCCTCCTTACCCAGGAAAGCCTATAGTCCTGCAGGCCATGTCACTGTCAAGTCTGACGAGTCCTCTCCTGCCTGGGATTCCTCCGATGCATCCTTGAGTGTAACGCCTACTGCTGCTGCTGGCGCTGCTGTTGTTGCTGCTGGGAGTCGATCGTCATCCCAGAGGGGAAGTCGGAAGACCACTTGTACTACTTCCAGTAAGCAATTGACTGTCCAACAGTCCTTTGCGAGGAAGATGAAATATCACAGCAGTCATCCTGCTGCAAAGCAGATAACTCAGGCCTTGGCAGCCTGGGCGGTGAGAAACGTGGTTCCGGTATCCATCGTTAATTCAGAGGCAACTATAGACTTGATTGAGGTACTGTGTCCCCGGTACCAAATACCATCTAGGTTCCATTTCTCTAGGCAGGCGATACCGAAAATGTACACAGACGTCAGAAAAAGAGTCACCAGTGTCCTAAAAAATGCAGTTGTACCCAATGTCCACTTAACCACGGACATGTGGACAAATGGAGCAGGGCAGACTCAGGACTATATGACTGTGACAGCCCACTGGGTAGATGTATTGCCTCCCGCAGCAAGAACAGCAGCGGCGGCACCAGTAGTAGCATCTCGCAAACGCCAACTCGTTCCTAGGCAGGCTACGCTTTGTATCACCGCTTTCCATAAGAGGCACACAGCTGACAACCTCTTACGTGAACTGAGGAAGATCATGGCAGAATGGCATACCCCAATTGGACTCTCCTGGGGATTTGTGACATCAGACAACGCCAGCAATATTGTGCGTGCATTACATCTGGGCAAATTCCAGCACATCCCATGTTTTGCACATACTTTGAATTTGGTGGTGCAGAATTATTTAAAAAACGACAGGAGCGTGCAAGAGATGCTGTCGGTGGCCCGAAGAATTGCGGGCCACTTTCGGCATTCAGGCACCGCGTACTGAAGACTGGAGCACCACCAAACATTCCTGAACTTGCCCTGCCATCATCTGAAGCAAGAGGTGGTAACGAGGTGGAATTCAACCCTCTATATGCTTCAGAGGATGGAGGAGCAGCAAAAGGCCATTCAAGCCTATACATCTGCCCACGATATAGGCAAAGGAGGGGGAATGCACCTGACTCAAGCGCAGTGGAGAATGATTTCAACGTTGTGCAAGGTTCTGCAACCCTTTGAACTTGCCACACGTGAAGTCAGTTCAGACACTGCCAGCCTGAGTCAGGTCATTCCCCTCATCAGGCTTTTGCAGAAGAAGCTGGAGACATTGAAGGAGGAGCTAAAACAGAGCGATTCCGCTAGGCATGTGGGACTTGTGGATGGAGCCCTTAATTCGCTTAACCAGGATTCACGGGTGGTCAATCTGTTGAAATCAGAGCACTACATTTTGGCCACCGTGCTCGATCCTAGATTTAAAACCTATGTTGTATCTCTCTTTCCGGCAGACACAAGTTTGCAGAGGTTCAAAGACCTGCTGGTGAGAAAATTGTCAAGTCAAGCGGAACGTGACCCGTCAACAGCTCCTCCTTCACATTCTCCCGCAACTGGGGGTGCGAGGAAAAGGTTAAGAATTCCAAGCCCACCCGCTGGCGGTGATGCAGGGCAGTCTGGAGCGAGTGCTGACATCTGGTCCGGACTGAAGGACCTGCCAACGATTACTGACATGTCGTCTACTGTCACTGCATATGATTCTCTCACCATTGAAAGAATGGTGGAGGATTATATGAGTGACCGCATCCAAGTAGGCACGTCAGACAGTCCGTACGTATACTGGCAGGAAAAAGAGGCAATTTGGAGGCCCTTGCACAAACTGGCTTTATTCTACCTAAATTGCCCTCCCTCCAGTGTGTACTCCGAAAGAGTGTTTAGTGCAGCCGCTCACCTTGTCAGCAATCGGCGTACGAGGTTACTTCCAGAAAATGTGGAGAAGATGATGTTCATCAAAATGAATTATAATCAATTCCTCCGTGGAGACATTCACCAGCAGCAATTGCCTCCAGAAAGTACACGGGGACCTGAGATGGTGGATTCCAGTGGGGACGAATTAATAATCTGTGAGGAGGGGGATGTACACAGTGAAAGGGGTGAGGAATCGGAGGATGATGATGAGGTGGACATCTTGCCTCTGTAGAGCCAGTTTGTGCAAGGAGAGATTGATTGCTTCTTTTTTGGTGGGGGCCCAAACCAACCAGTCATTTCAGTCACAGTCGTGTGGCAGACCCTGTCGCTGAAATGATAGGTTCGTTAAAGTGTGCATGTCCTGTTTATACAACATAAGGGTGGGTGGGAGGGCCCAAGGACAATTCCATCTTGCACCTCTTTTTTCTTTCATTTTTCTTTGCATCATGTGCTGTTTGGGGACAATTTTTTGGAAGTGCCATCCTGCCTGACACTGCAGTGCCACTCCTAAATGGGCCAGGTGTTTGTGTCGGCCACTTGTGTCACTTAGCTTAGTCACACAGCGACCTTGGTGCACCTCTTTTTTTCTTTGCATCATGTGCTGTTTGGGGACAATTTTTTTGAAGTGCCATCCTGCCTGACACTGCAGTGCCACTCCTAGATGGGCCAGGTGTTTGTGTCGGCCACTTGTGTCGCTTAGCTTAGTCACACAGCGACCTTGGTGCGCCTCTTTTTTTCTTTGCATCATGTGCTGTTTGGGGACAATTTTTTGGAAGTGCCATCCTGCCTGACACTGCAGTGCCACTCCTAGATGGGCCAGGTGTTTGTGTCGGCCACTTGTGTCGCTTAGCTTAGTCTCACAGCGACCTTGGTGCGCCTCTTTTTTTCTTTGCATCATGTGCTGTTTGGGGACAATTTTTTGGAAGTGCCATCCTGCCTGACACTGCAGTGCCACTCCTAGATGGGCCAGGTGTTTGTGTCGGCCACTTGTGTCGCTTAGCTTAGTCACACAGCGACCTTGGTGCGCCTCTTTTTTTCTTTGCATCATGTGCTGTTTGGGGACAATTTTTTTGAAGTGCCATCCTGCCTGACACTGCAGTGCCACTCCTAGATGGGCCAGGTGTTTGTGTCGGCCACTTGTGTCGCTTAGCTTAGCCATCCAGCAACCTTGGTGCGCCTCTTTTTTTCTTTGCATCATGTGCTGTTTGGGGACAATTTTTTGGAAGTGCCATCCTGCCTGACACTGCAGTGCCACTCCTAGATGGGCCAGGTGTTTGTGTTGGCCACTTGTGTCGCTTAGCTTAGTCACACAGCGACCTTGGTGCGCCTCTTTTTTTCTTTGCATCATGTGCTGTTTGGGGACAATTTTTTGGAAGTGCCATCCTGCCTGACACTGCAGTGCCACTCCTAGATGGGCCAGGTGTTTGTGTCGGCCACTTGTGTCGCTTAGCTTAGCCTACCAGCAACCTTGGTGCGCCTCTTTTTTTCTTTACATCATGTGCTGTTTGGGGACAATTTTTTGGAAGTGCCATCCTGCCTGACACTGCAGTGCCACTCCTAGATGGGCCAGGTATTTGTGTCAGCCACTTGTGTCGCTTAGCTTAGTCACACAGCGACCTTGGTGCGCCTCTTTTTTTCTTTGCATCATGTGCTGTTTGGGGACAATTTTTTTGAAGTGCCATCCTGCCTGACACTGCAGTGCCACTCCTAGATGGGCCAGGTGTTTGTGTCGGCCACTTGTGTCGCTTAGCTTAGTCACACAGCGACCTTGGTGCACCTCTTTTTTTCTTTGCATCATGTGCTGTTTGGGGACAATTTTTTGGAAGTGCTATCCTGCCTGACACTGCAGTGCCACTCCTAGATGGGCCAGGTGTTTGTGCCGGCCACTTGTGTCGCTTAGCTTAGCCACCCAGTGACCTTGGTGCGCCTCTTTTTTTTCTTTGCATCATGTGCTGTTTGGGGACAATTTTTTGGAAGTGCCATCCTGTCTTGATTGACACTGCAGTGCCACTCCTAGATGGGCCAGGTGTTTGTGTCGGCCACTTGTGTCGCTTAGCTTAGCCACCCAGTGACCTTGGTGCGCCTCTTTTTTTCTTTGCATCATGTCCTGTTTGGGGACAATTTTTTGGAAGTGCCATCCTGTCTTGATTGACACTGCAGTGCCACTCCTAGATGGGCCAGGTGTTTGTGTCGGCCACTTGTGTCGCTTAGCTTAGTCAAACAGCCACCTTGGTGCGCCTCTTTTTTTCTTTGCATCATGTGCTGTTTGGGGACAATTTTTTGGAAGTGCCATCCTACCTGACACTGCAGTGCCACTCCTAGATGGGCCAGGTGTTTGTGTCGGCCACTTGTGTCGCTTAGCTTAGCCATCCAGCAACCTTGGTGCGCCTCTTTTTTTCTTTGCATCATGTGCTGTTTGGGGACAATTTTTTTGAAGTGCCATCCTGCCTGACACTGCAGTGCCACTCCTAGATGGGCCAGGTGTTTGTGTCGGCCACTTGTGTCGCTTAGCTTAGTCACACAGCGACCTTGGTGCACCTCTTTTTTTCTTTGCATCATGTGCTGTTTGGGGACAATTTTTTGGAAGTGCTATCCTGCCTGACACTGCAGTGCCACTCCTAGATGGGCCAGGTGTTTGTGTCGGCCACTTGTGTCGCTTAGCTTAGCCACCCAGTGACCTTGGTGCGCCTCTTTTTTTCTTTGCATCATGTGCTGTTTGGGGACAATTTTTTGGAAGTGCCATCCTGTCTTGATTGACACTGCAGTGCCACTCCTAGATGGGCCAGGTGTTTGTGTCGGCCACTTGTGTCGCTTAGCTTAGCCACCCAGTGACCTTGGTGCGCCTCTTTTTTTCTTTGCATCATGTCCTGTTTGGGGACAATTTTTTGGAAGTGCCATCCTGTCTTGATTGACACTGCAGTGCCACTCCTAGATGGGCCAGGTGTTTGTGTCGGCCACTTGTGTCGCTTAGCTTAGCCACCCAGTGACCTTGGTGCGCCTCTTTTTTTCTTTGCATCATGTCCTGTTTGGGGACAATTTTTTGGAAGTGCCATCCTGTCTTGATTGACACTGCAGTGCCACTCCTAGATGGGCCAGGTGTTTGTGTCGGCCACTTGTGTCGCTTAGCTTAGTCAAACAGCCACCTTGGTGCGCCTCTTTTTTTCTTTGCATCATGTGCTGTTTGGGGACAATTTTTTGGAAGTGCCATCCTACCTGACACTGCAGTGCCACTCCTAGATGGGCCAGGTGTTTGTGTCGGCCACTTGTGTCGCTTAGCTTAGCCATCCAGCAACCTTGGTGCGCCTCTTTTTTTCTTTGCATCATGTGCTGTTTGGGGACAATTTTTTTGAAGTGCCATCCTGCCTGACACTGCAGTGCCACTCCTAGATGGGCCAGGTGTTTGTGTCGGCCACTTGTGTCGCTTAGCTTAGTCACACAGCGACCTTGGTGCACCTCTTTTTTTCTTTGCATCATGTGCTGTTTGGGGACAATTTTTTGGAAGTGCCATCCTGCCTGACACTGCAGTGCCACTCCTAGATGGGCCAGGTGTTTGTGTCGGCCACTTGTGTCGCTTAGCTTAGTCAAACAGCCACCTTGGTGCTCCTCTTTTTTTCTTTGCACCATGTGCTGTTTGGGGACAATTTTTTTGAAGTGCCATCCTGTCTTGATTGACACTGCAGTGCCACTCCTAGATGGGCCAGGTGTTTGTGTCGGCCACTTGTGTCGCTTAGTTTAGCCATCCAGCGACCTCGGTGCAAATTTTAGGACTAAAAATAATATTGTGAGGTGTGAGGTGTTCAGAATAGACTGGAAATGAGTGGAAATTATGGTAATTGATGTTAATAATACTATGGGATCAAAATGACCCCCAAATTCTATGATTTAAGCTGTTTTTTAGGTTTTTTTGAAAAAAAACACCCGAATCCAAAACACACCCGAATCCGACAAAAAATTTTCGGTGAGGTTTTGCCAAAACGCATCCGAATCCAAAACACGGCCGCGGAACCGAATCCAAAACCAAAACACAAAACCCGAAAAATGTCCGGTGCACATCACTAATAAATAGGGGATGAGGCTATAAAAGGGCAAGCTACACCGAAAGTGTATGTATTATTTACACACCAAAGTAGTCATATGATCAGGGACATAACTATAATGTGGCCTGGAGCTTAGCGGACATAAAATGAACAACTACTAGTAAAAGAAAGGCCTTATTCAAAGGTGTCCGCATTGGTAAAGTTTGTGCAGTTGAGCGTTTTGTTTGGACTGTGCTTGCGCCCACTTAGATTACCACTGGCGGTAATCTAATCTGGACAGTGAGCACTTAGATGCAGATGGGGTGCGTGATACAGACTGCAGATTTGTACGCTGCTTTAAAGACCATAGTATCTTAGTCCTGGCAGCCTTTCTGAGCGAGCATAGGGTTGCTCAGAATGGCAATGTGTGTCCGTTGTTGTGTTATGTAAGTAAGTAGTGGATAAGAGACTCTGTCTGTGGGCATCTCAGTACAGATCCACACTGTTGGTGTGGCACCCCACTATCCTGTGGTATTCCCACTGCAGCACAGGCCCGTGCATATTAATGCCTCGCAACGCAGCACTGCATAGGTTAACTATCCCCTGACTTTTAGTGATGTCAGCAGGAGCTGACATGGGGGGCACTAGGACACAGGGGAGTCAAGCCTAGAATCACAGGAGCCCAACTGTCACAGCCATAGAGCTGGGAGAAAAGTACCCTGCGATTGGCTGACCCCATGACCTTTACAGAGCGGGAAGCTGAGGAGGCAGGGTTACTGCTCTGAGGAGAGTGTGTGAGGCTGCAGTGTGGAGAGTTGTCGTCCAGAGAGCCCTAAAAGGGGTGACCAGCGGCGAAAGGTGATCGGTCGTAAGTGGAGCCGTCTGCGCCCGACATTTGAGTGAGACGCTAGGGAAGGAAGCGTCGCAGCTGCTGAGAGAGAAGTGCTGACAGGAATCATATCAGCGTGCGAGCCGCAAGTGAAGCAGTAGGGAGTCCCTGTCATCACAGCTGGGAAGCACTGAAGAGGCTGCCTGACAGTGAGAGGATGGAGTGCAGCTGCGGGGAACAGTGAGTAACCTTGCCCCTTCACATTGTGTCTGTGACAGTGCCTCAGCACAGCCAGCCATACCCCAGTGACAGTGCCTCAGCGCAGCCAGCCATACCTCAGTGACAGCCAGAACCCCTTTTTGTGTCATTCTCCAGTCAGCCCTGTTTAAGTCTGTCAGCACAGCCTAAGACCCCTGTCACCCATCACCTGAGGCTGCCAGGGTCAGACAGACAGTTAGAGGTGTTGTCAGTCAGTGAGGCCATTTCAGCAGCAGCTCAACTTGACAGCCAGCCAACTTCTTGCCAACTCAGCCAGGCGCTTCCCTCATGCAGCAATATTCCCATTTGTTACTACAGACAGAGAGGGGAAGAGCCCTGAGATATATGACACCTGTCAGCCAACCAGTACAGCAGCAGCACAGCCGTGTCCGACAGGCAGAGCCCAGGGGGAGAATTTGATGCTTTTAATCTGCGCAAGGTCAACCGGGGACAGCGACAGTGTTGTGTTCAAGGAATGAGAAAAAGAGGTTACTGCCTATTAGGAGTTACCTTAAAGAAGGTGATATTAGTTAGCACTAGTACCGACAGAACCAGCCCGTGCGAACAGTATTGATCCCCCCTTACCCTAGATAGTGAGTGGCTATCTGACAGAATTGCATCCAGTTATCTTAGTCCGTATTTACCTCAGGATTTGTACTGAAAGCCTTCCTATAAGATAAACAAAAGGTTTTGTTGAGAATTATAGTGGCGCTCCTGTTCAAATCTCTGCTGCCTTTCCCTTATACCTTGGATCTATCCCAGATGATCCAAAAGAGTTGAACAAAAAGTGAAAAGGAATGGTGAAGGGAATTGGCGCTGAGAAAATGTGTAGAAATCGGTACTTATCATGAATATCGTGATGACTCAGATCTGTGGATGTTTTTCTTATTCTTCTTTGGTTTTCCTCATTCCAATGTTCTTCCAATGAGTTTATCAGTACGGAAAAAACATAAAAATGACTGGGGGTTAACCACTGATGTATAGGAATATTCTGAAGAAGCATCTTAGGAGATGGGGTCTACTTTCTCCAAAAACAGTATGTATAGTGGTAGATATACCTGGCTTACATTAATAAATCTATTCACAATGCTCATCAAGGTTTCTTTCAAGGGTATTGTATCATCTGGATATCTCTCTAAAACAAATGCATACCTCCACTTACACAGGACAAATGTGATGACAAGCCTATCAAGGTATCTTTTATGTTAGGACCTTATTTCTCATATTGCGATCACAATCCTGACGGTATGTGAGTTGAAATAGTGGAATTAATTCCTTATTGTGCGTACCTCACTTACACTTATATAGTATGCTATCCTCTCATCAAGGTATCTTTATAAAATATGGATTCGTACCAGTACTCACGGATGTTATCGATATGCTATGCTCATCAAGGTTTCTTTGTCTTCCTTCAATTCGAATGGAGACTCTTATGAAGGTATAATAATTTTTAATAAATTATCAACATGAAAATAAATAAAATAATAAAATAATAAAAATTGGCTGCAGGTGGCAACCACCCGTGTGGGGGATTGGTTGGACCAACTTTATCCAGACGTGAGGGACCGGTATCCTGACTGACTGAATAGTAAATAAACAAAAGTGGTCGTACCTTTCTCACAGCACGGGTGGGGCAGTGTCCAGCGTTGGCTGAGGACTATTGCCTGCTGGACACTGCCCCAGGATTGTGATCGCAATATGAGAAATAAGGTCCTAACATAAAAGATACCTTGATAGGCTTGTCATCACATTTGTCCTGTGTAAGTGGAGGTATGCATTTGTTTTAGAGAGATATCCAGATGATACAATACCCTTGAAAGAAACCTTGATGAGCATTGTGAATAGATTTATTAATGTAAGCCAGGTATATCTACCACTATACATACTGTTTTTGGAGAAAGTAGACCCCATCTCCTAAGAAGCTTCTTCAGAATATTCCTATACATCAGTGGTTAACCCCCAGTCATTTTTATGTTTTTTCCGTACTGATAAACTCATTGGAAGAACATTGGAATGAGGAAAACCAAAGAAGAATAAGAAAAACATCCACAGATCTGAGTCATCACGATATTCATGATAAGTACCGATTTCTACACATTTTCTCAGCGCCAATTCCCTTCACCATTCCTTCCTATAAGATATCTGAGATAATATACAAAACCCAGTTACTAGTCACTGCCGGATTGTACTCCTACACCCTCTAGTGGACACTTGAAATACTGTAAGGAACACTACGGTTAATAGTAATTCTACAGCAACTGTGTGGACACTTGGGACACTAATTTGGACACCGTTCCTGGTTACTTGCTGCCAGTCAATTGGTAGACATTTAAGTTTATGGTTAATAGTGACGTAATAGTATACGATAAATTATTTGTGAGAAGTTCATTTACGACGAGTGTATTGAAGAAATACTTGCAATTTTGAGTTCTTCTAAAAGCCGTGAATTTGTTATATGTAACTAAAATGTTTAATGCTTGACTATATTACCTGTGATACCATATGATCTCGAACTGCTGATCTTCTGCATATTGATCTATTCCTATATATAGTGACATTGCTTAATTTCAATTCTACCCTACTAACCCGTTTAACCCCATAGCAGTGATACCTTATTGGTCATAATAAAATACCAGTCACTGTCCAAAAGTGTGGTGACTTGTTTGTCTGGGGTCTGTTCGGGGTCCTCATCCTTCTGCTGGGTGTCCAGAGGTGACAAGAAAGCAGAGTCCAAGAAGATTGGGACCGACATCAGCAGGGGAAATTAAGGTACGAAACACCGCCACTTCACCACCCGGTGGCCTGTGGGCATCTCAGTACAGATCCACACTCTTGGGACACTGGCGTATTCTCACACATCCGCTGCCATAGGACTATTAAGAAACGTCATAATTGACTGATCTGCAACAGACGCTGTGTCTTCATATATATTTTAATTTATAAAACAAAAACAAAAAACAACAGTTTATTATTGTTAGTTATTGTGATTATATATAGATATATATATATATATAATCTGTCAAAGACAAAAAAGAAATAGTGGGCGCAGACAGTGTAGTATGGTTAAAGCACAATGGGTCACTTAGGATAAATCACACGTACTGTACATCAGAAAACTTAAAACTGGCATATTGGTGGTATACATGCCTACAGGTAGAAAGCGCAGCGGCTCCTATTTTCAAACCAGAACCAGCTTCCAAAACCCTTTGGAGTCTGGGAGCACTTTCTACTAACAGGCTTGCATGCCCCTGATATGACAGTTTTTATCTTTTCTAGCATAGGGGTGGTGAAGGATAAAATGGTGCGATCAATGGTGGCATATAAAGACATACAAAGCATGACTGCAGCGTAGAGATGAGCGGGTTCGGTTTCTCTGAATCCGAACCCGCCAGAACTTCATGTTTTTTTTCACGGGTCCGAGCGACTCGGATCTTCCCGCCTTGCTCGGTTAACCCGAGCGCGCCCGAACGTCATCATGACGCTGTCGGATTCTCGCGAGACTCGGATTCTATATAAGGAGCCGCGCGTCGCCGCCATTTTCACACGTGCATTGAGATTGATAGGGAGAGGACGTGGCTGGCGTCCTCTCCATTAGAATAGATTAGAAGAGAGAGAGAGAGAGAGAGATTGTGCAGACAGAGTTTACCACAGTGACCAGTGCAGTTGTTGTTAAGTTAACTTTTATTTAATATATCCGTTCTCTGCTATATCCGTTCTCTGCCTGAAAAAAACGATACACAGCAGTCACACAGTGTGACTCAGTCTGTGTGCACTCAGCTCAGCCCAGTGTGCTGCACATCAATGTATAAAAGCTTATAATAATTGTGGGGGAGACTGGGGAGCACTGCAGGTTGTTATAGCAGGAGCCAGGAGTACATAATATTATATTAATTTAAAATTAAACAGTGCACACTTTTGCTGCAGGAGTGCCACTGCCAGTGTGACTAGTGGTGACCAGTGCCTGACCACCAGTATAGTAGTATATTGTTGTATACTATCTCTTTATCAACCAGTCTATATTAGCAGCAGACACAGTACAGTGCGGTAGTTCACGGCTGTGGCTACCTCTGTGTCGGCAGTCGGCACTCGGCAGGCAGTCCGTCCATCCATAATTGTATAATTATATACCACCTAACCGTGGTATTTTTTTTTTCTTTCTTTATACCGTCGTCATAGTCATACTAGTTGTTACGAGTATACTACTATCTCTTTATCAACCAGTGTACAGTGCGGTAGTTCACGGCTGTGGCTACCTCTGTGTCGGCAGTCGGCAGGCAGTCCGTCCATCCATAATTGTATTATTATAATATATACCACCTAACCGTGGTTTTTTTTTCATTCTTTATACCGTCATAGTGTCATACTAGTTGTTACGAGTATACTACTATCTCTTTATCAACCAGTGTACAGTGCGGTAGTTCACGGCTGTGGCTACCTCTGTGTCGGCAGTCGGCAGGCAGTCCGTCCATCCATAATTGTATTATAATATATACCACCTAACCGTGGTTTTTTTTTCATTCTTTATACCGTCATAGTGTCATACTAGTTGTTACGAGTATACTACTATCTCTTTATCAACCAGTGTACAGTGCGGTAGTTCACGGCTGTGGCTACCTCTGTGTCGGCAGTCGGCAGGCAGTCCGTCCATCCATAATTGTATTATAATATATACCACCTAACCGTGGTTTTTTTTTCATTCTTTATACCGTCATAGTCAGTCATACTAGTTGTTACGAGTATACTACTATCTCTTTATCAACCAGTGTACAGTGCGGTAGTTCACGGCTGTGGCTACCTCTGTGTCGGCACTCGGCAGGCAGTCCGTCCATCCATAATTGTATTATAATATATACCACCTAACCGTGGTTTTTTTTTCATTGTTTATACCGTCATAGTCAGTCATACTAGTTGTTACGAGTATACTACTATCTCTTTATCAACCAGTGTACAGTGCGGTAGTTCACGGCTGTGGCTACCTCTGTGTCGGAACTCGGCAGGCAGTCCGTCCATCCATAATTGTATTACAATATATACCACCTAACCGTGGTTTTTTTTTCATTCTTTATACCGTCATAGTCAGTCATACTAGTTGTTACGAGTATACTACTATCTCTTTATCAACCAGTGTACAGTGCGGTAGTTCACGGCTGTGGCTACCTCTGTGTCGGAACTCGGCAGGCAGTCCGTCCATCCATAATTGTATTACAATATATACCACCTAACCGTGGTTTTTTTTTCATTCTTTATACCGTCATAGTCAGTCATACTAGTTGTTACGAGTATACTACTATCTCTTTATCAACCAGTGTACAGTGCGGTAGTTCACGGCTGTGGCTACCTCTGTGTCGGCACTCGGCAGGCAGTCCGTCCATCCATAATTGTATTACAATATATACCACCTAACCGTGGTTTTTTTATACCACCTAACCGTGGCAGTCCGTCCATAATTGTATACTAGTATCCAATCCATCCATCTCCATTGTTTACCTGAGGTGCCTTTTAGTTCTGCCTATAAAATATGGAGAACAAAAAAGTTGAGGTTCCAAAATTAGGGAAAGATCAAGATCCACTTCCACCTCGTGCTGAAGCTGCTGCCACTAGTCATGGCCGAGACGATGAAATGCCAGCAACGTCGTCTGCCAAGGCCGATGCCCAATGTCATAGTACAGAGCATGTCAAATCCAAAACACCAAATATCAGAAAAAAAAGGACTCCAAAACCTAAAATAAAATTGTCGGAGGAGAAGCGTAAACTTGCCAATATGCCATTTACCACACGGAGTGGCATGGAACGGCTGAGGCCCTGGCCTATGTTCATGGCTAGTGGTTCAGGTTTTTTGGAAGGGACATCCTGCGTGACACTGCAGTGCCACTCCTAGATGGGCCCGGTGTTTGTGTCGGCCACTAGGGTCGCTAATCTTACTCACACAGTCAGCTACCTCATTGCGCCTCTTTTTTTCTTTGCGTCATGTGCTGTTTGGGGAGGGTTTTTTGGAAGGGCCATCCTGCGTGACACTGCAGTGCCACTCCTAGATGGGCCCGGTGTTTGTGTCGGCCACTAGGGTCGCTAATCTTACTCACACAGCTACCTCATTGCGCCTCTTTTTTTCTTTGCGTCATGTGCTGTTTGGGGAGGGTTTTTTGGAAGGGACATCCTGCGTGACACTGCAGTGCCACTCCTAGATGGGCCCGGTGTTTGTGTCGGCCACTAGGGTCGCTTATCTTACTCACACAGCGACCTCGGTGCAAATTTTAGGACTAAAAATAATATTGTGAGGTGTGAGGTATTCAGAATAGACTGAAAATGAGTGTAAATTATGGTTTTTGAGGTTAATAATACTTTGGGATCAAAATGACCCCCAAATTCTATGATTTAAGCTGTTTTTTAGTGTTTTTGGAAAAAAACACCCGAATCCAAAACACACCCGAATCCGACAAAAATAATTCGGTGAGGTTTTGCCAAAACGCGTTCGAACCCAAAACACGGCCGCGGAACCGAACCCAAAACCAAAACACAAAACCCGAAAAATTTCAGGCGCTCATCTCTACTGCAGCGTCTGTAGACGCTGACAGCAGGCATCTCAGTCCTTGCACACCTGGACACACAAATGTACACCAGGGAAGGGCTGTGTAGCAGCATGTGCAGAAAGTCGCAGACACAAGGAAGCTATGGCTGCCTCTGACCCAGAATCAGGCTCTATGAGAAGGGAGTATCCTGCCCCCTCCACAGACTCGCCCCCTCCACAGGCTCGCCCCCATTTATGGCTGCTTCCATAAATTTCCTGGGCTAGTTTTCCATCCCAATCCGTGTGTGTGTGTGTGTGTGTATATACCGTATATACTCGAGTATAAGTCGACCCGAATATAAGCCGAGGCACCTAATTCTACCACAAAAACCTGGGAAAACTTATTGACTCGAGTATAAGCCTAGGGTGGGAAATGCAGCTCTAGCCGTACACAGCCCTCAGTGCCAGATATGCCCTCATAGTGCCAGATATGCCCCCACAGTGCTGCCAGATATGCCCCCACAGTGCTGCCAGTTATGCCCCCACAGTGCTGCCAGTTATGCCCCCACAGTGCTGCCAGATATGCCCCCACAGTGCTGCCAGATATGCCCCCACAGTGCTGCCAGATATGCCCCCACAGTGCTGCCAGATATGCCCCCACAGTGCTGCCAGATATGCCCCCACAGTGCTGCCAGTTATGCCCCCACAGTGCTGCCAGATATGCCCCCACAGTGCTGCCAGATATGCCCCCACAGTGCTGCCAGATATGCCCCCACAGTGCTGCCAGATATGCCCCCACAGTGCTGCCAGATATGCCCCCACAGTGCTGCCAGTTATGCCCCCACAGTGCTGCCAGATATGCCCCCACAGTGCTGCCAGATATGCCCCCACAGTGCTGCCAGTTATGCCCCCACAGTGCTGCCAGTTATGCCCCCACAGTGCTGCCAGATATGCCCCCACAGTGCTGCCAGATATGCCCCCACAGTGCTGCCAGTTATGCCCCCACAGTGCTGCCAGATATGCCCCCACAGTGCTGCCAGATATGCCCCCACAGTGCTGCCAGTTATGCCCCCACAGTGCTGCCAGTTATGCCCCCACAGTGCTGCCAGATATGCCCCCACAGTGCTGCCAGATATGCCCCCACAGTGCTGCCAGATACGTTCCCTCCCCAAGTGCCAGGTATGCCCCACAGTGCTGTTACTTACCCCTCCGTCGATCCCGCGCTGTCTTCTGGAGGGACACGAAGCACACAGCGTGCGCGGCTCTCCTGTGTCCCTCCTGCATCTTCGGCGGCCGCGGCGGGTCTATTATAGGAAGTGCCGGTTCGTGATCAGAGGTCACGAACGGGTATTTCCTGTAATAGAACCGCCGCTGCTGCCGCCGGAGATGCAGGAGGGACACAGGAGCGCCGCGCGCTGTGCGCTCCATGTCCCTCCTTCACACTGCTCTGCCTCTGCCTGCACTAACTCGAGTATAAGCCGAGGTGGCTTTTTCAGCACAAAAAAAAGTGCTGAAAAAGTCGGCTTATACTCGAGTATATACGGTATGTGTGTGTGTATATGTGTGTGTGTGTGTGTGTGTGTGTATATATATATATATATATATATATATATATATATATATACATACAGTCAGGTCCATAAATATTGGGACAACGACACAATTCTCATATTTTGGGCTCTATATACCACCACAATGGATTTGAAATGAATCAAACAAGATGTGCTTTATTTCCGCTTTAATTTGAGGGTATTTACATCCAAATCAAGTGAACGGTGTAGGAATTACAACGGTTTCTATATTTGCCTCCCACTTTTTAAGGGACCAAAAGTAATAGGTCTCAAAAGCTATTTCATGAACAGGAGTGGCCTATTCCCTCGTTACTTCATCATCAATTAAGCAGGTAAAAGGTCTGGAGTAGATTCCAGGTGTGATATTTGCATTTGGAATCTGTTGCTGTCGACTCTCAATATAAGATCCAAAGAGTTGCCACTATCAGTGAAGCAAGCCATCATTAGGCTGAAAAATCAAAACAAACCCATCAGAGAGATAGCAAAAACATTAGGTGTAGCCAAATCAACTGTTTGGAACATTCTTAAAAAGAAAGAACGCTCCGGAGAGCTCAGCAACACCAAAAGATCCGGAAGACCACGGAAAACAACTGTGGTGGATGACAGAAGAATTATTTTCCTGGTGAAGAAAAACCCTTTCACAACAGTTGCCCAGATCAAGAACACTCTCCAAGAGGTAGGTGTATATGTGTCAAAGTCAACAATCAAGAGAAGACTTCACAAGAGTGAATATAGAGGGTTTACCACAAGATGTAAACCATTGGTGAGCCACAAAAAGAGGAAGTCCAGATTAGAGTTTGCCAAACAACATCTAAAAAATTTTTACAGTTCTGGAACATCCTATGGACAGATGAGACAAAGATCAACTTGTACCAGAGTGATGGAAAGAGAAGAGTATGGAGAAGGAAGGAACTACTCATGATCCAAAACATACCACCTCATCAGTGAAGCATGGTGGTGGTAGTGTGATGGCGTGGGCATGTATGGTTGCCAATGGAACTGGTTCCCTTGTATTTATTGATAATGTGACTGCTGACAAAAGGAGCAGGATGAATTCTGAAGTGTTTCGGGCAATATTATCTGCTCATATTCAGTCAAATGCTTCAGAACTCATTGGACGGTGCTTCACAGTACAGATGGACAATGACCCGAAGCATACTGTGAAAGCAACCAAAGAGTTTTTTAAGGCAAATAAGTAGAATGTTATGCAATGACCAAGTCAATCACCTGACCTGAATCCGATTGAGCATGCATTTCACTTGATGAAGACAAAACTGAAGGGAAAATGCCCCAAGAACATGCAAGAACTGAAGACATTTGCAATAGAGGCCTGGCAGAGCATCTCCATGGATGAAACCCAGCGTCTGGTGATGTCTATGCGTTCCAGACTTCAGGCTGTAATTGACTGCAAAGGATTTGCAGCAAAGTATTAAAAAGTGAAAGTTTGATTTAGGATTGTTTAGTTTGTCCCATTACTTTTGGTCCCTTAAAAAGTGGGAGGCACATATAGAAACCATTGTAATTCCTACACCATTAACCTGATTTGGATGTAAATACCCTCAAATTAAAGTGGAAAGTCTGCAGTTAAAGCACATCTTGTTTGTTTCATTTCAAATCCATTGTGGGGGTGTATAGAGCCCAAAATATGAGAATTGTGTCGATGTCCCAATATTTATGGACCTGACTGTGTGTATATATATATATATATATATATATATGTATACACATACATATATATATATATATATATATATATATATATACACATACAATAGGCTAGAACCCACAGCACTCATACATCCGCAGTGCCAGTGGTATTTGTGACCACACCATTTAAATAAAAAAAGTAATAATAAAAAAAATGACATATATATATATTTGCACACACACACATACACACTATATATTATACCAATATATATACATGAAAATAAAAAAGTGAATATACTGTACTGTATAATAGAAGTGAAGGGGGAGCATATAATAAGAATTTACTCACCGGTAATTCTATTTCTCGTAGTCCGTAGTGGATGCTGGGAACTCCGTAAGGACCATGGGGAATAGCGGGCTCCGAAGGAGGCTGGGCACTCTAGAAAGATCTTAGACTACCTGGTGTGCACTGGCTCCTCCCACTATGACCCTCCTCCAAGCCTCAGTTAGGACACTGTGCCCGGACGAGCGTACACAATAAGGAAGGATTTTGAATCCCGGGTAAGACTCATACCAGCCACACCAATCACACCGTATAACTCGTGATATGAAACCCAGTTAACAGTATGAAACAACTGAGCCTCTCAACAGATGGCTCAACAATAACCCGATTTAGTTAACAATAACTATGTACACGTATTGCAGATAAACCGCACTTGGGATGGGCGCCCAGCATCCACTACGGACTACGAGAAATAGAATTACCGGTGAGTAAATTCTTATTTTCTCTGACGTCCTAGTGGATGCTGGGAACTCCGTAAGGACCATGGGGATTATACCAAAGCTCCCAAATGGGCGGGAGAGTGCGGATGACTCTGCAACACCGAATGAGAGAACTCCAGGTCTTCCTCAGCCAGGGTATCAAATTTATAGAATTTTGCAAACGTGTTTGCCCCTGACCAAGTAGCAGCTCGGCAAAGTTGTAAAGCCGAGACCCCTCGGGCAGCCGCCCAAGATGAGCCCACCTTCCTTGTGGAATGGGCATTGACAGATTTTGGCTGTGGCAGGCCTGCCACAGAATGTGCAAGCTGAATTGTACTACAAATCCAACGAGCAATAGTCTGCTTAGAAGCAGGAGCACCCAGCTTGTTGGGTGCATATAGGATAAACAGCGAGTCAGATTTTCTGACTCCAGCTGTTCTGGAAACATATATTTTCAGGGCCCTGACCACGTCTAACAACTTGGAGTCCTCCAAGTCCCTAATAGCCGCAGGCACCACAATATGCTGGTTCAGGTGAAACGCTGACACCACCTTAGGGAGAAACTGGGGACGAGTCCTCAATTCTGCCCTATCCATATGGAAAATCAGATAAGGGCTTTTACATGATAAAGCCGCCAATTCTGATACTCGCCTGGCCGAAACCAAGGCCAATAACATGACCACTTTCCAAGTGAGATATTACAGATCCACGGTCTTTAGTGGTCCCAAGGTGCCACAGGAGGCACAAACGGGGGCTGAATATGCAGCACTCCTTTTATAAATGTCTGAACTTCAGGTACTGAAGCTAGTTCTTTTTGAAAGAAGATCGACAGAGCCGAGATCTGTACCTTAATGGAACCTAATTTAAGGCCCATAGTCACTCCTGCTTGCAGGAAATGCAGAAAACGACCTAGTTGAAATTCCTCTGTTGGGGCCCTTTCGGCCTCACACCATGCAACATATTTCCGCCATATGCGGTGATAATGATTTGCTGTAATCTCTTTCCTGGCTTTAGTAAGCGTAGGAATGACTTCCTCCGGAATGCCCTTTTCCTTCAGGATCCGGCGTTCAACCGCCATGCCGTCAAACGCAGCCGCGGTAAGTTTTGGAACAGACAGGGCCCCTGCTGCCGCAGGTCCTGTCTGAGTGGCAGAGGCCATGGGTCCTCTGATATAAATTCTTGAAGTTCTGGGTACCAAGCTCTTCTTGGCCAGTCCGGAACCACGAGTATCGTTCTTACTCCTCGCCTTCTTATTATTCTCAGTACCTTTGGTATGAGAGGCAGAGGGGAGAACACATAAACCGACTGGTACACCCACGGTGTTACCAGAGCGTCCACAGCTATCGCCTGAGGGTCCCTTGACCTGGCGCAATATCTTTTATAGCTTTTTGTTGAGGCGGGACGCCATCATGTCCACCTGTGGCCTTTCCCACTGGTGTACAATCCTTTGGAAGACTTCTGGAGGAAGTCCCCACTCTCCCGGGTGGAGGTCGTGTCTGTTGAGAAGATCTGCTTCCCAGTTGTCCACTCCGGGAATGAACACTGCTGACAGTGCTAACACATGATTTTCCGCCTATCGGATAATCCTTGTGGCTTCTGCCATCGCCATCCTGCTTCTTGTGCCGCCCTGTTGGTTTACATGGGCGACTGCCGTGATGTTGTCTGATTGGATCAGTACCGGCTGGTTTTGAAGCAGAGGCCTTACAGGCCTCAGGGCATTGTAAATGGCCCTCAGGTCCAGAATATTTATGTGTAGGGAAATCACCTGACTTGACCAAAGTCCCTGGAAGTTTCTTCCCTGTGTGACTGCCCCCCAGCCTCAAAGGCTGGTATTCATGGTCACTAGGACCTAGTCCTGTATGCCGAACCTGCAGCCCTCTTGAAGATGGGCACTCTGCAGCCACCACAGTAGAGATACCCTGGTCCTCGGAGACAGGGTTATCAGCCTATGCATCGGAAGATGCGATCCGGACCACTTGTCCAACAGGTCCCTCTGAAAAGTTCTTGTATGGAACCTGCCTAATGGGATTGCTTCGTAGGAAGCTACCATTTTTCCCAGGACTCGCGTGCAATGATGCACCGCTACCTGTTTTGGCTTCAGGAGGTCTCTGACTAGAGATGACAACTCCTTGGCTTTCTCCTCCGGGAGAAACACTATTTCTGGTTTATGTCCAGAACCATCCCCAGGAACAGTAGACGTGTCATAGGAACCAGCTGTGACTTTGGACTGTTTAGAATCCAACCGTGCTGTTGTAGCACTTTCCAAAATAGTGCTACCCCGACTACCAACTGCTCCTTGGACCTCGCCCTTATAAAGAGATTGTCCAAGTACGGGATAATTAAAACTCCCTTTTTTCGAAGGAGTATCATCATTTCGGCCATTACCTTGATAAAACACCCTCGGTGCCATGTACAGTCCAAACGGCAGTGTCTGGATTTGGTAATGGTAATCCTGTACCACAAATCTGAGGTACTCCTGGCGAGGATGGTAAATGGGGACATGCAGGTAAGCATCCTTGATGTCCCGGGATACCATGTAATCCCCCTCGTCCAGGCTTGCAATAACCGCCCTGAGCGATTCCATCTTGAACTTGAATTTTTTTATGTATGTGTTCAAGGATTTTAATATATAAAATGGGTCACACCGAACCATGCGGTTTCGGTACCCCAAACCGTGTGGAATAGTAACCCCGTCCTTGTTGAAGTAGGGGCACCTTGAGTATTACCTGCTGGGAATACCGCTTATTAATTGCCTCTAGCACAGCCTCCCTGCCTGAGGGAGTTGTCAGCAAGGCATATTTTAGGAAACGGCTGGGGGGAGACATCTCGAATTCCAGCTTGTACCCCTGAAATACTACTTGAAAGAAACAGGGATCCACCTGTGAGCGAGCCCACTAATTGCTGAAATTTTTGAGACGGCCGCCCACCGTACCTGGCTACACCTGTGGAGCACCCGCGTCATGCTGTGGACTCACAGGAAGCGGGGGAAGAATTTTGATTCTGGGAACAGGCTGACTGGTGCAGCTTTTTCCCTCTTCCCTTGTCTCTGTACAGAAAGGAAGCGCCATTTGACCCGCTTGCTTTTCTGAAGCCGAAAGGACTGTACCTTTGTCTGTGAGGAAAACCTGAGGTAAAAATATTTCTTCCCAGCAGTTGCTGTGGATACGAGGTCCCAGAGACCATCCCCAAATAATTCCTCACCCTTATAAGGCAGAATCTCTATGCGCTTTTTAAGTCAGCATCACCTGTCCAGTGACAGGTCTCTAATACCCTCCTGACAGAATGGACATTACATTCATTTTGGATGCCAGCCGGCAAAATATCCCTCTGTGCATCCCTCATATATAAGACAACGTCTTTAATATGTTCTCATATTAGCAAACTAGTATGCTTGACAGGGTCACCGACCACGCTGCAGCAGCACGATCTGCAGGTTTCAGTCTAGTACCTGAGTGTGTAAATACAGACTTCAGGATAGCCTCCTGCTTTTTATCAACAGGTACCTTCAAAGTGGCCGTTCCTAAAACGGCAGTGCCACCTTTTTTGACAACCGTGAGAGCGCCTTTTCCACCCTAGGGGATATCTCCCAGCGTAACTTATCCTCCTGGCGGGAAAGGGTACGCCATCAGTAACTTTTTAGAAATTACCAGTTTCTTAACGGGGGAACCCACGCTTTTCACACACTTCATTTATTCATCTGATGGGGGAACAAAACACTGCCTGTTTTTTCTCCCCAAACCTAAAACCCATTTTTAGAGGTGCTTGGGTTAATGTCAGAAATGTATAACACATTTTTTATTGCCGGGATCAAGTCACGGATGTTCCTAGTGGATTGTGTATATGTCTCAACCTTGTCGACACTGGAGTCAAACTCCGTGTCGACATCTGTGTCTGCCATCTGAGAGAGCGGGCGTTTTTGAGCCCCTGATGGCCTTTGAGACGCCTGGGCAGGCGCGGGCTGAGAAGCCGGCTGTCCCACAGCTGTTACGTCATCCACCCTTTTATATAAGGAGTTGACACTGTCGGTTACTACCTTCCACCTATCCATCCACTCTGGTGTCGGCCCCACAGGGGGCGACATCACATATATCGGCCTCTGTTCCGTCACCATATAAGCCTCCTCATTCAACATGTCGACACAGCCGTACCGACACACCGCAGACACACAGGGAATGCTCTAAACGAGGACAGGACCCACAAAAGCCCTTTGGGGGGACAGAGTGAGAGTATGCCAGCACACACCAGAGCGCTATATAATGCAGGGACTAACTGAGTTATGTCCCCTATAGCTGCTTTTTTTATATATGTATACTGCGCCTAAATTAAATGCCCCCCCCCTCTCTTTTTTAACCCTTTTCTGTGTTCTAAACTGCAGGGGAGAGCTAGGGAGCTTCCCTCCATCGGAGCTGTGAGGGAATAATGGCGCCAGTGTGCTTGAGGGAGATAGCTCCGCCCCTTTTCCGCGGCATATTCTCCCGCTTTTTAATGGAATCTGGCAGGGGTATTTACCTCATATATAGCCCCTGGGGCTATATATTGAGGTATTTTTGCCAGCCAAGGTGTTTTTATTGCTGCCTCAGGGCGCCCCCCCCCAGCGCCCTGCACCCTCAGTGACCGGAGTGTGAAGTGTGTGAGAGGAGCAATGGCGCACAGCTGCAGTGCTGTGCGCTACCTTGGTGAAGACTGAGTCTTCATGCCGCCGATTTTCCGGACCATCTTCTTGCTTCTGGCTCTGTAAGGGGGACGGCGGCGCGGCTCCGGGACCGAACACCAAGGACTGGGCCTGCGGTCGATCCCTCTGGAGCTAATGGTGTCCAGTAGCCTAAGAAGCCCAATCCGGCTGCAAGCAGGCGAGTTCGCTTCTTCTCCCCTTAGTCCCTCGCTGCAGTGAGCCTGTTGCCAGCAGGTCTCACTGAAAATAAAAAAATCTAAGACTATTACTTTCTAAGAGCTCAGGAGAGCCCCTAGTGTGCATCCAACCTCGGCCGGGCATGAAATCTAACTCTAACTGAGGCTTGGAGGAGGGTCATAGTGGGAGGAGCCAGTGCACACCAGGTAGTCTAAGATCTTTCTAGAGTGCCCAGCCTCCTTCGGAGCCCGCTATTCCCCATGGTCCTTACGGAGTTCCCAGCATCCACTAGGACGTCAGAGAAATAGGGGGTGCAGGAACATTATAATAGGAAGAGTGAATTTGGGGCTGGGGGGTGCCCAGGTGTAATATCATTACTAGTAGAGAGGGGCGCAATCCTGTGTGACAGGAACTGGGGGGAATGAGGCTATTATAAGGGGTATTATTAGATGAAGGGAATTACAGAATTAGGGAAGGGAATTACAGGGTATAAGGTGATGCCAGCGGCTTCCCCATGCCGCCAGCAGCAGCTTCTCTATACTGCCGGCAGCAGCTTCACCATACCGAGAGCAGCGGCTGAAACACATCAAGAGAGGAGCTCCAGCCCGCAGCCACTTCCCCGGTGTCCCACAATACCACTCTCCCCTTATAGCCAGCTTTCTCCCACGGTACCTGTGAAGCCACAAAGTCCGGGAGTCAGAGAATGCAGGGGAATGTCGTCCGTGGTGGCGGCTCCAGTGTCCAGCTTCATGACAGTAATGCAAGGGACTTGATCAAGTGACCAGGTGATGGAGTGTGGGGGTTTTTCGACCTTGTAAATTGTTTTTTGTTCTAAATTTGCGGGTAGCAGGAGTGCATGGTTTAAAGACATAGGGGGTGATTCTGACCCGATCGCACGCTGCGTAGCGATCGGGTCAGAACTGCGCATGCGCCAGCGCCGCAGTGTGCCGGTGCATGGCCCCCTGTCGCTGCGCTACGATCGCCTCTGCCTGATTGACAGGCAGAGGCGGTCGATGGGCGGGAGGGGCGAAACGGCAGCATTTGGCCGCCGTTTTGTGGGCGCGGGGAGTGGCTTTTAGCGGCTGCGTGACGTCACACGCAGCCACTGCGGGCCGGGGAGTGAAGAGTAGCTCCCGGCCAGCACGCTAAAGCTGCGTTGGCCGGGAGCTACTATTGAAGTGCAAAGGCATCACTGCTGTGCGATACCTTTGTACTTCTGCGGGGGGAAGGCGGCACTGACATGCGGGACGGACAAGCCCTGTGCTGGGCGTCCCCCCGCATGTCTGAGTTCATGATCGTAGCTGTGCTAAATTTAGCACTTCTATGATCAACTCAGAATGACCACCATAATTAGGTACAACAGCCCCGTTTTTTGTCCTCCTGATCCTCAGGGGCCCCCTGAACTTCGTGGCCTGTTACGGGTGTCCCCTTTGTCCCCCTCTGTCGCCAGGCCTGAGAGTTAGATTTGGGTGGGTTATATTGTTTCTGTGCAGGGTAAATACTGGCTGCTTTATTTTTACACTACAATTTAGATTTCAGTTTGAACAGACCCCACCCAAATCTAACTCTCTCTGCACATGTTATATCTGCGCCCCCCCCCCGCAGCGCACATGGGGGGTCATTCCAAGTTGATCGCTAGCTGCTTTCTTTTGCAGCGATCAGGTCAAAAAATGTCAATTCTGCGCATGCGTATGGGGCGCACTGTGCACGCGTTTCGTACTTTCACAAAGGCAGATGTAGTTTTACACAAGCTATAGCGATGCTTTTCAGTCGCACTGCTGATCGTTGAGTGATTGACAGGAAGTGGGTGTTTCTGGGTTGTAAGTGACCGTTTTCGGGTAGTGTGCTGAAAAACGCAGGCGTGCCAGATAAAAACGCAGGAGTGGCTGGGAAAACGGGGGAGTGGCTGGCCGAACGCAGGGCGTGTTTGTGACGTCAAAACAGGAACTAAATAGACTGAAGTCATCGCAAGGTAGGAGTAGGTCTGCAGCTACTCTGAAACTGCACAATTTTTTTTTGTAGCAATGCTGCGATCCTTTCGTTCGCACTTCTGCTAAGCTAAGATACACTCCCAGAGGGTGGTGATGGTGTAGGAGCTTCCGCAGTATAGCAAATATATTGATTCACGCTTTTTTGCATTGATTAAGATATTTACTGTTAATCACAAAAATAGGTTCATGTTTCCTTAAAAATATTGGACAGATATATTCAGACTTTATACCTCGAATATCTTGTTCTAAAGCATGACGTGTTCAAGGACAAGGCAACAGATGTATTCAAGGCTAATTGGAAAGAAGTTTATGTCCGAAAAACTGATAAACGAAGCACTAACCATTTTTCTAGAATGTTCTAATTGTTAATTATAATCTTGTATGACAATTGATGTATTACTGTTTTTGAGACATACATGGTGTATTCTGATTGGCTAAATATATTGGCACACATGAATCCTTTGTCCTCCAGCTATAAAATAAACCTTATATGGCCCCTAAGCCAGGTCAACTATGAACTGCTTAGGTTACACATGATCTTGTGTCACCTTTTCATTCACTGATCTCCAACCGGTTGCAAAAGAAACAGAATTCTGACTGATGACTGCAGAGAGTTTATAGACCAGACCTGAACATACCCTATCATTTGGGGGCATCGTCCTGCGATATTCCAACATCTCCTCCACTGGCAATAAATCCTCTGATCTTTCAGGAACCGCTGATAACAAAAACCGGTAAGTGAGATTTAATGTGTAGATTTCTACCTGCTCACTTGAACTCAGCGTTTCTTGAAATCTGCGGAAGTCCAGTCGGGAAGGTCAGAGAATATCTTAAAGAGCCCAGTGTCAGTCAGAAGAAATTTTTTAAGGTACCATACATTTATGTTATATTGTTGAATTGTGGGTAAATAATTTCAGATAATTTGCCACAAGTGCACAGGGGGAATTAATCAAATATGCAGAAAACTTTTAAATTGTGAAAGTACTAATACATGTTTATTAAGAAAATAGAGCCGTTTTATAAAGGTGGCGCATGGCCAAGATATGTTCTAATGCTGATAACCAGTTTGAATTGATAAATAACCAAAGAGGTGTATGCAAATCTTGTACCTGTGTTGTTGTGTTAAGAAAATACAAAGGGTCCGTAGCACCAAGATTGCTGGCAATTACAAGCACTGAAGTCTCATTTGGTTATGTGGAAAATGATGATGAATTTTATTGTACAATAGGTTGTCATTTAAAAAAGGGAATTGTTGGAACATTTCATTAAGAATGATTGATCTAACATCATAACCTATTGGCCTAGGAACCACATAATCCCAGGTCTAAGACCCATGTGCCCGTGCAGCCTCAAACAGCTGCCGTGCACACAGATAACAGATATAGCATTTACTGTCATCCTTGTTTTTGTATCCTTGCACTGTTGTATGTACTCTGCCAATATGCTTTTGAAAAGGTGGGGGGGAGTCGGGTGTCTGCTGAATAATGAAACCAGTGTCAGTAACTAGATTCTCCTGCACACATTGTACTGTATATATTGTATGTCCCTATGCAAGACAGTTAAGGGGTAGGATTGGGTCAGTAATAAAGAACAGCTACTGTCTGAAAGAGACACAAGGTGAACGTATTCCAAGAATAGTGGGGAGTTTACCAAGAACACAAGGAACAACAGGGATACTGGTACAAACAGGAGTCTATATAGGCAGAGGGATAGACCCTTGGAGTGACTTAACAATAATATTAGGGACGCATCTCAGTGATCCAGAAGAAATAATCTATTATGCAGGTCTCACTTGGGGAGCAGTACTAACAGATTTTCCACCAACACAGGGAGGAAGGGGCAACACTGCAACCCCAGTCATTTGTCCACAGACGGAATTAAGGAGCTTTTTTAGGTACAAGGATAGAAGAGATTCTTCAGAGTCAGCGTCTCAAAAGGAGATTTTAAGTCCCTCAAAAGGGGTTGCTAAAATACCACAACAGGAGGGCTTCAAACCCGTGGATATTGTTAGTAACAGGGAGGGGAGGAAAGCTCTAAAAGGAGATTTTAAGTCCCTCAAAAGGGGTTGCTAAAATACCACAACAGAATGGGTTCAAACCCGTGGATATTGTTAGTAACAGGGAGGGGAGGAAAGCTCTAAAAGGAGATTTTAAGTCCCTCAAAAGGGGTTGCTAAAATACCACAACAGAATGGGTTCAAACCCGTGGATATTGTTAGTAACAGGGAGGGGAGGAAAGCTCTAAAAGGAGATTTTAAGTCCCTCAAAAGGGGTTGCTAAAATACCACAACAGAATGGGTTCAAACCCGTGGATATTGTTAGTAACAGGGAGGGGAGGAAAGCTCTAAAAGGAGATTTTAAGTCCCTCAAAAGGAGTTACTAAAATACCACATCAGGAGGGGTTCCGCGCACGTTCACCCAGGCATGGGAGCGCGGTCTGTAAAGATGTCAGGGCCCGACAAACCCGTGGATATTGTTAGTAACAGGGAGGGGAGGAAAGCTTTGAAAGGAATTAAGTAAAATTTTCAAAAGAGCAGGTTTTCCGTCAGAAGGGACACTAGACTTAGAGAAATGGGAAAAATTTGCCTCCTGTAACAAGAGTTGGATAATTAAGCATAATTGTAGAGATCAAGTATCCATCTGGATCACTGTAGCACAAGAAAGAGAAAATTAAAAAAAATAAGAAAAGCCAAAGAAAAGAATGCCATACCGAAGGTAACAGTTCACGTTGTCCAGGAACAAAGCAAGTGGAAAATCAGAAACCCAACGCAAGGGGCCACAGGAAGGAACTCAAAAGAAGGAACCAAGCAAGATGACAGAAAGTGTTATTTCTGCAAGCAAAAAGGACATTTCAAGAAGAATTGCAGAAAATACAAGGAATGGTGTGAAAACCAGCAAGAAAAACCTAAAGCATGAAGAAGTGGCTTCCCAAGGCACCTCCCTGCCAAAACACCATCTGAACAAGAAAATGATCAAGTGACCCTTGTACTGCCAACAGGTCACTAATATCAATGCATTATAGACTCGGGAGCAAGCCGAACAATTTTAAAGCAGCAAGAGGTACCAAGTGAATTAATGACCACTGAGACCTAGTCCAGCAACAGCACCTCCACACTATACCCCACCCCTATACCCAGACATGCATGCACACCCAGGTACCCCTAGTATGAACAGAATTGAATCATCTGCAAGCTCACTAACAGTGAAATTGAAAAGAGATGAACCAGGAAAAGAGTGACGAATAATCAGCCCTATCTTGGAAGGATCTGTGGTTGAAAATCCGAATGATTTACCTGAGCTATGTGTACAGAGTATGCCCCAGTGTCCTGGTACTTTATCACAAGAAACCCCAACAAGACCAACCAAAGAAACTAGCCACCTAAGGCTTCCCTCATGTTTAAACGAGTGGTAGACACCTGGAATCAAGCTATGAGTCCAGTAAACAATTGTCCACAATCAGGAACTATAGGCGAAAGGGTGCAAATCAGGTGAAGAGGAGAAGCAAGGGGTCAAGACACAGCCTCTACAGCTTTTCATGCCCAGGTGCATAATGTACAGAATAAACTGACATATTTTCCAGAAAGATTGTGTCCGGTATGTCAGTTTTGCGTTCCAGAAGGATATGAACATTGCCCAAATTGTGGAAACTGGATTTCACCCCATGAACCACCATGCCAAGATATCTATGCGACTAGAAATACTGAAAGACGGTCATCATTGCCTGTTTCTCTGTATCCAGCACAAGTACAGAGAATACGCAACCCAGATAATGCAGCCAGGACGAACGAACCATACATCGTACAGAGCCAACACCACAAACCATGGTATGGCAATGACCTCGCAAATATAGTTGCAGAGTCCCCAGATCCTAGAAAAAAAACAAACAAACAACAAAAAACAACAACAGCATTTTATGCCTATATGGAAAGAATTCAAACCATATGGACACCGGCATGGGTCGACTACCATCAGTTGTGTGAGGCTATACTAGGACCAGCAACTGCCCAAACAGTAAGCACCATGTTAAAAGCAGATGCAGTAGATGATTGCCCAGCCATAACGGACGTTCCGACAGAGGAAAATAGAACAACGTTTGAAAGTGGAAAGATGTACAAGACTTAAGAGATGGTGTCATGCACAGACACTCAGAGCACCAGCAGCCCCAGACTTGAAACAGGAGAAGACTGAGTCCATCAGAACTTACTATGATAAAGTCACTATACGACACACAAGATGATAGAATATGAAGGTGTGCAACTCCTGTGTCGGCAACAGTGTACTCAGTCACCACTGGCAGTTCGATAAAAGTGACTTTACCCACAGGAGACCCAAGGGTTTCAAGAGCTGTTTTTATGCACAACCAGATTCCTCTACGTTTACTTACAGATCAAGCCATTGCAACGACTGGATTGGGAGGTTAAGCCCTACCCCTGCAAGAAAGCAAAGATGTAACCTGAAATACAAGCTGCTATACAAGACTATCTCTCACAGGAAAAGTAAGACAAAGAGGAACAATAACTCCCAGCATAAACATCATTATGTTAAACACCAGCCTGGGTGGACTTGGACTAAGAAGATGACATGCCAGCAGCAGTGAGAAAGAATATGCAAGTAAAGAAAGGACAAAGTATGAAGAATAATGAATGAATCATAAAGAGAGGTGATTGGAAAAAGAAAAGTTGAGAAACAATATGAAGGCCGCATGAAAGTTTGGAGACTAAAGGAAGTCTGCTTTAAGAAGGACAAAGAAAGACATCTGACAAGTGGTCAGTACTACATGGCAAGATTACAGATATAATGCCATAATTTAAAGCAACAGAAGCTCCGGGGTTTAAAGCAAATAATAAGGAACAAGACAGAAAAAGTTCCAGAAGACAAATTAATGATGCTTCTTCTGCCAATATGAAGTACAAGCTTCTTCAGGTACTCCCCAGTGAACATAATGTCTCCAGAAGAAACAGCAGAAGGTGTGATTACAGTCACCTTGCCCAGTGGAGAAATACGTTTGTGCCTAATGAATACTGGAGCCAGCACACGCAGAAGACAGCAGAGGGAGATACCACAAGAACTGATGATATCAGAAATTCTTAAAAGGACAGGAGATGAAAGAAATACAGTCACCAATACCAGCCCAGTTCTTGACCTTGGAGTACATGTCCAGTGACTTTGCTGAAGCACAATGTACTAAAGCTTATCCAAGGAGAATACAGTACACACCAGCAGAAGTTTAACTTTCCAGCAACTTATCAAAGGAAAGAACAAAAAGCCATTTAGAAGCAAGTTAAAACAGAAGTTCAGTATTGACTCATTCCAGCAGTACCAGTTGTAGAAGAAAGGAAGCAATACTACTGGACCAGGATAGCCATGTGGAGGGGCTATATCACCAAGTGATTTATCCACAAAACACACAACTAAATACAGGATGTGAATGAACTGCTGATTGCCACCACCACTACTAAAAGAAGCACCAAGAAGGGGCAGTGTCCTTAGTGAAGTTTCTGGAAGACCAAGACTGCAGAGCCTCAGAAGGAGAAATTGCAGCTAGTCAAGCAAGAGTTAATCTTCCTAGGACACTCAAGGTACCAGACATCTAACAAAAGTGAGAAGGAAAAGATTCAGACTGCAAGCTAAGATGCCAACTAGTGTCAAGCAAGTCAGATGATCATTCCTGGGCCTAGTAGGACACTACAGAACACGGATACCTCTAGCACCAGTCTACATGCAAGCATTGTATGACAACACTGAAAGGGAGGAGGGTCCGCATCCTACATACAGCAACAGATGAATTAGGCTATTGAACAGTTGGAAACAGCAGTTGCCTCATCTCAAGCCCTAGAACTACCTGACTATTAAAGAAGGAGGCCATACATAGAAGTCCTTATGCAAAATCATGGACTGAGGTGAAGACCAGTGGCCTACAACTCAAGCAAGCTTGACAGTGGTAATCAAAGAGCACCTACCGGCATCAGAGCAGTGATAGCAGCAACAGTCCTAGAAGAGTATAAGAGCACAGACACAGTGATGAATCAGAAGTCCTAGAAGAGGACAAGAGCACAGGCATAGTGCTGAATCATGAACTTATCATCCAGGGTCCACATGCAGGTACAGAGAAGCTTCAACAAGCAAGAACCAAACACCTGTCAGTGGAAAGGCTGACCATGTATGAAGTAGCACTGCCAAAGTGCGACAAGTAACCATCAGACGATGTATTACCCTCAACTCAGCAACCCTTTTCTAGCATTAATCAATAAAGGTGTTGAATCTCAAGATTCAAAAGGAGGGAAAAACAGATTATCTACTGATGAATGGGAAAGCCAGAAGTTTCTAACATTCACTCACGAAGGTAAACAATATTGTTGGACACGATTACCGCAAGGGGGGAGCAACCAGTCCATCAGATTTCTCAGAGGCAATGGCATTAGTCCTGCAGAAATGGAGACCGCACTTTACAGACATCCAGTTAGTTCAATATGTCGATGATCTGCTTATTGCTGCACAGACAGAAGAGAAGTGAAAAAAGGAAAACAGCATCACTGCTCATCTTTTTGGCAGAAGAAGATTGCAGAGTGTCAAAAGCCAAACTACAGCTAGTACAGAAAAGAGTTATATTTTTAGGACACTGCATATCCCAAGGAACAAGGCATCTTACTGATGAAAGAACAAAAGCAATAACTCAAGCAAAAACCCCAAGAACATTAAATGAAATCAGAGCTTTTCTGGGCCTTATTGGTTATTGCAGAGAATGGATACCCTCAGCCTCATTACTGATGCAACCCCTATATGAATTAACAAAAAAGGAGGCGTCAGCAGAAAACAGGGACACCATTGAAGAAGCAGTAAGAAAACTAAAGCAAGCCATAATAACAGCCCCAGCATTGGGATTGCCTGATTACAAAAAGCCTTTTAACCTATTCTGCCATGAAAACAGAGGGCATTCTTTAGGGATGCTCACCCAGAAATACGGACCAAAACAAAGACCAGTGGCATACTATTCAGCCCAGCTGGATCCGATTATCAGAGGAGCACCATCCTGTGTCCGAGCAATGGCAGCAGCAGCAATACTGAAGGAAAAGGTGACAGACATCATTGTGCTTGATCATCCACTGTGTATACAAGTACCGCACGCTGTAACAGAAATACTAAGTCAAGAAAAAAGCAAGCGTCTTTCTGCAGCCAGACTTACCAAATATGAAGTGATTGCCTAGCCCTCATAGAATTAGAGACTTTACCTCTTCCTAATGTCCAAGATACACCACTGGACAATCCAGACATGAACCTGTTCGTCGATGGATCAAGATATTATGATAATGGATCCCCAAGGACAGGATATGCAGTAACAACTGAAACTTAAGTCATAGACTCTGGACCATTGCTACCAAGAATGACAGCACAAGAAGCAGAACTCATAGCAATGACCAGAGCCTGCATACATGCTGAAAACATGACAGCTAACATCTAGTCCCAGGATTACGCTGTTATTTGGAAAAGTAGGGACTTCAAAGGTGCAAATGGAAAACCCATCAAACATGCCAGTTTGATTATGGAACTCTTCAGAGCATTGGATAGCTCCTGGCTTCAATAAAGCTGCAACAAACTTTGTAGCAGGATGCTGGATCTGTGGAATTAGCAATCCAGGACAAAGAACCAAGACACCTCTAGGAACTATACCCACAGCCTCTTACCCATTTGAAAGACTACAAATTGACTATATACAGTTGCCACGAAGCGGTCCATATGAATATGTACTAGTAGCAACGGACATGTTCAGTCACTGGGCCGAAGCCTGGCCAGTGAGCAAAGCCACAGCAAAAACCACTGCAAAGAAACTGATAGCTGAAGTAGTATGTAGATTTGGGGTACCTGAGATTATAGAATCAGATAGGGGTACACATTTCACAGGAGAAGTCATGCAGCACATAATGAAAGATTTGGGGATACAGCAGGCCTTCCACGTGCCTTACCGCCCCCAGGCGAGTGGGAGGGTGGAACGTTTGAACTTTGACCTTAAGCTAAAACTACAGAAAATGATGACAGAAACCAAAAGAACTTGGCCAGAATGCCTACCTATAGTCTTGTTCAATATTAGGACCACACCTATGAGACCTAGTAAACTGACTCCATATGAAATATTGTTTGGGTCAGCTCTAAGAACAGGTTGTTATTATCCACAACAATTACAACATAATCATGGTGATTTTTACAGGTTATGTACAGGAGGTCTGTAAAACATTGACTAACCTCCATTGCCGAGTGTTTTCTTCCATTCCAGACCCAGAAGGATCAGCTACGCATAAGCTAAATCCAGGAGATTGGGTCTATTTAAAGAGACATGTGAGAAAGACCTTTGAACCAAGATATGATGGTCCATATCAAGTGCTGCTAACCATGTCTACCTTAAATTAAGGTGAAAGGTCGTGATACCTGATTACATGCATCCCACTCGAAGAAGTTGACAGTGACTCTCCAGCCAGAAGAATGAAGTTGCTTATCCTTTGGTTGTTGTTAGGGGTAATCCCCAAGGTTTGGACTATAAGTCCAGGGGACTGGTTTACTGAAAGGGAATAGTTCAGGCCTAGTGTAGGTAGAATAGGGAGAAAAAGTGGAATCAAAAAGAGGGGAAATGATGGTGTAGGAGCTTCCGCAGTATAGCAAATATATTGATTCACGCTTTTTTGCATTGATTAAGATATTTACTGTTAATCACAAAAATAGGTTCATGTTTCCTTAAAAATATTGGACAGATATATTCAGACTTTATACCTCGAATATCTTGTTCTAAAGCATGACGTGTTCAAGGACAAGGCAACAGATGTATTCAAGGCTAATTGGAAAGAAGTTTATGTCCGAAAAACTGATAAACGAAGCACTAACCATTTTTCTAGAATGTTTTAATTGTTAATTATAATCTTGTATGACAATTGATGTATTACTGTTTTTGAGACATACATGGTGTATTCTGATTGGCTAAATATATTGGCACACATGAATCCTTTGTCCTCCAGCTATAAAATAAACCTTATATGGCCCCTAAGCCAGGTCAACTATGAACTGCTTAGGTTACACATGATCTTGTGTCACCTTTTCATTCACTGATCTCCAACCGGTTGCAAAAGAAACAGAATTCTGACTGATGACTGCAGAGAGTTTATAGACCCGACCTGAACAGGTTAACATACCCTATCAGTGGCGGCTTAGCGTTTGCACTGCTGCTAAAAGCAGCTAGCGAGCGAACAACTCGGAATGAGGGCCATGGTTTTGCCGATTTGCTAACAAATTTACTGCTGCAATCAGGTCTGAATTAGTCCCTCAGTACACTGCTCCTACTGTATAACTGGCAGTGAATAGCACAGCTGTGCTGATGTGGATGCAGGCAGTTAATTAGAAGCACTCCTGCAGCTTTTTTAATCATTATATCTGAATGGAAGCATCCTACATAACCAAGGAGCCAGTTGCCAGGTAATTTAACACCCCCATACAGTACATCACAGTCACGAAAAAGCAATTTGCAGATTCTGAGATTTTTTCACAGATTTAAAGATTCCCCAACTACTAATCTGTGCCTATGCATTACAGATATGTGCCCTCTTCCCATTTTTGTGATTGCCATATAAATTAATACAGAAAGCACATTAATGACCTCTATATAAAACAGAGAGCATGTGAATGCTAGACATTTAATGCAGAGAACATGTAAATGAATATAAGAGGTAATGGAGCTCTAAAGGGGTGCAAGTATGCTGGTACGCTCAGGTACGGAGTACCCTTAACAATTTGGCAGCGGGTACGCAGTACCACCTGCCACACATTTGCCATTACCACAATTATAATGTGCCACAAAGCAACAAGACAATGGTGCTTGGCAGCATGACGGCTCCTCCCACTTTGTCAGGGTTACTGGGAGTGCGAGAGTGGCTGTATTTTCCTGTTATAATGGAGGCATTACTATATATTGTTATTAAATTGGGGGCATTACTATATATTTCTATTATACTGGAGATAGCATTATATACTTCTATTATACTGCGAGCATTACTATATATTTTTAGCCTTGTCTCCAGATTCCCCCCCAAAAAAGGGGCTGTCGTGTGGCCATGCCGCTATTGTAATGTAGCCACTCCCACTAGCAGCATGTGGCCACGCCTCCTCACAACACATGATCACACCCAGTTTTCGTCACTAAGAAAATATTTCTACTTGCACCACTGGAGCTCTATCAAATAAACAATCAACAGTCAGAGCACTATGCTGCCTAGCATATGTTCTGGCCAGTGGACAAACATGAGATCTGTAACTAAGGATACACATGCTCAGGGGCAGGAGCTAGTGGGCTGCAACAATGCCAGCTATAATGGGTACAGCACAGAGGGCACATTCATCATGCATACAGCATTAGCACATCTGCACACAGCACATCAGGGTATCACACACCCAGGGGGCAGCTTTCCACGGCCAGGAGGAGCTTATGCTCATTTCATTCCATTTCTGGGATCTGGTCTCTAGGTCGACAGTAACTAGGTCGACACTATCTTGGTCGACCACTATTGGTCGACAGTAACTAGGCCGACAGGGTCTCTAGGTCGACATGTTCTAGGTCGACAGGTCAAAAGGTCGACATGAGTTTTTCACGATTTTTTTCTTTTTTTAAACCTTTTCATACTTAACGATCCACGTGGACTACAGTTGGGAACGGTAACCTGTGCCGAGCGCAGCGAGGCACCTTGCCCGAAGCATGGTGAGCGAAGCGAGACATGCAAGGGGACACGGTGCACTGATTGTGGTTCCCGGTCATTCTACGAAGAAAACGACACAAACCCCCCATAAAAACTCATATCGACCTTTTGACCTGTCGACCTAAAGACCCTGTCGACCTAAAGACCCTGTCGACCTAGAGACCCTGTCAACCTAGTTACTGTCGACCAATAGTGGTCGACCTAGACACTGTTGACCTAGTTACTATCTACTTTCCATACCACACCCCCATTTCCACTTCCCCACCCGCACTGGCACCACACTGACTGCAATCTCCCCCCCCAAAAAAATTTTTTATGTGGGGTCTGCCAACATCTATGGCTAGCCCTGATCCTCTGAGCCTTGCCCGGTATTGTATCCTGTAACCAGCACGAGGCTGGGAGGGGGGGGGGCTAGGGTAATGTGTGGGGTCCTCCTGCCATAACATTAACCAGCCCCAAACTGGTCAGGCCAGGGCTGGAATTCTTTGGAAGGAGGGACCCCAAAAAATACATTGGTATGCCCCACGCCCCTGGTAGCAGTGGGAGTGAGGTTCATGGTATGGTAATATTGTTCTTTATAGGGGGTCTACAGGTCCAAGCAAGCCTGCCCCACCATATTGGCACTTGGAGAACCACAAGTGCCAGCATGCCTAGACATTAAAGTTCCACTGGCATCTATAGTCCACCTGTAAAGAAAATATTGACATAAAGACAGGACACTGAATGTCTTAATTTATTACGCAGCATCTCCGCCAAGGGTTCTGGGTGATGACGCGGTGTGCCGCAATTGGCTTGCCATGGTCATCTTGAATTTTAAAAATGGCTCTGACAGCGAGCCAATCATGGGTCACAGCCACATTTTTAAATGGGATACGCCACCATTGTGCCTGTAGGGCAGCAGTGGAAACCCATCACTGCTGCCTTACACCCGCTAACAAACTCTGCAGTAATGGCTGACTGGGATAGGATCCAGGCCTGCCACCTTCACTGGGTCCCGCCGCACTGGCGGATGATGCGAGGATCCCTCCAGATCCGCAACAGGAGATGCTCGATAGGCCCTGCCCACAACAACTGACAGACAGCAGTCTCTCAATTGTTCTATTAGTGTAATTGTCGGCCAATCAGCCCATCGCGCCATACATTACAAATCTTCAGCGGTACCCGGAAGTGCCAGGAACCACCGGGGAGATGCTACAGTGACTCAAGTGACCACAGGCACCAAACGGGAGGTAGCCTGCGGCATGAATCCCCCTGACAGTGAGCAAGATGTTTAAAAGGTACCATACTGTGGGGCATATTAAGGTGTCAGGGGCATAACTGTGGGGCATAATAAGGTGTCCTGGGCAGTACTATGTAGAGCCTAATAAAGTGTCAAGGGCATTACTGTGTATAGCTTATTATGGTGCAAGGGACATTACTGTGTGATGCATAATTTGGTGCAAGAATGGTGCAATGGACATTATGGTATGGTGCATTATATGGTGCAATGGGCATTATGGTGTGGTGCATAATATGGTGCAGAGGGCATTACGGTGTGGTGCATAATATGATTTAAGGAGCATTACTGTGTGGTGCATAATATGGTGCAAGAGGCATTATGGTGTGGTGCATAATATGGTGCAAAGGGCATTATGGTGTGGTGTATAATATGGTTCAAGTTGTTTTATTCTGTGGTGCATAATATGGTGCAAGGGACATTACGGTGTAGTGCATAATATGGTGCAAGGGGCATTATGGCGTGTGGCATAATATGGTACAAGGGGCATTACGGTGTGTGGTATAATATAGTGCAAGAGGCATTACGGTGTGGTACATAATATGGTGTAAGGGGCATTACTGTGTGGTGCATAATATGGTGCATAGAGCATTACTGTGTGGTGCATAATATGGTGCAAGGGGCATTACAGTGTGGTGCATGATATAGTGCTGGAGGCATTACAGTGAAGTATACTATGGTGCAGGGAGCATTACGCTGTGGTGCATAATATGGTGCAAGGGAAATTACAGTGTGGTGCATAATATGCTATAAGGGGTATTACGGTGTGGTGCATAATATGGTGCAAGGGGCATTACAGTTTAGTGCATAATATGGTGCAAGGGGCATTACAGTTTAGTGCATAATATGGTGCAAGGGCAATTACATTGCTGCATATTGTGTAAGGCGCATTATGGTGTGGTTCATAATGTGTGAGGGGTAGTACTATAAGAAGGAAAAATGACACAATATGAGCTGCATGAATCAGGAAAAATTGATTTCATGTGGAGGTGCAGGGTGCAAAACTGGGGTGTAAGGTAGTCTTTTCCTGCTAGACCATACCCCTTGCAGTGAGGAACATTTTTTACTGATCGCACTGGGAGCCAAAGGGGTATATTTACTAAGGTACGGGTTTGTAGAAGTGGAGATGTTGCCCATAGCAGCCAATCAGATTTTAATTATCATTTATCTAGCACCTTCTAAAGTATAATTGCAAGAATCTGTTTAGGCTGCTATGGGCAACATCTCCACTTTTATAAACATGCATCTTAGTAAATATACCCCAAATTGTCAAGAAATGGCCCTGTCTTCGACCTCCATAATCATCAAGGTTTCCCATCTTTCCCAATAAATAATGCTTGGTTACTGAGATGGGTCTGCCCAGTTTCTTAGTGATTGAGCATCAGATTTATTAAGCTTGGTGAAGTGATAAAGTGTCAACAAAGGAAGAAGAAAGGAAGGCTCTTGTGTGGGCGCACTCTTAAATAGTTGAAATAAAGTTCAAATAGTTTTAATTATACATAAGGGTTAATAAAATATAACTTTTATTGGATATACATTATAAAGAATATCTCATGATTACCCATTAAGCATTCTAGGATCCAAAAGATGAATGTGATTTAAAATACGTATTAAATTTAAAAATTTTAATTTAAAAGAAATTGTTTTGGAAAAATGAGGGAATGTTCTGGTCCTGTCTCACAGGATGTGATAAGAAAGGATGTAGACACTTTGCTTTTCTACATCCGTTTCAGCCCGACCAGTACAGAAAATCTGTATTGTTGAGACCAAACTATGGTCAATTATCAAATATGAAAAAGCTGGACAGGTCCGGCAATGGATAGTGAGACATTACCCACTTCCCACCAGTCACCAACCAAATGCACTGTATCATTTATTGATAAATAAAGAGATCAAAGAGTCTAGAGTAATTGTGTAAACAGAGTATGCCTACAAGAGGTAGGGATATTTTAGAAAATAATGAAGTCAAGTGGTGATACTGCTGTTGGTTCAGATAACACACATCACAGGAAAAAAGTCTACTACACTGGGTATTCCCTGTGAGTCTCCCCCTCAGGAGATCAAAGAGTCTAGAGTAATTGTGTAAACAGAGTATGCCTACGAGAGGTAGGGATATTTTAGAAAAGAATGAAGTCAAGTGGTGATACTGCTGTTGGTGTCAGATAACACACATCACAGGAAAAAAGTCTACTACACTGGGTATTCCCTGTGAGTCTCCCCCTCAGGAGATCAAAGAGTCTAGAGTAATTGTGTAAACAGAGTATTCCTACGAGAGGTAGGGATATTTTAGAAAAGAATGAAGTCAAGTGGTGATACTGCTGTTGGTGTCAGATAACACACATCACAGGAAAAAAGTCTACTACACTGGGTATTCCCTGTGAGTCTCCCCCTCAGGTGAGTATCACCACTTGACTTCATTCTTTTCTAAAATATCCCTACCTCCCGTAGGCATACTCTGTTTACACAATTACTCTAGACTCTTTGATCTCTTTATTTATCAATAAATTATACAGTGCATTTGGTTGGTGACTGGTGGGAAGTGGGTAATGTCTCACTATCCATTGCCGGACCTGTCCAGCTTTTTCATATTTGATAATTGACCATAGTTTGGTCTCAACAATACAGATTTTCTGTACTGGTCGAGCTGAAACGGATGTAGAAAAGCACAGTGTCTACATCCTTTCTTATCACATCTTGTGAGACAGGACCAGAACATTCCCTCATTTTTCCAAAACAATTTCTTTTAAATTTAAATTTTTCAATTTAATACGTATTTTAAATCACATTAATTTTTTGGATCCTAGGATGCTTAATGGGTAATCATGAGATATTCTTTATAATGTATATCCAATAAAAGTTATATTTTATTAACCCTTATGTATAATTAAAACTATTTGAACTTTATTTCAACTATTTAAGAGTGCACCCACACAAGAGCCTTCCTTTCTTCTTCCTTTGTTGACACATGTTTCTTCTGGCTCTGGGCGCACCACCATATTGGACAGAGATTTGATAATTCACGTAAACATATCTTAATTGTCCGAATTCTGGTTTGTTCATCATTTGTTATATCACTCATATTGAGATCAGTGCCGGGTCGCCCCTTTGCTTTTCTCCTAACTGAAGTGATAAAGTGTAAGGTGATAACGCACCAGCCAATTGTTTTGTTCATATGTTTGTAAATCCAGTCATCAGGACACAGAGACATGTGAGTTCACTGCTGTGCTGTTTTATTTCATCAACAACTCCAGACACACTGCACACTGGACCACCCACTTCCCAGCATCCCCCTGGTCCCAGGGACCATCACTGAAGATTCAGGCTTACACAGATTAGTAAGGGAGTGTCTACAAATATTAAGCATTCTAATACACTAACATCACATCCTCTTTTCTTTAAAGATAAGCCCTATACGCAACATCATCTAACACGTTTCAATGAGTCTCTCAGGTCTGCGTATTTCCCTTTTGGGTCTTTCATACACAGTCTATGTTTCATCAACCATGTTGGACCTTTCTAGAATCGTGGTTGGTTCACCATTATCAGGATCATCATACATGTCAGATGAAGGGTATTCTTCAGTCATGTTGTCTTCATTATGGTTAGGTTGAGATCTTAAATCCACCCGATTTCTTCTTACTTCCGTTCCACGCTCTGTACGTATAGTATAAGATCTTGGTGCTACTTGTGCTTGCACAATACCTTTCTGCACCCAAATACCTTTCTCGTGATCTCTGAGATGGACTTGGTCACCCGATTTTAGATCAGATAAGCTTTTTGTTCGTCTGTCATGGAACAGTTTCTGTTTCGCCTGTTGACGTTCCTTACTCAGTCTGACCAATGCTGAGTTATGTGTATTAAGCAGTTCATCATGTATCGGGTGATTTGCTCTAATCCTCCTTCCTATCAGCATTTGTGCAGGAGAAAGTCCATTCTGTAAAGGTGTACTGCGGTAGATTAAAAGACTTTTGTAGAAATCTTCTTTACCTTCTTGAGCTTTTTTCATGACACTCTTTACAGTTTTTACTGAACTTTCCACCAACCCATTTGAGCGTGGATAGTGGGGACTTGACGTAGTATGGACAAATTCCCACTCGTCAGCAAATTGTCTAAATTCAGCACTGGAAAACTGAGGACCATTGTCAGTGAACACTTCCATAGGAACACCGTGCCTTGCAAAGATTGACTTCATGCAATTGATTACGGCTTTACTAGTAGTTGTATGTAGTGTCTTCACCTCAGGGTAGTTAGAGTAATAATCAGTCATGACAATGTACGTTTTCCCATTACAATTAAACAAATCTGCGCCAACTTTCTGGTACGGTCTCTCTGGCACTGTTAGGTTCCTGGTGCTCAGAACAAGGGAGATGTTCATGAAGTGAGTCCAGAGCACCAGGACGTAACGCTGGGAAAGGGGGATGGAAAAGGGAATAGCCCCTGGCGCCCTAACTCTGTTGTCTCACCAGTGCTGTCAGAAATCCCTTGCGAGACTATGGTTTCTTGAGCCCTTGGCAGCCGCGTTTGAAGGGCGGATTATGTCTGCCCAACTCCGATGCCCCCCGGTCTTAGTGAGAGACAAAGGGAAATCCGAGACAGGATGATAACAAGAGGCCCTCTAACTAAGCAAACAGGCCAGGGGCTACAAGCTAACTAAAAACCTAAAGTATGTGCGGAGAAACCGCCAAAGGAAAAGAACAACAAAGGAAATGCTGATCACACGCCGACACAATACCTTTGTGTACCGGCGGTGACAGCATAAGCAGAACCCTCTGCAAAACACCAGGGACAGAAACAATAATGGAATACAGCGGCCTAGGCCAACGGACGCGGCAGAGCCGCTACTCACGGAACCGGTATGAATACTGGCAAACGAACAGGAACCCTCAATGATGCCGACACACACTCTCAGAACTGGAGGACAGGCAGAATCCCAAACGACAGACCGGTGGACACCAGGAAACCAGGAACTTGACCAGGGATAGGCAAAGCCAATGGACATCAGGGCAGGAACGCCTCACAGCAGGACACGGGCTCAGACACAGGAATCGACACAGGGACTGACACAGGAATCAACACAGGAAGCAGCTAGTCAGATACTGCTATACAGGAGCTCAGGGACTGGCAGGAACCAGCACAGACTTCAAGCAGACTGAAAACCAAGAAATATCATCAGCATCTGTGAATTGCAGTCAGCCAGCATATAACAGAGAGGCCTAATTAATAATCCCATGCAGCTACCCTGTTGCATGACTCTAAACTGACAAGATGCAATTAGCAGCCAGGTGAGGTTGAACACATGGGAACAAGCTGCAATTACACAGACTCACCAGCGGCAGCAGACAAGAGTATTCTAAAACAGAGCAACAGGAAATCCTGGAATGCAAGACAACTTTATAAACATAAAATAGGAATGAACCACTACCTGTGGTTCATAACAGTATCCCCTCCTTAAGGGTGAGCTCCGAGCACCCCATGACACCCACGGGGAACATAAACAGAAGTATAACATAAAATACAGAACAAAAATGCAAAACAGGAATGAGCCACAGCCGTGGCTCATAACATTACCCCCCCCCCCCCCCCTTGAGGAGGGGTCAAAAGACCCCAAAATTCAGACTATCCAGAACAAGGGATACAAAAAAACCAAAACAAAAACCTGACACACTGGTCTAACAGACAAGAAAACAAAAAACAAGCTGTAGCAACAACTTGTAACAGTGCCCTCCCCTTGATGGTGGCCACTGGACACAAGACAAGGGAAAAAAAAAATCTTTTTTTTTTTATCAAGGCAAGAGTCAAAAATTATTTCTTTTTCTTCTTCTTCTTTTTACAAAGCTCTTTAGGTCTGACCAAGGTAATTCCCCAAACATTGTCTGAACTGATGGTACCACCCAGCAAGGCTGCGTTCAAATCAGAGACAGGTCTCTTACCCTTGGGAGCTGAACTTTCTGGTAAAGTACTATTATTAGAAGAAGAAGTCAGAAAAGCACATCCTGCAGTCAAAACAACGGGCTGGGACTCTTGTGCCGAGTTTACAGTATTTGGTGGACTCTCAGCAGACAAGACGGGTGACTTAGAGGAACCTGAACCAATTTCTTTGGAACTATATCTTTTAATAATTGCATCACAGAATGCTAGGGGATCCTGAAGAATGGGATCTTCAGCTTTCATTAGGCTGGTCGCCAACTCAAAAGGCTCTCCTCTAAAAGAATAAATCAGATAGAGCCCAAGGTTTTCTGAAGTGATGCCCAGAAATGGTCTAGACAACATAATAGTGTAATAGTGTTTGAAAAGCGCCAGAAATTGGGCTAAGTCCCCATCAAAGGTTATGGATGTTGAGATATCAGAGTCAGGATCTGTTTCCTTCTCATCTGACTGACTGGAGTGCTTTGCTAAGACCTGGTCACTATTGACCTTACTCGAGGCTGAGACTCTCTGAACCCCACCCGGGGCAGTGACTTTCTGAACCCCACCCGGGGCAGTGACTTTCTGAACCCCACCCGGGGCAGTGACTTTCTGAACCCCACCCGGGGCAGTGACTTTCTGAATCCCACCCGGGGCAGTGACTTTCTGAACCCCACCCGGGGCAGTGACTTTCTGAACCCCACCCGGGGCAGTGACTTCCGGGAACCCCGCTGGGGCAGTGGCCTCCGGGAACCCCGCTGGGGCAGTGGCCTCCGGGAACCCCGCTGGGGCAGTGGCCCCCGGGAACCCCGCTGGGGTCAGCACCTCGGATTCTTTTACTGGGACCGGGCCGTTGGCCTCCCTGACTGGGATCGGGCCATCGGCCTCCCTCTCTGAGTCGATAATTATCGAAAGTTCTCCCGGGACTATGACTTCCGGGACTTTTGCTGAAGCAATAACGTTCAGATCCTCCACTAATGCTATGCTTCTTAAGTTCTTTCCTGGGGAAGCGACTTCTAGACCCTTCTTTGGGGCTGCGTCTCTCGAGACCCCACCTGGGGTAACAGCTTCTGAGACCCCTTCTGGTATGGACACCTGAACTACAATATTTGATGTCCCTCTATAAGCTTGGGCATCGGGTACCGCACCAGCACTCTGGGCATCGGGTACCGCACCAAGATCCTGAGCTACGGGCACCACTCCAGGACCCTGGGCTACGGGCACCACTCCAGGACCCTGGGCTACGGGCACCACTCCAGGACCCTGGGCATCGGGCACCACTCCAGGAACCTGGGCATCGGGCACCACTCCAGGAACCTGGGCATTGGGCACCACTCCAGGAACCTGGGCATCGGGCACCACTCCAGGAACCTGGGCATCGGGCACCACTCCAGGGGCTTGCAACTCCGCTTCCACAGGAACCTCAAGAGAGGAGAGAAACATTCTCTTTTGATTCCTGAATCTATAATGGGGCTCCCTTGCCCAAGGACCCCAATTATAGGACAGAGAGCCTTTTAGTGTGGGTTGTGTGACAAGTACCTCTGCCACAGTAGAGACAGGAGTAGGTCTTGTATCCTGACTCAACTTGGCCAGAGGGCAAGACTCGTCACTACACTTTGGCTTGTGCAACTCACAGGTCTGCAGATAGTGGCCTAAACCCCCACAATATAGGCATAAGTTTAAGTTTCTGCGACGCAGACGCTCCTCTTCTGAGAGCCTGGGCCGCAGAAAACTTTTAAACCTTTTCTCTTCAATTAAACCAGAGGATTCTCTTGTCACCATACTGTGAACAAGAGTCTCTTTAGAGATAGATGTACTCTCAACGACTTCTGGCAAGATGAGCAAGATTTTAGTCAGAAGGTTTTGCAGTTGCTTTAGGGATTGCTGCAAAACTTCTAGTCGCTCTGGTCTCAAAGCACTGAAAACAGAGTTCAGGGCTGCGAGAGATGCCTGCAGGGCTTGCATAGTAGACATAGGAGGATTTAAAACTAGACAAGACAAGGCAGGACTAGACAAGGCAGGACTAGACAAGGCAGAACTAGACAAGGCAGGACTAGACAAGGCAGGACTAGACAAGGCAGGACTAAATTTTTGCTAAACAAAACAAGACTTTTTTTTTTTTTTTTTACACACCGGACTGGATTCTAACTCCGGACTGGATTCTAACACCGGACTGGATTCTAACACCGGACTGGATTCTAAACACCGGACTGGATTCTGCACACTGAATTCAAGACAGGACTGGATTCTAAACACCGGATTGGACTCTGCACACTGAACTCCAGACAAGACTGGATTCTAAACACCGGATTGGATTCTGCATACTGAATTCTAGACAGGACTGGATTCTAGACTAGACACTGGACTGGGCCAAAAAAGAAAAAAAAAGTTTTATTTCTTTTTTGTGGTATGGCTGGTGATAATGTTAGGTTCCTGGTGCTCAGAACAAGGGAGATGTTCATGAAGTGAGTCCAGAGCACCAGGACGTAACGCTGGGAAAGGGGGATGGAAAAGGGAATAGCCCCTGGCGCCCTAACTCTGTTGTCTCACCCGTGCTGTCAGAAATCCCTTGCGAGACTATGGTTTCTTGAGCCCTTGGCAGCCGCGTTTGAAGGGCGGATTATGTCTGCCCAACTCCGATGCCCCCCGGTCTTAGTGAGAGACAAAGGGAAATCCGAGACAGGATGATAACAAGAGGCCCTCTAACTAAGCAAACAGGCCAGGGGCTACAAGCTAACTAAAAACCTAAAGTATGTGCGGAGAAACCGCCAAAGGAAAAGAACAACAAAGGAAATGCTGATCACACGCCGACACAATACCTTTGTGTACCGGCGGTGACAGCATAAGCAGAACCCTCTGCAAAACACCAGGGACAGAAACAATAATGGAATACAGCGGCCTAGGCCAACGGACGCGGCAGAGCCGCTACTCACGGAACCGGTACGAATACTGGCAAACGAACAGGAACCCTCAATGATGCCGATACACACTCTCAGAACTGGAGGACAGGCAGAATCCCAAACGACAGACCGGTGGACACCAGGAAACCAGGAACTTGACCAGGGATAGGCAAAGCCACTGGACATCAGGGCAGGAACGCCTCACAGCAGGACACGGGCTCAGACACAGGAATCGACACAGGGACTGACACAGGAATCAACACAGGAAGCAGCTAGTCAGATACTGCTATACAGGAGCTCAGGGACTGGCAGGAACCAGCACAGACTTCAAGCAGACTGAAAACCAAGAAATATCACCAGCATCTGTGAATTGCAGTCAGCCAGCATATAACAGAGAGGCCTAATTAATAATCCCATGCAGCTGCCCTGTTGCATGACTCTAAACTGACAAGATGCAATTAGCAGCCAGGTGAGGCTGAACACATGGGAACAAGCTGCAATTACACAGACTCACCAGCGGCAGCAGACAAGAGTATTCTAAAACAGAGCAACGGGAAATCCTGGCATGCAAGACAACTTTATAAACATAAAATAGGAATGAACCACTACCTGTGGTTCATAACAGTATCCCCTCCTTAAGGGTGAGCTCCGAGCACCCCATGACACCCACGGGGAACATAAACAGAAGTATAACATAAAATACAGAACAAAAATGCAAAACAGGAATGAGCCACAGCCGTGGCTCATAACAGGCACTGCATGTGGACTCAGTGGCTCGACTTGTTGTTTCGGTCTATACGTAATACATAATTCACATGTAGCTGTAGTCTGTGCTATGTCTTGGTTCATTCTTGGCCAATACATAACTTCACGCGCTCTCTGCTTACATTTTTCTTCTCCTACGTGGCCTTCATGTATCTTGCACAGCATAGTTTTTCTTAGTCGTGCAGGTATCACAAACCTATTGCCTTTGTAAATAATACCATTGACAACTGTAAGGTCACTGCGGTACATCCAATGATCATAGATAGACAGCGGGCACGCATGTTTTTCTGTTGACCAACCTTTCAGAATATCTTTCAACACTTTCATTGTGTCATCTGTCTCAGTTTCTTTCCTAATCTGTTCTTGTCTTGCAAGAGACACTGGTAGAGAAGCTACGATCAAATTAACATAGGCTTCTATCTCTTCATCCATCAGACTTTTGGAACCTTCACTTTTGTCCACAGCACGAGAAAGTGTATCAGCAATGTATATGTATTTGCCGGGACAGTACAGCAAGTGTACATCATATTTCTGTAGTCTGATAAGCATTCGTTGAATTCTCATGGGACAGTCATGTAATGATTTAGTCATGATAGCTACCAATGGCTTGTGGTCAGTTTCCACTGTAAATGTTTGACCATACACAAATTGATGAAATCACTCACATGCATATGTGATCGCTAGAAGTTCTTTTTCTATCTGAGCATACCTTGCTTCAGCACTTGTCAGTGCTTCTGATGCATAGATTACTGGTTGCCATGTATCCTCATGTTCTTGTAACAGCACTGAGCCTAGGCCAAATTGCGAAGCATCTGCTGAAATTCTTATTCTTTTCACAGGATCAAAGAATTTTAGCACTGGTTGCTCTGTAATGATCTGTTTCAAGTTTTGCCAACTTTCTTCTTGTTCATGTGACCACATCCACTCGTTATCTTTGTCCAACAACCATCTAAGAGAGGCTGTTCGTTCAGAGAGTTGAGAAATAAACTTTCCTAAGTAATCATTCCTAGGAATCTTCTGACATCATCTTTGTTGTTAGGACGTTCCATGTTCACTATGGCTGATATTTTTCTTGGGTCTGGTTTTACACCTTGATCCGAGACCACGTAGCCAATAAATGTAAGTGTATTCACGCCAAATTCACATTTGTCCTTGTTTAGCTTTAGATTCACTTTCTTGACAAGTTCCATTACTTGATGCAAAAAGAGGAATTGTTTTGAAAACCCCACAAATTGGCGCAAAAAAATGCTGCCTATGGAAACAATTGACCCGATTGGATATCACCCCTCATCCAAAATTATAAACACAAACTAAAGCAGAGTAGGGTCAATTAATCCCTTTGGCGCATAGGAAAGGGCAATGAGGATTGTAATAATAAAGTCACTTTCCTATATAGAAAAGTGAGTTTTCTTTGTGTACCCCCACTCACACTGTTAAGGAGTGGGTTACATACATCAAGGTATCTTTGTTCTTCTAAATGTAAAGATACTACAATCCTTGCAATCTTGATTCTTAAAGGATAGATTTGGGTATCGTACCCCAACTCACACGACACTAGAAGTGTAGATTCCTATCAAGGTTTCTTTTCACTGTTCACAGATGTGGTTCCTGATGTATATTCATAGTGATAATGAATATAGTATCTTAAAACATAAAGCTATGCCTCTAAATACACTTTTACCATGGAGCCGCTGTGGCCGCTAGACTTAATACACACGCTACGCACTATTTGCGACAGAGTCCCGTACCGTGTACGGACTTAGCGTACAAACGCTGCGCTGGGGGTACAAAGTACACACAGCGCGCGCACACACTTTTGATAAACTTTAAACCTTATTCTTAATGCAATGCAATGATATTATTACACTCTAAACCTTGTGCCGCAAAGCACTGCAATGATGTTACACCTTAAACCTTACACAGCGCTGACGGTATTAAGTACCCGCAGTGCGTACACACCTTATCAATACACTCTTAAACCTTATACAGTAAAATACACTTTAAACCCTAGCAGGGAAAGGAGGACACAACACCGATTTGTAGTTAACCGCTGGGTTCTAACACCACAGTGGATTATTTGAAAGGGGATAACAATACAAATTATACACTACAAGGCTAACAAGATAAATCTACAACATTATTAGGATATTAGGATTACTGAATGGATAAGATCTTGGTTGAAGGATAGAATACAGAGAGTTGTGGTAAATGGAGTGCATTCACAGGAGGGAAATGTTACCAGTGGAGTACCCCAGGGATCTGTACTTGGACCAGTGCTTTTTAATATCTTTATTGGTGACATTGCAAATGGCATTAAAGGGAAAGCATGCCTTTTTGCAGATGACACAAAGGTATGCAACAGGGTAGACACCACCAGGTGGGGTAAAACAAATGATTGAGGATCTAGGTAAACTAGAGGAATGGTCAAGAGTCTGGCAATTACAGTTTAATGCCAAAAAATGCAAAATCATGCACTTGGGTCTCAAAAATCCTAAAGCTAAATATAGTATTAATGGCACTATACTGGAAACTACTGAGGAGGAAAGGGATCTAGGAGTCACTATTTCAGATGACTTAAAGGCAGGTAAACAATGTAACAAGGCAATGAGGAAGGCTAGTCTGATGCTTGGCTGCATTGGGAGAGGAATCAGCAGCAGAAAGAAGTAATAATGCCACTGTATAGGTCATTGGTACGGCCTCATCTAGAATACTGTATTCAGTTCTGGAGGCCATATCTTCAAAAGGATATTAATACATTAGAAACTGTACAAAGGAGGGCAACTAAAATGGTGCATGGCCTACATAAGAAAACATACCCAGAAAGACTAAGAAATCTCAATATGTATAGTTTGGAACCAGGGCCGGTTCTTGGGCGCTGTGCGCCCCGGGCGACAATAGGGGGCGTGGCTACGTACAGGGGGCGTGGTCATTTATGCCCCCTGTACAGACTGAAATGATGTGCGGTGCGCGATGATGTCATCGCGCACCGCACAGTAAAGGACCTCTCCACGAAGGGAAACTAGATGCGTACGCGTCTAGTTTCTCTTCACAGCGGCAGCGGGGGGCAACGGGCAGCGGGGGGCACAGCAGCAGCGGATCTTGCCCTGGTGCGGCACCCTCCGGATGGCGCCCTGCGCCCTCTGGAAGGCGGCGCCCCGGGCAAAAGTCCTGCTTGCCCGTGGCAAGATCCGCTACTGTTTGGAGCAGAGAAGGGAAAGGGGGGACATGATAGAAACTTTCAAATATATCAAGGGTTTTAACAAAGTCCAGGAGGGAAACATTCTCCAAATGAAGAGAAGCAATAGGACACGGGGACATGCACTGAGGCTGGAGAGGGGGAGGTTCAGGGGAAATTGGCAGAAAAATGATTTCACAGAAAGGGTAGTGGACAAGTGGAATAGCCTCCCATCAGAGGTGGTAGAGGCTAAGACAGTAGAGCAATTTAAACATGCATGGGATAGACATAAGGATATCCTTACAAATAAATAAGGATCAAATAAGGTTAGAGATAAAAATAATGTAAAAAAAAAAAAGGGGGGCAGACTAGATGGGCCAAGTGGTTCTTATCTGCCGACAAATTCTATGTTTCTATGTAACAGAATAATGGCTACAGTCGATGTACATACGTGAGAATATTCGCTTGCGCAACCTGGACCAGTCCTCCGCTCATCAGGTAGATAGCGTTCAGAGTCTTCTGACCGGCCAGGCAACAACAGGCTTTTTATACACAACTTCCATAAACAATACAATGGTTACTGTAATCCCTTTGTTCATTGGACACAGAGATGCATCTTTACATTACAGGAGAGGTCATAGGTTGATTTGAAAAGGTGGGCGATGTCTTTCCCAACTGCTCTTGTGGGTGGTCTCCTTTGGATTCCCGCCGCATACATAATATACAGTAAGTACAGTTTATATCTATATTCTACTTCTGCACATAACTATACGCAGGAACATGCGATCTTCCTCTAACCAACACCGGAATGTTACCCTTAAAATACCCTACAGCTGGATACTAGACATCACCTTATAACCTTAGTCTGTCCCTTCCTATCATGCAAAGGTGAATCCCTTAGTCCTGGAATCATTTAAACTGTTTATACTTGCTGATGTGGTGCAGGGGGGCTATGTGTACAATGTGCACTATTTGGGTTAAATATGTAATGTTCTGATAACCCTCTATGCGCTCACAAACTCCGCCGTAAATACCCATACCACGCGCAGGATCGCGGGAGCGATCATACGCAAATTGCGGATATGTGCATGCACGGCGGAACAAGTGCACGTGCAGCGGGCATGTGTGTGTGGTTAGTACATGATGTATGCATTACAATATTTTTCGACTTTGACAGTCCACCCTTTGGCAGTCAACAATAACTGCCACTATCTAAACATTAAACAGAAAAATATACAATACAATATCTACAGATGATTGGATGGTAGGAGGAGAGGTGTAGGTGGGAAATGTATGACCTAGTGAGATAGTAAAAGCATGTATGTATGAATCCATGTCTGAGGGGCATGTATCATCGTGCCATATATGTTCTAGATAAGCTTCGAGGTATTGCGAAGTATACATTAAATCCTTCTTATCCCGTATTAAGGGTCTGTAAGTGGGCCAACAAACACTACCGAGCTCTTTTCGGCTTCTTGTTCCAACAAATGGGGTGCACATTTAGTTGATGATACATGGAGGGGGAACATATGTGAGTGCTAATATATGTGGATATCACCTGTCGACTATGTGTGCCACTAACTGAAGGTTGTAGAGTTGAAGATTAGACACATATCAAAAATACATTCACATAACATTTGCGTAATCATTCTTAGGTGTAGTTGATGTCTTTTCCGGATTGGTGTATCTGGGCAAAGGGGGAGACAAAGGAAAAATGGGTGAAAGAAACGGGTCGTGGAATTCATTTACAATCCTTATAACAACATTGTCTCTATGGATGGGTCGTAAATTAAATCTGCTGCTGTAACAATGCCCCCGCTCCTTAGACTCATCAATTTTGTGCCATGCTTGCGCCGCGTTAAAATTCGAACACACCTAAATATCAAGCCAATAATTATGACGACTCCCAGGATACAAAGGAGAAACTTTCCTACACTCATAATAACATTTTTGAGCCCATTCTCCTAAACCTGAGAACCAATTGCGTGGGTTCAACCATGAGACCCAGCCGGTCAGTTCATTACTCACAGCTGTCAGGGTAAGGTTGTGTCTCCTTCGGAACTCCCACTTCAACTGCAAGATATCGTCCATCTTTTGATCGATAATCTCCGTGGGGTCGTCAGTGCTGTTTGTAATATACGTGCAGCACTTCACACCATATTGAGTTGCCAAAGTGACACAGTACTCACCCGTCACGGCTGTGATATAATTGAGGACCATCCTGTGCTGGATCAGTTCCATTTTGTAAGCTTGCAACTCCCTACCCGTATACCTGAAGGTGTCGTCATACATCTCAGTGATATTATCTATCAGGTCCGCTAGCGCATGGATGTACCTATAATTTATAATTCCTCTGGCAGTACGGGTGATGTCTAATGCGAGAAGGAATTGAATCCCGGTGGATTCATGGATCAAATCAGAGGCTACGTGCTCTGTCCTATCTATGAGGTGTCTCTAAACGATGTGTTCATAATGAGTATGAGTGTAAGGAGCCTGAGCACTGCGGTGAACATCTTTCATCTTATCATGGGTTATGGTCATGACCTCTGGCAACGTAACACAATCCCTCTGAGTTTGGGGCAAGCCACTTATACGCCTTCCTCCCACATATGAAATAGGCATCATCGGGGAGAACATATGGGACAGAATATGACATTACCATATTACAAACTTTCAAAGTGAAAAACCCTATCCCTTGTTCTCTCATCTGTTCAGTACAAGTATCAGGCTGTATGATATGCGCACAGTACCCTGGTGATACTTCTCCAACCCGCATGGTCTTACTTCCTTGAGTATACCTATACCGAAAATACCTTCCACTGTTGGCTATTTGGCGTATAAGTTCAGAGTCTACGGGTATCCTATCACCTCTGTGCGAAAATGCCATGGTTTGGTTATTCCATGTCACCTCCCAATTTCCTGGTTTTCGGGAATTGGAAATGTTGAAACACACTAAGGATCTATCTACATGATACTGGTGGAGCTTCAAAATAGGGGGCCTAGAAATATTAAATTTCTTGTCCACCGGTCTCCCACCCCGTAATTCGAGTACCTCATCTATTGCTAAAGGGTACGGTACTAATCCTGACTTGCTCTGACCTTGAGGTACTTGTGAGCACACCCAGCATTCTGTCTGGTTTAAGACCTTACCCACTAGTGAGTGATAATCACTCAATGGATGACGGTCCATGTTGATATTAAGGCTGGACTGACATCTCTGGATGCACCCATCCTCAACTATGTTCTCACAATTTTTACAAATGCAATTTTCCTCAGCCAATAACCCTTCACAGTGCCTCCTAGTTTCCTGACTACCAGATCGTTTTCTGATACTCGCCTTTGCTCGATTGATGTGTTGCTCTTGGAATTCTACAAATCCGTCCTTGCCATCAGAACCCATTCCAGATCCTTTCTCGACCTCTCTGGTACTCTCACCGAAACAGACTGTTCTGGTCAACAACAGGGTTAACAGGAAAACCCGGAACGCAGTCTCTTGGGGTAAGTCCATCTTGTTAAGGGGAGAGAAAGGGAACAAGAAGGGGGAGGAAAGGAGGGTAATGGGAGATGGAGAAAATAAAAAAAAAGGAAAAAGAAAACTGGTGCGACAACCGCCTCTGGTCTTGTTGTAATCCGCGCTCAGGTGCCGTGACAACAGTCCTGCCTCTCAGCCTTCCCGGAACAGACACTCCAGTGATACGATGTTCTCTACACTCTGCTCTTTGTCACGGGTTCTCTCTGGGTCAGCAACCTTCTTACAGTGGGACGAGTGGACCCAAGTCTCTCTTTCGGCAACCTTTAATGCTGTCGTGCTGGTTAGTAAGACTTGGTACGGTCCTTCCCACCTGTCAATGAGGCAACCTGAGCGTAGAAAATTTCGAATCATTACATAATCCCCAGGTTCAATGTCATGACAATTACTATTCGGTAGGTCAGGAATCACCAGCTTTAGATTTTTGTTTTGATTCCTCAGCTGCTGGCTCATCTTAACCAAATATTTTACAGTCACTTCGTTATTGCATTTCAAATCATCCTGGGGGTCAATCATTAGATGGGGTTGTCGACCAAAAAGAATCTCAAAGGGTGATAGGTTAAGTGGGGACCTGGGAGTGGTTCTGGTGGCAAAGCTTCTGGCCACAACAATCCAGTTTCAGCCATCACTTTGCTCAGCTTGTTCTTAATAGTGCTGTTTACTCTCTCCACCTTCGCACTCGCCTGTGGGCGGTACGGAGTATGCAGCTTGCTATTAATTCCCATCAGTTTACACATAACCTGAAAGACTTCACCTGTAAAATGGGTACCCCTATCGCTTTCAATTATTCTAGGGATACCATATCTACACACAAATTCCTGCACAATTTTCTTTGCAATTTTTGCAATTTGTGGCAGCAGGGAACGCTACTACCCAATTGGAAAACACATCAATACAGACTAACACATATTTTAAATTCCTGCAGGGTGGTAACTGTATGAAATCAATCTGTATTACCTGGAAAGGGCCGTCTGTCAGCGGGATATGGGATGGTTCTGTTGGTATTGACTTTCCAATATTCTTCCTCAAGCAAATAAGACATGTCATTGCTCTCTTACCCGCATGAGAAGAGAATCCTGGCGCACACCAGTAGGCTCTCACCAGCTTACACATACCCTCTTTACCCAGATGAGTCAGACCATGTGCCACCTCAGCTAAGCTTGGAAGATATGCTCTGGGGGCTACTGGCTTACCCTGTCCATTAGTCCAGAGTCCTGAGGACTCCTGGCCATATCCCTTTGACCTCCAGACTGCCTTTTCCTGTGGAGAACACAAATTTTGCATTTCACTTAATTTTTGTGTGTTGACGGTGTTGAATATCATCAGTGATGTGATATCTGTTTGTATGGGGGTGCTGGCTGCTGATTTAGCAGCTTCGTCTGCCCGGCTGTTACCAAGTGACACTGGGCCTTGACTGTAAGTGTGGGTTTTGCACTTGATAACAGCCACTCTGTCTGGTTCTTGTATCGCTGTTAGAAGCCTTTTTATGTGGGATGCATGCGCTACAGGTGTGCCAGCTGCCGTCATGAAATTTCTGAGGCGCCATAGGGCCCCGAAATCATGCACTACTCCAAAGGCATACCTAGAATCTGTATATATATTGGCTGACTTTCCCTTGGCCAAGTCACACGCTCTGGTTAGACCGACCAGCTCAGCAATTTGTGCTGAGTGCGGTGGGCCCAGGGGCTCAGCTTCTATGATACCTCTGTCATCTACGACTGCGTATCCAGTACACAAGTCTCCCGAGTCCATCTGTCTGTGGCAACTACCATCAGTGTAAAAAGTAAAATCTACGCCTTCCAGTGGGTTGTCACTAATGTCGAGTCTTGCAGTGAAAGTCTGGTTCAGATATTCCATACAATCATGTGTGTCAGTGTATGTACTAAATCCTCCACCATCATTCTCATCCTCCACCCTTTGTGCCTGTCCAGGCACACCTGGCAGATAAGTTGCAGGATTTAGTGCGCTGCATCTCCTTATGGTGATGTTTACAGGGGCCATTAGTGCTAATTCCCACCTTGTAAACCGTGCAGATGAGACATGTCTGGTTTGGGCCGAGTTCAGTAAGGCTGACACTGCATGAGGTGTATGGATGGTCAGGTTGTGTCCTAACACTACGTCTTCGCTTTTACTCACTAGCAAAGCTATCGCTGCAACACTTCGCAAGCATGTGGGGAGAGACCGCGCTACGGTGTCCAACTGTGCACTGTAGTAAGCTACCGGCCTGCTGGCATCACCATGTCTCTGGGTTAGGACACCTGCTGCACACCCAGCACTTTCCGTACCGAACAACTCAAAGGGTTTTCCATAATCTGGCATGCCTAATGCAGGGGCCTGTGATAAGCACTGTTTAAGTCTCTCAAATGCCAGTTCGGACTCATCTGTGTGAGAGATCCGATCTGGTTTGTTCGAGGAGACCATTTCCTGCAAAATGGTGTCAATGAAACCTTGGGGTAGGCGAGTCCAGGTGTACTGTACTCCCCTGTATGCAGAGGGACTGAAAAGAAAGCAGTACAGAGGTCAATGACAGTGAAAAATTTTGCAGTAGGGGGAATTTGCATGAGAATGACAGCTGGATTTGGCACTACGGGGAATTGGCTCTCAACTATCTTGTTTATCCCCCTTAGATCCTGCACTAGCCTGTAACCCCTCCCCCCACTCTTTTTCACAGGTAAGATGGGACTATTGGCAGTGCTGGACGTCCTAACTAGGATGCCCTGTTGTAGCAAGCGCTCTATGACTGGGTACACTCCTAATTCCACCTCTGGCTTCAGAGGATACTGTGGGATTTTTGGAGCTATCCTACCATCTTTTACTTGCACTACTACAGGAGCTACATTTGCCATCAATCCAGTGTCTTGTCCATCTTTGGTCCAGAGGGATTCCGGTATCTGGGAGATCATTTCCTATACCTTGGATGGACACCTGTCTATAACAGCAGAGTGTGACATTAACCTTTGTGGGGTGTCTAACATATCCTGCACTTCCTGAACGTGATTCTCGGGTATATCCAAGAAGACACCCTCAGGAGTACAATATATGACACACCTCATTTTACACAATAAATCTCTCCCAAGTAGATTAGTCGGAGCCGATGCAGCCAGCAAAAAGGAATGCTTGGTCTGCAAAGGCCCTATCGTAATCTCCGCTGGTCTACTTAAAGGGTAGTGTTGCACTATTCCTGTTACTCCCATTGCTGAAATTGTTTTACCCGTGGTTTTCATACCTACCGTTGAATTTAACACTGACCTGGCCGCCCCTGTATTTACAAGAAAAGGTAGTGATCTACCCGCTACATCAACTGTGACCTCAGGTTCACTACCTAGGCTAGCAATCAACTTCACTGGCTGCAGACTACAGGTGTGGCCTAACCCCTATTGTATATTGTGACCCTCCTGCAGCGCGCTGGCAGCTACAATATGTGAGGGGGGTAGCTGAGAATTTTCAGAGGTCTGCCAGTCCCTCCTAGGTGGGTACCTCCTTGTTTCCCCTGCATGCGGCTCATAACTCCTCCTATGCGATCCCTGATCCCTATTATGTGTGTTATAATGTGGTTCATATCCTGGTCTAGGGGGTCGATATACCCTATGTGTGCCTTTATAATTACAGTTCCGTGCAAAATGTCCTTCCCTCTGGCAGTTATAACATACTACTACATGCGACTTATCATCAGGGGTCTGGGGTTTTGGCTGATGCGGCTTCGTTGTAAGGGCTTTTATACTTACTGTCATCAGCTTATCGCCCTGTGACTCCCTGTGCTTAATGATGTTTCGATCGTGTTCGATAGCGGACTCTCTTAATGCAGCCACCGAGATACCTCTCCAGTTAGGTAGAGAGGTTTGTACCCTGGTTCTTAGTGTGTCTTTTAACCCGTCCATTAATACTGACACAGCTACCTCCCTGTGATGTACATTTTCCTTAATGTCCTCGACCCCAGTGTATCTAGCCATTTCCTGCAGTGCTTGATGGAAATATTCAGATGCCGTTTCACCTTCTTTTTGTCTTATGGAAAAGATTTTATTCCATTTGACAACAGTAGGGAAATATACTCCTACTTGCAGATTGATCTGTCGTACATTCTCCTGAGTGTATTCATCAGTGAGAGTTACTTTTACGTCTAATTTACAATCAGTAATTCATTTTCCGGGGTCAATATTGGAGGGTAAACATGCCCGTAGCACTGTTCGCCAATCTTTGTTTGTGGGTTCGGTGGCATTACCTAATTCTTTAATAAACCTCTGACATGCGGCTAGATCCTTTCTGGGATCGGGAAATTCAGACATAATTGTCCTCAATTCTGTCCGGGACCAAGGACAATGCATAGCAATGTTCCTGATGGGAGTGATTCCCTGAGCGTCAGTCTTCCCATTGGGGACTGCGATCACCCTGACAGGATTTAGTTCAATTACATCATTTTGAGTTGACTCTACAATCTGAGGTGCTATTGTCTCTGCATAATGTACGGTACCGTACTTACCTGTGGACATGACCTCACCTATCCCTCCGCTAGGGGCCTTTACTACTGCTCTTACTGGTTGGGCCGTGCCCACCTGGGTGTCTTGTATGGTGGCTACTAGAGAGAGTGCCGATATCGTGCTGGGCTCATCTTCTTGCTCGCAGTCCTGAGGGAAGTTTAAAATGGGATACAACTTGCACGGGTTAGCATTAGTACATTTATCAACTTTACTCTTATCATTTACCAGTATGCCATTGTCTGTAGCCACTTTCTCCCCTATAATATACGGTGGTGGTGGTGCTGTTGCCATCAGTTTCCTGCTAGGTTTGGAACCGGCTGCGTGAGCTAGTTCCCTCTGCATATCACCCTCTTGCTGCCATAAATTTAAACAGTTTGTGTGTCTGACCCTATGTTTTCGGGATTTTATCAGACATATCCTAATCCTTAGATTCTGCAACACCTCTGGTTCAAAACTGCCTACCTTAGGGAATGGTTCCCTATCTTCCGCAGTCATACGTTCCCATTCATTGCAAAAAACTTCAGTGTGTGATCCATGCTTCTCACACATTATGTACCTCGCTGACCCTTTGGGTCGCGGTTCGTCAACCTGAACCCTGGTTGAACATCCCTTACTTGAGCAACTAGCCCCCATATTTTGCAGGTATTGCCTTCTCAGCCAATTCCCACAAAAAAACAAAATACTCAATATAAGGCAACAGTGAAAGTTCAACGAGTGCTTTCACCCACTCACCGCCCACGTTGGCCAATACTACCAAATACTGTCGTCAGCGAAGGTAGTACCCAACCTAGGGCCCCTATGTAACCTCTATTCACTGGAAGTATATGGGAGTGACTTACCCTTTCCAGTAAATATTGGTTGTTGGAGATTTCCTGAGTGACCAGCGAAAATCCCTTAAAATAAAAAAATTTTTTTTTAACACAAATCACGCTTGCGTATGCTATATCCAGCGCTAATGATCCAGCGATTTTACGCAAAGCTCGTAAAAAGGGTATCACCTTGCGCTAAGTATTGCACTCACGAACGCGCGGTCCAATCGCACAGCATATAGGTAACTGTTACTTATCCGCCGTACGACCTATGGAATCGATTTTTTTCAGGCTGCAAAACCTTAGCCGGAGCGTATCAAAACGGGCCTATATGGGTTCTTCGCTAACCCCCTGGGCTGCGGTATCTAAACAAAAACCTCGCTGACCTTTGGTCTGCTGTACTCTAAACCTTCGCTGACCTTTGGTCTGCGATATCTGCTACCTTGCTCCTTTGTACTTTAATCTATGTTAACGTGAGCAAGCTATTCTCACGCCACCAAGTCTCCACTCACCTGGTGTGGTCTCCTACGGGATCCCGAATTCCCTGCGTCCACAAAACCTTTATTGTTTGCACACTCACGTTCGTTCACTCAAATACACTTTTGTTTTTCTGTACAGAAAATTAACTTTTATTCAGATAAACAGCCTTAGTACCAGAGGTAATACAGTAAAAAAAGGTTTTATTTAAACTAAATCTTGGACACTGAGCAATTTGTGCTATTATCGCGTGGCTACCGTCCCGCGCCTAAACTAAACAATGCTATTGTGTAATTTGTACTTAGCGTCCATACCCTTACGCACGTTGCGTAAACACTCGACCGTGCATATGTCTTCACGTTGCGTACGCAGTCCCGTACTTTGTCCGAGACACGTGTTCAATGACCGTACATCCGCAGTAGTACAAATCCCACACTTCTATCAATGTAAGCGATATTACCTATAATCGTTTACTTAACACAACACAGTATCTTTCTGTATAAACCTGTTTAACTAGGCCAGACTGTATTTGTGTTTTACGTTTTACTTCCTTAATATCTAGTCAATGTTTTAACTAAATAGCAACAAATTTCTCAGCACAGGTCAAAATGAATCTAATAATCAATACTTATGGCAACAATGCGAGCAGGTATACAAAGTACAAAGTACAGGTGTATGCGTATGTTGTGTGCGCATTTGGCGCCAAACAGAAATTCACAGACTTTTAAAATAGCTTTGCGTATTTACCTTACGGATCCCACCAGCATCCCTACAAACCATGCAGAGCAGACGCTTATCTTATCAGCAATTGAGATAGGGTTTACCAGTGTATTCTACGGCCAAGAAAAGGCTTACGTAGGATACCTGTCCGCCCTTTGCTGATAGATAAAGTCTGCTTTCACCTGCTAGGTTGTGGGTATGAGGAAATCCCGGACGATGCCCCTAATTGATAATGAATATATTATCTTAAAACATAAAGCTATACCTCTAAATACACTTTTACCATGGAGCTGCTGCGGCCGCTAGACTTAATACACACGCTACGCACTTCGCACGCTATTTGCGTACAGAGTCCCGTACTGTGTACAGACTTAGCGTACAAACGCAGCGCTGGGGGTACAAAGTACACACAGCGCGCGCGCACTTTTGATAAACTTTAAACCTTATTCTTAATGCAATGCAATGATATTATTACACTCTAAACCTTGTGCCGCAAAGCACTGCAATGATGTTACACCTTAAACCTTACGCAGCGCTGACGATATTAAGTACCCGCAGTGTGTACACACCTTATCAATACACTCTTAAACCTTATACAGTAAAATACGCTTTAAACCCTAGCAGGGAAAGGAGGACACAACACCGATTTGTAGTTAACCGCTGGGTTCTAACACCACAGTGGATTATTTGAAAGGGGGTAACAATACAAATTATACACTACAAGGCTAACAAGATAAATCTACAACAGAATAATGGCTACAGTCAATGTACATATACGTGAGAATATTCGGTTGCGCAACCTGGACCAGTCCTCCGCTCATCAGGTAGATAGCGTTCAGAGTCTTCTGACCGGCCAGGCAACAACAGGCTTTTTATACACAACTTCCATAAACAATACAATGGTTACTGTAATCCCTTTGTTCATTGGACACAGAGATGCATCTTTACATTACAGGAGAGGTCATAGGTTGATTTGAAAAGGTGGGCGATGTCTTTCCCAACTGCTCTTGTGGGTGGTCACTCTGGATTCCCGCTGCATACATAATATACAGTAAATACAGTTTATATCTATATTCTACTTCTGCACATAACTATTCGCAGGAACATGCGATCTTCCTCTAACCAACACCGGAATGTTACCCTTAAAATACCCTACAGCTGGATACTAGACATCACCTTATAACCTTAGTCTGTCCCTTCCTATCATGCAAAGGTGATTCCCTTAGTCCTGGAATCATTTAAACTGTTGATACTTGCTGATGTGGTGCAGGGGGGCTATGTGTACAATGTGCACTATTTGGGTTAAATATGTAATGTTCTGATAACCCTCTATGCGCTCACAAACTCCGCCGTAAATACCCATACCACGCGAAGGATCGCGGGAGCGATCATACGCAAATTGCGGATATGTGCACGCACAGCGGAACAAGTGCACGCGCAGCGGGCATGTGTGTGTGGTTAGTACATGATGTATGCATTACAATATTTTTCGACTTTGACAATAGTCAAGGATAGCCTCATACAAATAAAAAAAATGAAAAGAGAAACGACCAATGTGTAGTATAGCTTCTTTCACATGTGGAATACGTTAATATAGAACAGTTTCCATGTTTCAAACACACCCAGGATGGTTTAAATGTGTATACAGTTATCTCCTTCCTAGGACACTTGGTCTTTCTGTAAAGTAATGTGCGTACACCTAACTCACACAATGGGCAACTGGATAACTCTTATCAAGGTATCTTTCACTCATCAATCAGGCGTATCCCAATTTTATAAGCAAGTCTCCAGCATAAATATATATGCGTACCCCCACTCACGCTGTTAGGGAGCAAACTACACACATCAAGGTATCTTTGTTCTTCTAAATACAGGTGAAGTTAGAGGTATTGAAAGAAAATAAACCTGGGTATCGTACCCCAACTCACACGGCAATCGAGGTGTAAACTCCCACAAAGGTTTCTTTCAGCCGTAAATAGTGGGATAGCTCCTTTAAGGGTATTTCTCACTCGCCCGCCGTGTCTGCTGGGTATACCCCAACTCACAAATAGGTCCGCCGCATAAATCTCATCAAGATATCTTTGCTGGATCCCTTCGTCACAAATATATTTCTAGCCTGGATCCACAGAGAGCTCTTGATCTCCAAAAAACATTAATTTTATTCGTTCCTCAAAAGGCACATATACATAGATCCAAAAACATATGGATGTGCAAAAAAACAATTAAAAGTCATTTAAAAATGTTCCAAGGAAACTAATAAATTCCAATATAAAACAAACTTAGAAAACAAAATATCCGTGATATATCGCTGTGAAAAATGGCTACTCACACAGCAGTCTGGATCTATGTAGGCATGGATACCTCTGGAGGCAAATACCTCTGGATATAGATGAGGAAAAGAGGCGGCACTCAAACAGACGTCTTAAGCAGATAACAACGTGGTCAGTTTAATCCGACATGTTTCGGGGTAATCACCCCGTCCTCAGGGTCATCATAGCCCAAACTGAACCAATGAACATACATATATACAAGCACAAACTAACAATCAAGACTAAAATGTTACTCACCTGCTCCACGGCGCCATTCTGATCGGCCGGACGCCCAGCAGCGCTTCCGCGTCGCCCTCCGGTGACGTCATTAAGCTGTGCCAGGAACCGGCTCCCATGGAAACCGCCGGACACACTCTCTGCTCACTCAAGGTGCAGCTGCGGGCATCGCGCTACCGGTCCGTGACGTCATATGGCTGCGCGGAGCAGGATGGTGTCTAAGCAACCAAAAAAAACTGAATCAAAAAAAGAAACATACATATACAGTGCAACATATTACCAATACAACAACTTGTTCTAACCCACACTAGCCATAGCTTATACAGCAATCAAAGCCAATATTCAATAAATGAGCTTATGGGAAAAGCCCGCAATTAGATATAGCATTATAACAATATAACGATAATGGTCTCATTCATAATGAAGTTATTCACATAAAACACTGTAAGCCCAGGTTTTCGTTGAGCCCCCGTGGCGATAAGGTGCCCAATTTAAAAATCCACCTGGATTCTCGCTGGAAAAGAGCTCTATCCCTGTCATCCCCTCTCAAGGTTCTGGGAACATGATCAATTAATATGGCCCTGATGCTAGCCACCCCATGTTTAAACGCCAGACAATGGCGTGCAAAAGGTTGGTCACTGCTGCCTTGTAGCAGCTACTCTTTGCACTGATGTTGCTCTGACTCAAAAACTACTATTTTTTGAAGACTAGTGAGTGCTCCTAACTTCATTTGCTATACATATATATATATAATTATTTAATTTCACAGCAGTCTGGTGCTCCATTAGAATCCGGTCAGGATCAAATATATACTTTGAAAACTGGGCACTTAATAATCCAAATGAAAGGCAATATGCTTGAAGCAGAAAAAATAGTCCATTTATTACTTACAGACCATAAAGTGCAATCGTGCAAAAGAGGGTTTAGTCGACGTGAAGTTTCGGTCCAAATAGGACCATCATCAGGACTTACAGCAGAACATCCTATCACCAAGGCAGCACAGAAGAGACTGAAGAACCATCACCAGCCACACACCTATAAATACCCCAGGGCATTACCCAGAATTCCCTGTCTGAAAACTATTGCATCATGGGGCATTGAATTAATGGTATCAACAAATACAATATTTATAGCCAACAATAGCATCTAAATAAAAGGCACACCGCACAATCAATGATCCGCCTATAGGAGGAACCATTAACATCTCTAAATAAATAAATAAAACATCACAAAACAGCCGTCGCGCCACTCATACCTGGAAGAGTCACTACAGGAAGTGACAAGACCATGGTGGTGCTGTGGAATGCACACATCACTTCCAGAAGTGACGCACGATCCCCATAGGGACACATACAGAAAAATACCAAATACCGAGCTCCGCAGCGTGCCGACCCGGAAGTTGCCTTCACCGCTCAGTGGAGCGCACAGCAAAAGATGCCATGTGTTCCACTGCGGTGTCATAGCAACGATAGCAAGGGGGAATCAGTACAATGCCCATAAACAGGGCGAGTCAAAACTGGCACAACACAAAAATAACAGTTCTATTGTATCAATTCTGTAGCGTGACTCTATAATAAGAGAGGCAATTCTTACACATCCTATGTTCTTACACAGACACTGAGAACAAAGTGGCCAATATCAATATTAGACAGAGATAAGGATAGCACCCTGGGGAATTTTAGGCACATATTGGAAATACAAACACCTAAAATGTAATAATTTAAAAAAAAATACTAATGTACTAGAACACGTATACAGACATACAGTATATGTGCAAAGATAAAAACAGAAAAAAGCAAAAAAGCAAAAAATATCATAATTGGTCACTTCTGATGAAAAATGGGTAATATAGAGGAAAAATTTATTTATAGTATAAGAATAACTAATCCATGTCTGATATTACAAAGAAAACCTGTGAAGCGGCGAGATATATCCACTTAAACTATATGTCATCTCAAAAATATGTTGTATGGATTGTTCTCGTTTAATCTACGTGGAGACACTGTATCAAGTGTATAGATCCATCTAGCCTCCCATTTCCTCAAAACATGTACTCGGTCACTACCTTTAGGGTTAATAGGGACGTGGTCAATCAGCATGCATTTCAAGCTAGCAATCAAGTGGCCAGCCTTCGCAAAATGTTTTGCCACTGGTTTATCTGAATCTCCAGACAACAATGCCACTCTTATAGTTGACCTATGATTGGCCATGCTGTCTCTAAAGTTTTTTTTTAGTCATGCCGACATAGACTAAGCCGCACGGGCATAGTAGAATATAAATCACATGGCCCATTTGGCAATGGAGTCGAAACCTGATTTTCATTTTCTTCCCATTATGCGGATGGGGAAAGGAAGAACCAGTGAGCATTGACCTACATGTAGGACAGTCCGCACATTTGAAACAGCCAAGCCTTTTACTTTGTAACCAAGTACCCTGGGTGCTTCAAGGTTGTAACAAATGGCGCATTAGAAGATCCTTCAAGTTAGGACCCCATAAAGGAGGCGCATTTCCAAGGCTGATTAGTAGGTTATCATTGGAAATAATCAGCCAATGTCGAACGACTGCTTTCCTTGTCTGATTAGATGTACTATCAAAAGTACTAGTGAAAATTGCACGATTTTGGTCAAAAGAGTCACTTTGTCCATTTTCGGTCTGTGAAAATTTTAATCTAGCCTTAAGAAGGCATCGTTCAATAGTAGCTGATGAGTTCCCACGTTCCAAGAAACGAGATGACATTTCCATGATCTGTCTCTCCGCCAGTTCCCGTGTAGAATTTATTCTTAGAATACAAAGAAATTGAGAGATTGGCAGCCCCTCTTTTAGAGGGCTAGGATGTTGACTAGATGAATGAAGTAACGTGTTACGATCTGTCTCTTTCCAAAACAAAGTGGTAGAAAGTTTATTTCCGGTCCGAAATACCTTCACATCAAGAAAATTAATCTCCATATCATGTAAACAACTCGTGAACCTAATAGGGGAGTCTAAGGAGTTAAGTTACTCTACCATAAACAAGAACTGTTCCTCAGTGCCGCACCACACTAAAAATATATCATCAATATAGCGCTTATAATATAAAATATAAGTACCAAAAGAAGAAAGAATGTTCATCCTCTCGTAGCGTGCCATGTATAAATTCGCATACGCTGGTGCTAAATTAGACCCCATGGTGGTGCCATTTAACTGCATAAAATGGCTACCGCCATAGAGGAAATGATTCTTAGTCAGCACCAGACGTATCAGCTCCAACAAAAAAATCAGAAGGAGGACCAGGTTGGGGTCAATCCACCAATGGTTCAGCAACAGCCCCAATACCATCCTAATGGGGGATGACGGTATAAAGGGAGTCATCAAGAGTAGCCAACAAGGCATTTGTAGGTATCTCACCAATTGCTCCAAGTCCATCTAGAAAGTCTCCAGTGTCCCTCAGGTAGCTCGGCATAGCTGTCACAAGTGGCTGAAGAAAGATATCAACAAACTGGGCCAAAGGTTGAAGACTAGACCCACGGGCCAAGATAATCAGCCTACCCGGGGGGATCCACTAGAGACTTGTGGATCTTGGGCAATGTGTAAAATATGGGCAAATTGGGTGTTCAACCTTTAAAAATCCAAGTACATCATTATCAATCCAACCCTGTGTCTGTGCCAAATCCAACCACCTATTTACTGATCATTTAATCATAGGGTTATTCAAAACCTTACTGTACGTATTCCTATCAGAGAGCTGCCTGCGTATTTCAGCATCATACGCCTGCCAGTTTTGGACCACAATAGCTCCTCCCTTATCAGCTTGTCTGATAACTATGTGATCATTTCTGATAAGGGATCTCAATGCCAGTTGTTGTTCTCTATTGAGGTTATGATATCTAGGTTTATCTTCAATCCTAGTAAGGTCGGATTCAACCAGCCTCAAAAAAGTCTTGATACTGGCATTAGTGCTCTGAGGGTCATAAGTACTTGGAGCTTTGAGAATTTGATCACGGGGAGGGGTCATATTACCATGCCCAAATTGTTCCCGAAGTCTCAATATCCTACCCAATTTATAACAATCAACTGACAAATCAAATTTATCGTGAGAAACAGTAGGTACAAAAGAAAATCCTAAGGATAAAACCTTAGCCTCGGGTCCAGTCAGTTCATGGTCTGACAGATTAAACACCGTGTCTAAGACCTGCTGCCTCAACCTCCCTTTTTGTTTCTTTTTGCCCCCTCGTCTCGTGGGGTGCTTGTGCCACGTCCTCTGCCACGACCTGTGGCTGAACTGGTTGCTGTCCCTAAAAAGCGAGAACCAGATGGTGGCCTAGAGTCAACATATCTTGAAGAACCCGAACCTGAGGCTTCACCCTCAGACTGTGATGGTGAGTTAGTAGAGGAATCGATGGCCCAGGGGTTACGTTACATAGAAACATAGAAACATAGAATTTGTCGGCAGATAAGAACCACTTGGCCCATCTAGTCTGCCCCTTTTTTTTTTTTATATATTTTTTTTTTTTTATCACTAACCTTATTTGTTCCTTATTTCTTTGTAAGGATATCCTTATGTCTATCCCATGCATGTTTAAATTGCTCTACTGTCTTAGCCTCTACCACCTCTGATGGGAGGCTATTCCACTTGTCCACTACCCTTTCTGTGAAATAATTTTTCCGCAAATTTCCCCTGAACCTCCCCCCCTCCAGTCTCAGTGCATGTCCTCGTGTCCTATTGCTTCTCTTCATTTGGAGAATGTTTCCCTCCTGGACTTTGTTAAAACCCTTCATATATTTGAAAGTTTCTATCATGTCCCCCCTTTCTCTTCTCTGCTCCAAACTATACATATTGAGATTTCTTAGTCTTTCTGGGTATGTTTTGTGATGTAGGCCATGCACCATTTTAGTTGCCCTCCTTTGTACAGTTTCTAATGTATTAATATCCTTTTGAAGATATGGCCTCCAGAACTGAATACAGTATTCTAGATGAGGCCGTACCAATGACCTATACAGTGGCATTATTACTTCTTTCTTTCTGCTGCTGATTCCTCTCCCAATGCAGCCAAGCATCTGACTAGCCTTCCTCATTGCCTTGTTACATTGCTTACCTGCCTTTAAGTCATCTGAAATAGTGACTCCTAGATCCCTTTCCTCCTCAGTAGTTTCCAGTATAGTGCCATTAATACTGTATTTAGCTTTAGGATTTTTGAGACCCAAGTGCATGATTTTGCATTTTTTGGCATTAAACTGTAATTGCCAGACTCTTGACCATTCCTCTAGTCTACCTAGATCCTCAATCATTTGTTTTACCCCACCTGGTGTGTCTACCCTGTTGCATACCTTTGTGTCATCTGCAAAAAGGCATACTTTCCCTTTAATCCCATTTGCAATGTCACCAATAAAGATATTGAAAAGCACTGGTCCAAGTACAGATCCCTGGGGTACTCCACTGGTAACATTTCCCTCCTGTGAATGCACTCCATTTACCACAACTCTCTGTTTTCTATCCTTCAACCAAGATCTTATCCATTCAATAATCCTAATATCCAATCCCAAACTTTCAAGTTTATTTAGCAGTCTGCGATGTGGAACTGTGTCAAAAGCCTTACTAAAGTCAAGATAAGCTATATCCATGGCTCCACCTTTATCCATCACTTTAGTCACACAATCAAAAAAGTCAATAAGATTTGTTTGACATGATCTTCCCCCAGTGAATCCATGCTGTTTGGGATCCAGTAAATTGCCGGATTTGAGATGATCTACAACTCTTTCTTTTAAGAGTGTTTCCATCAATTTCCCTACTACTGATGTAAGACTCACTGGTCTGTAGTTGTTTGCCTCTTCCTTGCTTCCACTTTTGTGCAGTGGGACTACGTTTGCTCTTTTCCAGTCCCCTGGAATTTCTCCTGTAGCTAATGACTGGTTGAATAATTCTGTCAATGGTGCTACCAGCACCTCTTTAAGTTCTTTTAGTATCCTTGGATGTATCCCATCTGGCCCCATAGATTTGTCCACTTTCAGCTTTGAGAGTTCTGTTAGGACCTTCTCCTCTGTAAATGTACTTGTTTCATTTTCCTGAATATCCCTGCAACTTAACTGTGGCCCCTTCCCCTCTCTTTCAGTAGTAAATACTGAGCAAAAATAATCATTAAGATGATCTGCTATTAAATTGTCTCCCTCAACAAGATTCCCAGTGTCCGTCTTTAGTTTTATAATTCCGCCTTTTGTTTTTCTTTTTTCGCTTATATACCTAAAAAAAGTTTTGCCTCCTTTACCCACTGACTGGGCCATTTTCTCCTCAGCTTGTGCCTTTGCACATCTGATTACCTTCTTTGTCTCCTTCTGTCTAACAAGATATATCTTTTTGTCTTCATTATTTTGTGTCTGCTTATATTTCCTAAAAGCCATCTTTTTTGCTCTCACAATATTTGCTACTTCTTTTGCAAACCACACTGGCTTCCTTTTCCTTGTGTTTTTCCTAACAGTTTTGATACAAAGGTCTGTTGCCTTCAATATTGCACATTTGAATGTTTTCCACCTCTCCTGCACTGTTTCCAAGTTCCTCCACTCTGCCAAAGAATCGCTTACACATTTTCCCATCCCTACAAAATCAGCCTTCCTAAAATCCAACACCTTTGTTTTTGTATGGGACGAGTCAGTCTCTGTCTTAATGCTGAACCATACTGCTTGATGATCACTGGATCCGAGGTTTTCACCCACTTTTACGTCTGATAATCTGTCTCCATTTGTAAGTATTAAGTCTAATATTGCGTCTTTCCGAGTGGGCTCCCTCACCAATTGGTGGAGGGATGCTCCCTGAAGGGAATTTAAAATGTTCCTACTTCTAGTGGAACTAGCAACAGACACCTCCCAGTTTACATCAGGAAGATTAAAGTCTCCCATGATTATTACCTCTCCTTTTAATGCCATTTTAGTTATGTCCTGCAATAGGTTCTTGTCAAGTTCCTCTTCCTGACCTGGTGGCCTGTATATCACGCCAATACGAATAATCAACTTTTCCCCTGTTTCTATGGTCACCCAAAGGGCCTCAGTTTTTTCTTCAATACTTTGTATTAATGTAGTATTTATGGCATTTTTTACATACATTGCTACCCCTCCCCCGATTTTTCCAATTCTGTCCTTCCTAAACAAAGTATATCCCGGTATAGCTATGTCCCAGTCATGATTTTCATTGTACCATGACTCTGTAATTGCCACAATGTCTAGATCATCCCTTGTCATTATTGCAGTTAGTTCTGGGATTTTATTTCCTAAGGTCCTAGCATTTGCACACATAGCTTTTAGAGTTTTGTTTGTGCTTTTTCTGTTCCTAGCTATGTTCTTCTCTCTGCCTATTTTTATTTGGTTTTGATCTGAATTATCTTCTGTTGCTGTGGATATGCTTCCTATTCCCTTTGCCTGCAGAAACAATACCTCTGTGTTGGGGGAGCAGATTTCTTTATTCCTATTTGGTTCACTGCCCCCCTTTGTTAGTTTAAATAGCTCTTGATGAAGCATCCAAACTGTTCAGTTAGTATTTTCGTTCCCGTTGAAGATGGGTGCAGGCCGTCACTTTTGTATAAGCTCCTATCTTGCCAGATGGTGTGACTATGGCCTATAAATCCAAATCTCTCCTCATTGCACCATGTCCTTAGCCAAACATTGAAGTTTCTGATGCAATGAGTTCTGTCTTCCCCTCTGTGTACTGGCAATACTTCTGAAAAAGATACAGTGGTTGCCACCTGCTTCAGAGCAGTCCCTAACTTCCTAAATTCATCTTTTACAGCAATGAGTTCTGCATTTGCCAGGTCATTTGTCCCTAGGTGGACAATGACATCCACCTCCCCATCTTTTCTTGCTGCCTTCACAATTCTTAGCATGCGCTCTTTATCCCTTGGAGCTGTGGCTCCAGGTAAGCACCTTACTTGTTTCTCTACTTCATTTGCATTTCCCAGATGTATTCCTCTAATAATGGAATCTCCCAAAAGAAGTGCAGTCCTTTTTGGAGATTCAATTTTCCTGTTCCATTTCCTGTTCCTATGGTTGGTAGATGTCCCCATATCCTCCTGTTCTGTAGTGCCTCTATTAGTTGTATCTTCCAGCCCTGCAAGAGTAGCATACGAGTTTTGCAGTGTCACCGCTTGCGGGAGGTGTCTGTGTCCCTCTGGAAACCTCTGCCCTTGAGAGCCCACAGTAGTCCAGGCAGAATGTCTTCTGGTGGCTCTCTGAGGCAGTGGAGGCTTCAAAGACACAGACATCTTACAAATCTCAGCATGCAGTTTTGCTATCTCCTCCTTCAGCAGAGAAAATTGCTCACAGATTGGACAGCAGCTGAGTCTCCACGCTGCCTCTTTCCAAACAAATGCTTTACATCCATTGCACTGCACAAGGCCAAACATTGTATCAGATGTGAATGGTATTGCAAATTTGTGTGTTACTTGGTGTATTTTAAAACTCACCTGTTGCTGTATTCTAACTCACCTGCTGCTGTTACAAACTCACTTAATAAGCCAAGCCTCACTTTATAATGCACGCCTCTCTCACGTTGTCTAACGTTAGCTCGACGTTGTCTGCCAGAGCCTGAACCACCCTTAAGCCATGGATAAACCTGGTGATTCGTATAATCAAAAGAAACAGTACTCAATGTCTTCCTTTTAAAGGCAGTTAATTCCTGTTGAGATGTATTGATCTGTTCTATTAACTGTTCACACCAATTGTTAGATTTATCAACAGACAAGGTCAGAAGATTTGTATAATTAAATATCACAATATCAGATCTGATCTTTTTGAGCTCACTGCTCACTTCCTCAATAACCAGGACCATCAGATCCAGTGAGCACTTATTTAGTACCCCGCACCATTTGGCGCAGAAAGACAGATTATTACGCCCAAAAGTAGGGATGCTGTTCATCCTAAAACCCCTAGGGATCTTTTTATTTCTATAGTAGTTGGACAAAAATTGTCCATGAAGCATTAGTTCAACCTCTCTTCTACGTAACCGCATGATCTTATGATAAAGGTCCCTAGGGGTTTCATCGGGTATTCGAGCGAACGATATCTGATCAAAGAGAACTCTGTCGGCATCATCATCCGTCAGGGAGATAGCATTAGACTCAATAGTGTTCAATAATTCCTCATTGAGTTCACCACCATAGCCCTGAGACATTTTGTTACTCAAAAGCAGCTCACAATGGAGTTTACCCACTATCTGAAAGGGTTAACCTAACAGAACCATACACAATAAACAAAAACAAAACAAAATAGCACTATCGTGGTGCGGCACTGAGGAAACCGTTCACATCAGAAGTGACCAAAAAAAAAGAAAAAAATATTTTCACATTTAAAAAAAAATATTTTTAGGAACACTACTGGCTGGCTTAATCCAACAATTTCTCATCCGGCTGTGTAGCAATTATTCTCATTAGTAGAATGAAAAAGAAAAAAAAGGTTGGTAGGTGCAGGACAATGGAGAATAACTTAAACGCAGAAGAAGAAAAAAATCCAATATAGACTACTCAAAAAGTCCGCACACAATTAATTTAATTTCACAGCAGTCTGGTGCTCCATTTGAATCCGGTCAGGATCAAATATATACTTTGAAAACTGGGCACTTAATAATCCAAATGAAAGGCAATATGCTTGAAGCAGAAAAAATAGTCCATTTATTACTTACAGACCATAAAGTGCAATCGTGCAAAAGAGGGTTTAGTCGACGTGATGTTTCGGTCCAAATAGGACCATCATCAGGACTTACAGCAGAACATCCTATCACCAAGGCAGCACAGAAGAGACTGAAGAACCATCACCAGCCACACACCTAAATACCCCAGGCCATTAACCAGAATTCCCTGTCTGAAAACTATTGCATCATGGGGCATTGAATTAATGGTATCAACAAATACAATATTTATAGCCAACAATAGCATCTAAATAAAAGGCACACCGCACAATCAATGATCCGCCTATAGGAGGAACCATTAACATCTCTAAATAATAAATAAAACATCACAAAACAGCCGTCGCGCCACTCATATCTGGAAGAGTCACTACAGGAAGTGACAAGACCGTGGTGGTGCTGTGTAACGCACACGTCACTTCCAGAAGTGACGCACGATCCCCGTAGGGACACATACAGCAAAATACCAAATACCGAGCTCCGCAACGCGCAGACCCGGAAGTTGCCTTCACCGCTCAGTGGAGCGCACAGCAAAAGATGCCATGCGTTCCACTGCGGTGTCATAGCAACAATAGCTAGGGGGAATCAGTACAACTCCCATAAACAGGGCGTGTCAAAACTGGCACAACACAAAAATAACAGTTCTATTGTATCAATTCTGCAGCGTGACTCTATAATAAGAGAGGCAATTCTTACACATCCTATGTTCTTACACAGACACTGAGAACAAAGTGGCCAATATCAATATTAGACAGAGATAAGGATAGCACCCTGGGGAATTTTAGGCACATATTGGAAATACAAACACCTAAAATGTAATCATTTAAAAAAAATACTAATGTACTAGAACACGTATACAGACATACAGTATATGTGCAAAGATAAAAACAGAAAAAAGCAAAAAAGCAAAAAATATCATAATTGGTCACTTCTGATGAAAAATGGGTAATATAGAGGAAAAATTTATTTATAATATAAGAATAACTAATCCATGTCAGATATTACAAAGAAAACCTGTGAAGCGGCGAGATATATCCACTTAAACTATATGTCATCTCAAAAATATGTTGTATGGATTGTTCTCGTTTAATCTACGTGGAGACACTGTATCAAGTGTATAGATCCATCTAGCCTCCCATTTCCTCAAAACATGTACTCGGTCACTACCTTTAGGGTTAATAGGGACGTGGTCAATCAGCATGCATTTCAAGCTAGCAATCAAGTGGCCAGCCTTCGCAAAATGTTTCGCCACTGGTTTATCTGAATCTCCAGACAACAATGCCACTCTTATAGTTGACCTATGATTGGCCATGCGGTCTCTAAAGTTTTTTTTTAGTCATGCCGACATAGACTAAGCCGCACGGGCATAGTAGAATATAAATCACATGGCCCATTTGGCAATGGAGTCGAAACCTGATTTTCATTTTCTTCCCATTATGCGGATGGGGAAAGGAAGAACCAGTGAGCATTGACCTACATGTAGGACAGTCCACACATTTGAAACAGCCAAGCCTTTTACTTTGTAACCAAGTACCCTGGGTGCTTCAAGGTTGTAACAAATGGCGCATTAGAAGATCCTTCAAGTTAGGACCCCATAAAGGAGGCGCATTTCCAAGGCTGATTAGTAGGTTATCATTGGAAATAATCAGCCAATGTCGAACGACTGCTTTCCTTGTCTGATTAGATGTACTATCAAAAGTACTAGTGAAAATTGCACGATTTTGGTCAAAAGAGTCACTTTGTCCATTTTCGGTCTGTGAAAATTTTAATCTAGCCTTAAGAAGGCATCGTTCAATAGTAGCTGATGAGTTCCCACGTTCCAAGAAACGAGATGACATTTCCATGATCTGTCAGTTCCCGTGTAGAATTTATTCTTAGAATACAAAGAAATTGAGAGATTGGCAGCCCCTCTTTTAGAGGGCTAGGATGTTGACTAGATGAATGAAGTAACGTGTTACGATCTGTCTCTTTCCGAAACAAAGTGGTAGAAAGTTTATTTCCGGTCCGAAATACCTTCACATCAAGAAAATTAATCTCCATATCATGTAAACAACTCGTGAACCTAATAGGGGAGTCTAGGGAGTTAAGTTACTCTACCATAAACAAGAACTGTTCCTCAGTGCCGCACCACACTAAAAATATATCATCAATATAGCGCTTATAATATAAAATATAAGTACCAAAAGAAGAAAGAATGTTCATCCTCTCGTAGCGTGCCATGTATAAATTTGCATACGCTGGTGCTAAATTAGACCCCAGGGTGGTGCCATTTAACTGCATAAAATGGCTACCGCCATAGAGGAAATGATTCTTAGTCAGCACCAGACGTATCAGCTCCAACAAAAAAATCAGAAGGAGGACCAGGTTGGGGTCAATCCACCAATGGTTCAGCAACAGCCCCAATACCATCCTAATGGGGGATGACGGTATAAAGGGAGTTGACATCAAGAGTAGCCAACAAGGCATTTGTAGGTATCTCACCAATTGCTCCAAGTCCATCTAGAAAGTCTCCAGTGTCCCTCAGGTAGCTCGGCATAGCTGTCACAAGTGGCTGAAGAAAGATATCAACAAACTGGGCCAAAGGTTGAAGAATAGACCCACGGGCCAAGATAATCAGCCTACCCGGGGGGATCCACTAGAGACTTGTGGATCTTGGGCAATGTGTAAAATATGGGCAAATTGGGTGTTCAACCTTTAAAAATCCAAGTACATCATTATCAATCCAACCCTGTGTCTGTGCCAAATCCAACCACCTATTTACTGATCATTTAATCATAGGGTTATTCAAAACCTTACTGTACGTATTCCTATCAGAGAGCTGCCTGCGTATTTCAGCATCATACGCCTGCCAGTTTTGGACCACAATAGCTCCTCCCTTATCAGCTTGTCTGATAACTATGTGATCATTTCTGATAAGGGATCTCAATGCCAGTTGTTGTTCTCTATTGAGGTTATGATATCTAGGTTTATCTTCAATCCTAGTAAGGTCGGATTCAACCAGCCTCAAAAAAGTCTTGATACTGGCATTAGTGCTCTGAGGGTCATAAGTACTTGGAGCTTTGAGAATTTGATCACGGGGAGGGGTCATATTACCATGCCCAAATTGTTCCCGAAGTCTCAATTTCCTACCCAATTTATAACAATCAACTGACAAATCAAATTTATCGTGAGAAACAGTAGGTACAAAAGAAAATCCTAAGGATAAAACCTTAGCCTCGGGTCCAGTCAGTTCATGGTCTGACAGATTAAACACCGTGTCTAAGACCTGCTGCCTCAACCTCCCTTTTTGTTTCTTTTTGCCCCCTCGTCTCGTGGGGTGCTTGTGCCACGTCCTCTGCCACGACCTGTGGCTGAACTGGTTGCTGTCCCTAAAAAACGAGAACCAGAAGGTGGCCTAGAGTCAACATATCTTGAAGAACCCGAACCTGAGGCTTCACCCTCAGACTGTGATGGTGAGTTAGTAGAGGAATCGATGGCCCAGGGGTTACGTTGTCTAACGTTAGCTCGACGTTGTCTGCCAGAGCCTGAACCACCCTTAAGCCATGGATAAACCTGGTGATTCGTATAATCAAAAGAAACAGTACTCAATTTCTTCCTTTTAAAGGCAGTTAATTCCTGTTGAGATGTATTGATCTGTTCTATTAACTGTTCACACCAATTGTTAGATTTATCAACAGACAAGGTCAGAAGATTTGTATAATTAAATATCACAATATCAGATCTGATCTTTTTGAGCTCACTGCTCACTTCCTCAATAACCAGGACCATCAGATCCAGTGAGCACTTATTTAGTACCCCGCACCATTTGGCGCAGAAAGACAGATTATTACGCCCAAAAGTAGGGATGCTGTTCATCCTAAAACCCCTAGGGATCTTTTTATTTCTATAGTAGTTGGACAAAAATTGTCCATGAAGCATTAGTTCAACCTCTCTTCTACGTAACCGCATGATCTTATGAAAAAGGTCCCTAGGGGTTTCATCGGGTATTCGAGCGAACGCTATCTGATCAAAGAGAACTCTGTCGGCATCATCATCCGTCAGGGAGATAGCATTAGACTCAATAGTGTTCAATAATTCCTCATTGAGTTCACCACCATAGCCCTGAGACATTTTGTTACTCAAAAGCAGCTCACAATGGAGTTTACCAACTATCTGAAAGGGTTAACCTAACAGAACCATACACAATAAACAAAAACAAAACAATATAGCACTATCGTGGTGCGGCACTGAGGAAACCGTTCACATCAGAAGTGACCAAAAAAAAAGAAAAAAATATTTTCACATTTAAAAAAAAATATTTTTAGGAACACTACTGGCTGGCTTAATCCAACAATTTCTCATCCGGCTGTGTAGCAATTATTCTCATTAGTAGAATGAAAAAGAAAAAAAAGGTTGGTAGGTGCAGGACAATGGAGAATAACTTAAACGCAGAAGAAAAAAATCCAATATAGACTACTCAAAAAGTCCGCACACAATTAATTTAATTTCACAGCAGTCTGGTGCTCCATTTGAATCCGGTCAGGATCAAATATATACTTTGAAAACTGGGCACTTAATAATCCAAATGAAAGGCAATATGCTTGAAGCAGAAAAAATAGTCCATTTATTACTTACAGACCATAAAGTGCAATCGTGCAAAAGAGGGTTTAGTCGACGTGATGTTTCGGTCCAAATAGGACCATCATCAGGACTTACAGCAGAACATCCTATCACCAAGGCAGCACAGAAGAGACTGAAGAACCATCACCAGCCACACACCTATAAACACCCCAGGCCATTAACCAGAATTCCCTGTCTGAAAACTATTGCATTATGGGGCATTGAATTAATGGTATCAACAAATACAATATTTATAGCCAACAATAGCATCTAAATAAAAGGCACACCGCACAATCAATGATCCGCCTATAGGAGGAACCATTAACATCTCTAAATAATAAATAAAACATCACAAAACAGCCGTCGCGCCACTCATACCTGGAAGAGTCACTACAGGAAGTGACAAGACCATGGTGGTGCTGTGTAACGCACACGTCACTTCCAGAAGTGACGCACGATCCCCATAGGGACACATACAGCAAAATACCAAATACCGAGCTCCGCAACGCGCAGACCCGGAAGTTGCCTTCACCGCTCAGTGGAGCGCACAGCAAAAGATGCCATGCGTTCCACTGCGGTGTCATAGCAACAATAGCTAGGGGGAATCAGTACAACTCCCATAAACAGGGCGTGTCAAAACTGGCACAACACAAAAATAACAGTTCTATTGTATCAATTCTGCAGCGTGACTCTATAATAAGAGAGGCAATTCTTACACATCCTATGTTCTTACACAGACACTGAGAACAAAGTGGCCAATATCAATATTAGACAGAGATAAGGATAGCACCCTGGGGAATTTTAGGCACATATTAGAAATACAAACACCTAAAATGTAATAATTTAAAAAAAATACTAATGTACTAGAACACGTATACTGACATACAGTATATGTGCAAAGATAAAAACAGAAAAAAGCAAAAAAGCAAAAAATATCATAATTGGTCACTTCTGATGAAAAATGGGTAATATAGAGGAAAAATTTATTTATAGTATAAGAATAACTAATCCATGTCTGATATTACAAAGAAAACCTGTGAAGCGGCGAGATATATCCACTTAAACTATATGTCATCTCAAAAATATGTTGTATGGATTGTTCTTGTTTAATCTACGTGGAGACACTGTATCAAGTGTATAGATCCATCTAGCCTCCCATTTCCTCAAAACATGTACTCGGTCACCACCTCTAGGGTTAAAAGGGATGTGGTCAATCAGCATGCATTTCAACCTTGCAATCGAGTGGCCAGCCTTCACAAAATGTTTCACTACTGGTTTATCTGAATCTCCAGACAACAATGCCACTCTTACAGTTGACCTACTAACCAGCCTTGGAAATGCGCCTCCTTTATGGGGTCCTAACTTGAAGGATCTTCTAATGCGCCCTTTGTTACAACCTCGGAGCACCCAGGGTACTTGGTTACAAAGTAAAAGGCTTGGCTGTTTCAAATGTGCGGACTGCACTACCTGTAGGTCAGTGCTCACTGGTTCTTCCTTTCTCCATCCGCATAATGGGAAGAAAATGAAAATCAGGTTTCGACTCCATTGCCAAATGGGCCATGTGATTTATATTCTACTATGCCCGTGCGGCTTAGTCTATGTCGGCATGACTAAAATAAACTTTAGGGACCGCATGGCCAATCATAGGTCAACTATAAGAGCGGCATTGTTGTCTGGAGATTCAGATAAACCAGGGAGACTGCTGATTTGTCTCATTGAATCATTGGGTGGAAATACTACCCAAGGGCGCCCATTCCTCTATTGTCACATATTTGTATTTTTCTCTGACGTCCTAGTGGATGCTGGGAACTCCGTAAGGACCATGGGGAATAGCGGCTCCGCAGGAGACTGGGCATAAAAGTAAAAGCTTTAGGACTACCTGGTGTGCACTGGCTCCTCCCCCTATGACCCTCCTCCAAGCCTCAGTTAGATTTTTGTGCCCGAACGAGAAGGGTGCACACTAGGTGGCTCTCCTGAGCTGCTTAGTGAAAAAGTTTAAGTATAGGTTTTTTATTTTCAGTGAGTCCTGCTGGCAACAGGTTCACTGCACCGAGGGACTAAGGGGAGAAGAAGCGAATTCACCTGCGTGCAGAGTGGATTGGGCTTCTTAGGCTACTGGACATTAGCTCCAGAGGGACGATCACAGGCCCAGCCATGGATGGGTCCCAGAGCCGCGCCGCCGGCCCCCTTACAGAGCCAGAAGACTGAAGAGGTCCGGGAAATCGGCGGCAGAAGACGTCCTGTCTTCAATAAGGTAGCGCACAGCACCGCAGCTGTGCGCCATTGCTCTCAGCACACTTCACACTCCGGTCACTGAGGGTGCAGGGTGCTGGGGGGGGGGCGCCCTGAGACGCAATAAAAACACCTTAGATGGCAAAAAAATACATCACATATAGCTCCTGGGCTATATGGATGCATTTAACCCCTGCCAGTTTTTCCTTAAAAAAGCGGGAGAAAGGCCGCCGAGAAGGGGGTGGAGCCTATCTCCTCAGCACACAAGCGCCATTTTCCCTCACAGCTCCGTTGGAGGGAAGCTCCCTGGCTCTCCCCTGCAGTCCTGCACTACAGAAACAGGGTAAAACAAGAGAGGAGGGGGGGGGCACTAATTTGGCAGATTAATCAATACAGCAGCTATATAAGGGAAAAACACTTATATAAGGTTATCCCTGTATATATATATAGCGCTCTGGTGTGTGCTGGCAAACTCTCCCTCTGTCTCCCCAAAGGGCTAGTGGGGTCCTGTCCTCTATCAGAGCATTCCCTGTGTGTGTGCTGGGTGTCGGTACGTTGTGTCGACATGTATGAGGAGGAAAATGGTATGGAGGTGGAGCAATTGCCTGTAATAGTGATGTCACCCCCTAGGGAGTCGACACCTGACTGGATGGTCTTATGGAAGGAATTACGTGATAGCGTCAGCACTTTACAAAAGACTGTTGACGACATGAGACAGCCGGCAAATCAGTTAGTATCTGTCCAGGCGTCTCAAACACCGTCAGGGGCTCTAAAGCGCCCGTTACCTCAGATGGTCGACACAGACCCAGACACGGACACTGACTCCAGTGTCGACGGTGAGGAAACAAACGTATTTTCCAGTAGGGCCACACGTTACATGATCACGGCAATGAAGGAGGTTTTGAACATTTCTGATACTACAAGTACCACAAAAAAGGGTATTATGTGGGGTGTGAAAAAACTACCCGTAGTTTTTCCTGAATCAGATGAATTAAATGAGGTGTGTGATGAAGCGTGGGTTTCCCCCGATAAAAAACTGCTAATTTCTAAAAAATTATTGGCATTATACCCTTTCCCGCCAGAGGTTAGGGCGCGTTGGGAAACACCCCCTAGGGTAGATAAGGCGCTCACACGCTTATCAAAACAAGTGGCGTTACCGTCTCCTGATACGGCCGCCCTCAAGGAGCCAGCTGATAGGAAGCTGGAAAATATCCTAAAAAGTATATACACACATACTGGTGTTATACTGCGACCAGCAATAGCCTCAGCCTGGATGTGCAGTGCTGGGGTGACTTGGTCGGATTCCCTGACTGAAAATATTGATACCCTGGACAGGGACAGTATATTATTGACTATAGAGCATTTAAAGGATGCATTTCTATATATGCGAGATGCACAGAGGGATATTTGCACTCTGGCATCAAGAGTAAGTGCGCTGTCCATTTCTGCCAGAAGAGGGTTATGGACGCGACAGTGGTCAGGGGATGCGGATTCCAAACGGCATATGGAAGTATTGCCGTATAAAGGGGAGGAGTTATTTGGGGTCGGTCTATCGGACCTGGTGGCCACGGCAACGGCTGGGAAATCCACCTTTTTACCCCAGGTCACCTCTCAGCAGAAAAAGACACCGTCTTTTCAGGCTCAGTCCTTTCGTCCCCATAAGGGCAAGAGGGCAAAAGGCCACTCATATCTGCCCCGGGGCAGAGGAAGGGGAAAAAGACTGCAGCAGGCAGCCTCTTCCCAGGAACAGAAGCCCTCCCCCGCTTCTGCCAAGTCCTCAGCATGACGCTGGGGCCTTACAAGTGGACTCAGGCACTCGCAAGTGGACCCCTGGATCCTGCAGGTAGTATCTCAGGGGTACAAATTGGAATTCGAGATCTCCCCCTCGCCGGTTCCTGAAGTCTGCTTTACCAACGTCTCCCTCCGACAGGGAGGCGGTATTGGAAGCCATTCACAAGCTGTATTCCCAGCAGGTGATAATCAAGGTACTCCTCCTACAACAGGGAAAGGGGTATTATTCCACGCTGTTTGTGGTACCGAAGCCGGACGGCTCGGTAAGACCTATTTTAAATCTGAAATCCTTGAACACTTACATACAAAGGTTCAAATTCAAGATGGAGTCACTCAGAGCAGTGATAGCGAACCTGGAAGAAGGGGACTATATGGTGTCTCTGGACATCAAGGATGCTTACCTCCATGTCCCAAATTTGCCCTTCTCACCAAGGGTACCTCAGGTTTGTGGTACAGAACTGTCACTATCAGTTTCAGACGCTGCCGTTTGGATTGTCCACGGCACCCCGGGTCTTTACCAAGGTAATGGCCGAAATGATGATTCTTCTTCGAAGAAAAGGCGTCTTAATTATCCCTTACTTGGACGATCTCCTGATAAGGGCAAGGTCCAGGGAACAGTTAGAGGTTGGAGTAGCACTATCTCAAGTAGTACTACGACAGCACGGGTGGATTCTAAATATTCCAAAATCGCAGCTGATTCCGACGACACGTCTGCTGTTCCTAGGGATGATTCTGGACACAGTCCAGAAAAAGGTGTTTCTCCCAGAGGAGAAAGCCAGGGAGTTATCCGAGCTAGTCAGGAACCTCCTAAAACCAGGCCAAGTGTCAGTGCATCAATGCACAAGGGTCCTGGGAAAAATGGTGGCTTCTTACGAAGCGATTCCATTCGGCAGATTCCACGCAAGAACTTTTCAGTGGGATCTGCTGGACAAATGGTCCGCATCGCATCTTCAGATGCATCAGCGGATAACCCTGTCTCCAAGGACAAGGGTGTCTCTCCTGTGGTGGTTGCAGAGTGCTCATCTTCTAGAGGGCCGCAGATTCGGCATTCAGGACTGGGTCCTGGTGACCATGGATGCCAGCCTGAGAGGCTGGGGAGCAGTCACACAGGGAAAAAATTTCCAGGGCTTGTGGTCAAGCATGGAAACGTCATTTCACATAAATATCCTGGAACTAAGGGCCATTTACAATGCCCTAAGTCAAGCAAGGCCTCTGCTTCAGGGTCAGCCGGTGTTGATCCAGTCGGACAACATCACGGCAGTCGCCCACGTAAACAGACAGGGCGGCACAAGAAGCAGGAGGGCAATGGCAGAAGTTGCAAGGATTCTTCGCTGGGCGGAAAATCATGTGATAGCACTGTCAGCAGTGTTCATTCCGGGAGTGGACAACTGGGAAGCAGACTTCCTCAGCAGACACGACCTCCACCCGGGGGAGTGGGGACTTCACCCAGAAGTCTTCCACATGATTGTGAACCGTTGGGAAAAACCAAAGGTGGACATGATGGCGTCCCGCCTCAACAAAAAACTAGACAGATATTGCGCCAGGTCAAGGGACCCTCAGGCAATAGCTGTGGACGCTCTGGTAACACCGTGGGTGTACCAGTCAGTGTATGTGTTCCCTCCTCTGCCTCTCATACCCAAGGTACTGAGAATCATAAGAAGGAGAGGAGTAAGGACTATACTCGTGGCTCCGGATTGGCCAAGAAGGACTTGGTACCCGGAACTTCAAGAGATGCTCACGGAGGACCCGTGGCCTCTACCTCTAAGAAAGGACCTGCTCCAGCAGGGACCCTGTCTGTTCCAAGACTTACCGCGGCTGCGTTTGACGGCATGGCGGTTGAACGCCGGATCCTGAAGGAAAAAGGCATTCCGGATGAAGTCATCCCTACCCTGATCAAAGCCAGGAAGGATGTAACCGTGCAACATTATCACCGTATTTGGCGTAAATATGTTGCGTGGTGTGAGGCCAGGAAGGCCCCTACAGAGGAATTTCAACTGGGTCGTTTCCTGCATTTCCTGCAAACAGGACTGTCTATGGGCCTAAAATTAGGGTCCATTAAGGTTCAAATTTCGGCCCTGTCGATTTTCTTCCAGAAAGAACTGGCTTCAGTTCCTGAAGTTCAGACGTTTGTCAAAGGGGTACTGCATATACAGCCTCCTTTTGTGCCTCCAGTGGCACCTTGGGATCTCAATGTAGTTTTGGGGTTCCTCAAATCACATTGGTTTGAACCACTCACCACTGTGGACTTAAAATATCTCACATGGAAAGTGGTAATGCTGTTAGCCCTGGTTTCAGCCAGGCGTGTCTCAGAATTGGCGGCTTTATCCTATAAAAGCCCTTATCTAATTTTTCATACGGACAGGGCAGAATTGAGGACTCGTCCTCAATTTCTCCCTAAGGTGGTTTCAGCGTTTCACTTGAACCAGCCTATTGTGGTACCTGCGGCTACTAGGGACTTGGAGGACTCCAAGTTGCTGGACGTAGTCAGGGCCCTGAAAATATATGTTTCCAGGACGGCTGGAGTCAGAAAATCTGACTCGCTGTTTATCCTGTATGCACCCAACAAGCTGGGTGCTCCTGCTTCTAAGCAGACTATTGCTCGTTGGATTTGTAGTACAATTCAGCTTGCACATTCTGTGGCAGGCCTGCCACAGCCAAAATCTGTAAAAGCCCATTCCACAAGGAAAGTGGGCTCATCTTGGGCGGCTGCCCGAGGGGTCTCGGCTTTACAACTTTGCCGAGCAGCTACTTGGTCAGGGGCAAACACGTTTGCTAAATTCTACAAATTTGATACCCTGGCTGAGGAGGACCTGGAGTTCTCTCATTCGGTGCTGCAGAGTCATCCGCACTCTCCCGCCCGTTTGGGAGCTTTGGTATAATCCCCATGGTCCTTACGGAGTTCCCAGCATCCACTAGGACGTCAGAGAAAATAAGAATTTACTTACCGATAATTCTATTTCTCGTAGTCCGTAGTGGATGCTGGGCGCCCATCCCAAGTGCGGATTGTCTGCAATACTTGTACATAGTTATTGTTACAAAAATCGGGTTATTATTGTTGTGAGCCATCTTTTCAGAGGCTCCTCTGTTATCATGCTGTTAACTGGGTTCAGATCACAGGTTGTACGGTATGATTGGTGTGGCTGGTATGAGTCTTACCCGGGATTCAATATCCTTCCTTATTGTGTACGCTCGTCCGGGCACAGTATCCTAACTGAGGCTTGGAGGAGGGTCATAGGGGGAGGAGCCAGTGCACACCAGGTAGTCCTAAAGCTTTTACTTTTGTGCCCAGTCTCCTGCGGAGCCGCTATTCCCCATGGTCCTTACGGAGTTCCCAGCATCCACTACGGACTACGAGAAATAGAATTATCGGTAAGTAAATTCTTATTATTAGTCCCTCCTAACAAGGGACTTAGCGGAATTTGGCAGCCCAACTCAGTCCTTTCTTATATTTCTGTTTAATAGCGCAGGTGGGGAGTATCTGTTTTGTGTATATATATACATATGTGTGTGTGTGTGTGTGTGTGTGTGTGTGTGTGTGTGTGTGTGTGTGTGTGTGTGTGTGTGTGTGTCTGCGGCATATTCCAGATATATCTATGTCCATATATAGTGCGTCACAATAGAGGTTGAGTATCCCATATCCAAATATTCCGAAATACGGAATATTCCGAAATACGGACTTTTTTGAGTGAGAGTGAGATAGTGAAATCTTTGGTTTTTGATGACTCAATGTACACAAACTTTGTTTAGTACACAAAGTTATTAAAAATATTGTATTCAATGACCTTCAGGCTGTGTGTATAAGGTGTATATGAAACATAAATGAATTGTATGAATGTACACACACTTTGTTTAATGCACAAAGTTATAAAAATATTGGCTAAAATTACCTTCAGGCTGTGTGTATAAGGTGTATATGTAACATAAATGCATTATGTGCTTATATTTAGGTCCCATCACCATGATATCTCATTATGGTATGCAATTATTCCAAAATACGGAAAAATCCCATATCCAAAATACCTCTGGTCCCAAGCATTTTGGATAAGGGATACTCAACCTGTATTTACCTATTACATGTATTTTACTATGTGCTCAGTCACATAATACCAGATTTTTTTGCAGGTGTTGTGTACTGGGTACTCAGTCACATGCTAACGGATTTATTCGCAGGTATTGTACTCTGTTGCATTTGTGTATAATGTTTAACATGTAGGGCAGTAAATCTGGGGACGCTCCTGCATCCTGCAGAGTATGAGCAACGGATTTACCTGAGGGGGAAGTTTTGTGTGATGGTCTGTGTGCTATGTCTCATACATCTCCCACTCAGTCCACAGCTCCTGTAATTAATCAGGAGCCAACCTGAGCTGCGTTCTCAAACCTACTGGGTTCTCTAGGTGAACGTTTTGTGCCCCCTATGGGACCACCTGTAACATTACAGTCTCTGATGTCCCCTTGGTTACTCCGCTTTGGGCTGGAAAATTTTGCCTCACGGATTGTAGTGTATGACTCATTTCCTGGTCACGCAAAACCCTATTCCAGGTCACTTTTGTGTCTCTGGGTCATCTGAGCGGGCTGCTTCTTCCTCCCTATCCAATAATCTCTCTGATATTTTATCTGAAGAGAAGGGGATCAAGCTGTCCTGTCAGTCCCTGTATTAGGTGTTCCTGACAAGGATTTTCCATTGCTAAATGATACCACTGCCCTTGTGGTTACTGGGTAACAAATCCTACAAATCACTGATAAGAGGATTCCCCTACTGTGGTTAAGCAAACTGATATGTTCACACGTCAGAGGGTAATTAAAACTCTGTTATCACAATCCATACCTCGCAACTTCTGCCCGTCTGGAATCGGGACATGCCGTGCCTCCGAGACCGTGGCTAAAAGGGGAAGGAACTTTGAGGAAAGGGGCGGAGTCTTGCAGCAAGGGACGTGGCCTATTGCTGCGACCCCCGTTTTTGTCATTTTGTATGTCCAGCGCTCCATGAGCTGCTGGACAGCCCCTGGCTCCCTCCTTGCGCTGATAGATGCCGTGCGCATGCGCACGGCATCTATTCAGTGTGATCACCGTCTGCTTTGCAAAGCAGAGCAGCGGTGATCACAGGATCTCTCAACTGCCCCCCCCCGCCCGCCGGACACTGCGACCCGCGGGAGGGACAGTGGGACAGTGTCCAATTAGCGGGACTGTTCCGCTAAAATTGGAATAGTTGGGAGGTATGCACAATTTGACCATTAAGTGTACATCAGACAAGACTCCTGGTCTAATCCAGGGAAGACATTCCCCCTGTCTACAACGGGCATTAGCTCAATATCCTCCCCCTGCAGAGTTATATAACGAGTAGGTAAGTCACTGCTAGTGAACTCATGTGACATCCATCGGATGTCATCCACTCTGCCGCTCACCAATGTCCCTTCACTGTAGTAACTGACAGGTAAGCGTGTGGATGGATGCCTGAAGTCTATTACTCCCTTACAAGTGTTGTACATAGACCACGATTGCGTCCTCTTGGGCTGCAAAATAGATTAATGACTGGATCAGGCATGAGAGGAAGAGCTGCCCAAGGATATATCTGACAATGCCAGACATTCCCTGTCTCTCAATACCACCACCACCTTTTTCTTCACCAGGAGGTGCACCCTGAGGCCGGTGTGTTGGCTGCTAAGGCATCGAATATGTCTGTCCTGGCTCGCCGTATTCTGTGCTTGAGGTCGTGGATGGTAGACCTGGATTCCAAAACTACTTGGAGGTATTCCCCTTTCTGCAGCGGGGTACACTGGATTCAACAGGGAATAACATCAGGGGTGTAGGGTAGGATCTTGATCCGAGGCACCAACAGGCTAAAAGCTTTGACTGTTCCCAGGATGCATAGCGCCGCCTCCTCTATAACCCCGCCTCCGTGCACAGGAGCTCAGTTTTGTAGTTGGTGCCATGCAGTGCAGACATACAACAGGCAGGGCTGCTACGGCAGCCCTCAGAAGAGCTTTTATAAGTGAATTTTGAAGACTTCAAGTGCTGCAGCAGTGACACTGTGAGTGTTAGATGTCACTCTGACATCTCCTGCTGCAGCTCCATCACCTCCCCCAGCGGCGCTGTATACTCCCGTGTCCTAGTTGGCGGATACTTACAGCGGAGGCTCCGGTTTTCTTCAGTCAGACAAACACCACCGCAGTTCTCCTGGATCGCGTGGCCGCACTTAGGGAGGAGGTAAGAGTGTCCCCCAGGCGGGACCCGCTTGAAACCATGATCAGGTGCGTCCGGTGGGAGGTGCGGCCGTGCGCGCTGGCGTGGACACTGTGGCAGTACAGGGACCCCACTAGACCACCAGGGCAGGGGCACAGGTCGGTTTTACTAAAAAACGTTTTTATATGGCCCACAGTACTCTGTGGTGAAGTCCAGCAAGGGGATAAGGCTCTGACCTGTAACCCCTCCCCCAGCCTTTAGGAGCCATTTAGAGTAAATGTTCCCACCCTGGAGCTGCATCTCTCTCTCCCTCACTCCCTATCAGCGTTTGGGCGCCATTTTCACATGCTGAGCTGATCCTGGGACTGTTTGGGCAAAACCTCCTCTGTAAAGCCGCCTGCATGTCAGCGCTGTGCATTTTACAGGACACTTAAGTATTCTACATGTCTGTTGACAGTGTTAGTTACGAAACAGCGCATTTAGTCAGAGTTATGTAGTACAAGTACCCTGTGATATACATCCAGTATTTACTGTGCATTGATATATCTATTGATTGTATAGCTGTACTTAGTATTACTTTGTATTGCTAGTCCAGTGCAGTTTTATTGCATGTCATAATTTCTGCATTGTACATGTGACTGTGTGTGTGTGTGTGCATATACAACTGCTGCGTGACTTCCATTCCGTGTATCTCACTCAGATTGCTATCCCTATATTCTGTAACCTGAGGGGGCTAAGTGCGTCAGGGCTATTATTTAATATAGGTGTTTCACAGGATATACTTGTTGAGTATGTTTCTCTTTAATTTTCAGTCACCATATACCTCTTGAATTCTCTGTTTGTGTTAATACACTGCACAGGGGGTTCTTGACAAGGTATTGTGCTGCTGATATTGTACTGAGTTGCCCGTGATTTGAGCTTACAGGTATGTCAGCTACAAGGGGTGATGGAGCTGTGGCTGATCCCACATTGTGTGGTGGTGGTGATGCTGCGGACATGTTAGAGGAAAACATAGCAGCAGAGGGTTCAGGTTCTGGGGGTTCCCTACCCCCAGTGAGACCGTAGCAACGGGGGTTCATAATGACCCACCTTGGGCTACTTTCGCCACGTTATTAACTACGCTGGTAAGTAGATTTACGCCCCCTATGGGACCTCATGTGCCGGTACAACCGCATATTGTCCAGGTGGTTAATCCGCCATGGGCAGATCACCTGTCCACTCAGTTACAGCAATTGAACCACTCACTGACAAAACAGAAATCTAGGGGTCCTCTAAGCGGGCCATTACTTCCTCACGATCCACCCACGTCCCAGACACCTCGTCTGATGAGGATGGCGTATATACTGATCCCACAGATACTGATCCAGATACTTCTGATTGGGAATCTGTCTCACAGGTGGATGTTCCTGACTTATTGGAGGCTATCAGACTAATTCTTCAAATTCCTGATGACCCAGAGTCTGATGCTACTTCTAAGAAACTGGACAGATTTAAACGTCAGAAGGTTGTTAAACAAGTTTTACCTCACTCTGACCATTTAGTTGACATACGTCAGGAATCCTGGGAAAATCTGGGAAAGAAATTCACACCTCACAAGAAAATGCTGGCTCGCTATCCCCTCACTGCGGAGCTAAGTAAAAATTGGGAAACACCCCCGCCTGTGGATTCGCTAGTGGCGCGGATGGTGGTTTCCTCATCTCTACCCGTTACTACCATCACTTCTCTGAAAGAGCAGACAGATAAGCGTGTGGAGGGTTGCTTAAAGGCGATTTACACCCTAGCAGGAGCTGTGCATTGGCCCACTATTGCAGCTATACGGGCGGCAGAAGCTATTGAAGCGTGGGCTCAGGAGGTGGAAGCGGAGCTGCCTTCCAACTTTTCTGATAATGCTAGACAATGTCTCTCGTATATTGTTACAGCCTCTCATTAAGGAGGTGGCTTCTGACGCTGGTATTCTGGCAGCCAAGGCTTGTACTACGTCCATTTTGACTCGCCGGATTCTATGGTTACGGTCCTGGTCTGTGGATCTGGATTCTAAGAAAACCCTGGAGGTGCTCCCTTTTAAAGGAGACATTCTTTTTGGAGAGGACCTCAACAAAATAGTGGCTGACTTAGCTTCTGCTAAAACAGCGTGTCTACCTTGTACTGCTCCTTTTGGTGCCAAAGGTTAAGAGTACTTCCTTTCGCTCCTTTCGTCCTTCAGGTAAAGCAAAAGGTCAGGCGTACCCGAAACAGGCTTGCACTTCTAAAACCACTAAGCCCAAACCTAAACGTGCCTGGGCTGCCCATCAGCCAGCTTCCAAATCTGATAAGCCTGCTGCATGACGGGGCGGGCCTCCCTTTGGGGGATCCCAGAGTGGGATGCCGACTTCTAGGGTTTACACAGGAATGGTTGAAGACCACTTCTGATGCCTGGGTACGGGAAGTCATCACTCGAGGTTACGCCATATCCTTCAAGAATTGTCCCCTCATCGATTTTGCCTGACAGATGTCCCTTTGGATCAGGTAAAGGCAAAAACTCTTCATTTGGTGGTACAGTTCCTCCTGGACACAGGAGTGGTAGTACAGGTGCCTTTGACTCAGAGAGGCAAGGGGTACTATTCACCGCTGTTCCTAGTCCCGAAACCGAATGGGTCCTCTCGGCCTATTCTCAACCTCAAGTCCTTGAACAAATCTGTGAGTCTCCAAGTTTCATATGGAAACTCTTCGCTCGATTGTTCTGGCCTTGGAGCTCGGGGGTTATATGGTCTCCCTGGACAAACAGGATGCTTACCTGCATATTGCTATTGCAATGTCGCATTAGCAGTTCCAGAGGTTTGCTGTGGGCAACCTCCATTATCAATTTCGGGCTTTACCTTTTGGTTTGACAACGAGTCTTCACGAAGGTCATGACGGTAATGACGGCTGTACTCCGTCGTCAAGGGGTCAGAATCCTTCCATATCTGGACGACTTGTTGATCCTGGCAAATTCCCCAGAAATTCTCCTTCATCATTTATATTTGACGCTCCAGTTTCTGCAAGACCACGGGTGGCTCATTAGCTGGAAGAAATCTTCCCTGGTCACTGCTCGGAGCATGATTAAGATGGAAAAAAAAACATTTGTTGAAGTCATCCATCTAGAAATGGCCTGTAGCTATAAAACTCACTAAGGCCCCAAGGAGTCACTGTCCTGAGTTTAAAAATCCATTTGGTCTCTTTTTTTAGAACAGTATTATTGAGATCTCCTCCCCTGACACCTAGATGTATTCTTTCTAGGCCAAATGCCTTGAGGTGTCTGGGGTCATTGTCATGTTCCTGCAGAAAATGTCTAGCAACTGATGTGATTTTTTTTAAATCTCAGAAGGTCTGTTGGTGCATTACGGATGTTATTGACATGCTCCAGAATCCTCACTTTCATTGCTCTTGTGGTCATTCCCACATATTTCAGATTGCATGAGCATTGTAAACAATAGATGACACCAATGGCTTTGCAATTGATAAAGTTGTTCAACCGTATTTCTCTGTCAAATTTGTCCCTGACCCTATCAGTTTTGAGAATGTAGGTACAGGCTTTACGCTCTCCACATGGAAAAGTGCCTGAGAATTTGGAAGGTTTCTTCTTTGTATCTTGAAAATGACTCTGAATCAAGGAATCTCGTAGATTTCGCTTCAGCGCCAACTCATTGTGGCCTTATCTCCAATCAGATCTTTCAAATCATGATCCAATTTAAGTATTGGCCAGTGTTTGTTGATAATATCTTGAATCTCCCTGCATTCTGTACAAAATTCCCCTATAAATCTGATATCATTAACCTCATCTGTTTTCTTATTTTTAGGGAAAATAAAAGTATGTCTATTTGTGCACAATGCAATATATGCAGCTTTTTTTATGGAGCGATTGCTGTATCCTCTACTTCGAAGCCTTTTGCTGAGATCAAGGGACTGCTGACAGAATATTATACCATCTGAGCAGTTTCTGCGGAGTCTTAGGTACTCACATTTAGGTATATTACTTATTGTTGGAGGAAAGGGACAGCTAGTTTCATGTAATAGACTGTTTGTGGCAGTATTTTTCCTGAATAAATCAGAGACAATCTCTCCTGCTGCATTCTTGGAGATTCGCAGGTCAAGAAAGGAGATACTATTTTTACTGATTTCAAAAGTGAGTTTAAGATTCAGGGAGTTATTATTCAATGAGTTGATAAATTCCAAAAAGGTTTCTTCATCACCATCCCAAATTACCAGAACATTGTCAATATATCTTAGCCGCTGTACCATGTGTTTGGTATAGAGATCATGTTTATCTTAAAAGACATCCTCACATTCCCATTTACCTAAGAAAAGGTTTGCATAGGTGGGGGCACACGTCGAGCCCATCGCTGTGCCCCCACCTGCAAAAATAATTTATTGTCAAATGTAAAATAGTTTCTACGGAGAATGAAACTGAGTAGGTCAGTTAAGAACTTTTTAAAGTCACTGGTCCCTTCCATCTCAAGAAAATACTGAACTGCCGGAATCCCATCATCACGATTGATGGAAGTGTACAAAGATTTGACATATAATTAAATTAAAAGATGCCCTTCTTCTAGTTGTATACTCCTGCAAGACATCTGTAGCTTCTGCAAGACATCTGTCATGTTTCTAAGATAGGATGGTAGACTTAGGACGTGTTTTCTGAGATGGATGTCCACAAATCAACTAGCTTGTTCCGTAAGACTCCCTATCCCGGAGACAATCGGTCTACCGAGTGGGTTCTGTGAATTCTTGTGAATTTTGGGTAAAATGTAGATGGTTGGAACCCTTGGATTGTTTACCGTAAGAAAATCAGATTCCTGTTTGGTTATAACTCCCTTCTGAAGATTTTCCCTAATCAGTCTATTATTCATGAAAAGGTAGTTATCTATCTGTTGGATTGAACATCAATAGTTGATAACACGTTTTGTCATTCAATTGTCTCATGACTTCCTTCCTGTACATTTCCTTTGGCCACAACACTACATTTCCTCCCTTATCAGAAGGTTTGATGACTATGTGGTCCCATTCCTTAATCTATTTCAATGCTTTTTTCTCCCCATATGTGAGATTCGTTTGTAGCTCCCAAAGTTTCTTTTTCAGTTGGACATCCCGCAGGAAATCAAAATCTCTAGCTACCATCTGTATAAAGGTTTTAACTGCCGAGCTAATGTTATCCTGAGGAAAAAACTTAGATTTCTTTTTACAGACTGGTCTCAAATTATCTGTCCAAAAAGTATCAGCTGTATCATTATCTTCAAGCAGCATCAGGAGATTTGAGAGGGCTTCTTGATCTTCCTCTGATGTAAGTTGACTTGACGATTCATGATCCGAACTACTTGGGGTCTAGGGGATGTTCTTCATATTTTTTTTTTTTTTCCTCAGGATAACATTAGCTAGGCAGTTAAAACCTTTACACAGATGGTAGCTAGAGATTTTGATTTGTAGCCGTGACATCTGTATTTGAGAGATATTATCATATTGCTTTGAAGAGATTTGATATATGTCCTTGATCTCAACACTCTTTATGAATTAACCTGCATGCTTTTTAATTATATGTATTTTAACTTTTATGTGTCTATTGTCTTTGTCCATATTTTGCCCCCTTGTTGGAACTATGGTTCCTTTAAGATATTTGTTAAATGTGCCTGTTATGGGCTGAATTTTATATATATGAATTAAAAGTTAAGTTTTAGTATAACAATCTATTATACTATCATAAGAATTCCCCTCAACAATCTGAGTTCTTTTTAGTGGTCTGCTGATGCTGACTTCTTTTCCTTTACTGTAATTCTATTTAACTCAGTTGGGTGCACCACCATATACCCACACTTGAGCATTGTTCTCATTACAACTGGGAACAGTGGTTTCAAAGTCTATCTGTCTTACGTGATATAACTTCCAATTATATTTTTCTTCAAATCAGTACAGTGAGGCATTTTCCCTTTTCCCCTTTCCCTTGTTTCAGTACTTTATATAATGATTAGAGATGAGCGGGTTCGGTTCCTCGGAATCCGAACCCGCCCGAACTTCATTTTTTTTTACACGGGGCCGAGCGACTCGGATCTTCCCGCCTTGCTCGGTTAACCCGAGCGCGCCCAAACGTCATCATCCCACTGTCGGATTCTCGCGAGGCTCTGATTCTATCGCGAGACTCGGATTCTATATAAGGAGCCGCGCGTCGCCGCCATTTTCACACGTGCATTGAGATTGATAGGGAGAGGACGTGGCTGGCGTCCTCTCCGTTTATAGAGAGTGAGACTAGAGTAGAGAGAGACACAGTATTATTTACTTTAGTAATTTTGGGGAGCATTAGGAGGAGTACTACTACTTGCTGAAGTGATAGATAGTGTGACTGTATATCTGACTTGTGGGGGAGACACTGACAGTGGGGAGCAGTTAGAGTCTGAGAGAAGGAGTACATATTTTAACGTACAGTGCACACTTTTGCTGGCACTCTGCTGCCAGAGTGCCACACTGCCATTGTGACCACACTGACCACCAGTATATATTGTGATTGTCTGCTTAGGAGTACTACTTGCAAGTTGCTGATAGTGTGACCAGTGACCTGACCACCAGTTTAATTAATCACCACCAGTTTAATATATATATATATATATATATATATATAATTGTATATAATATATATATAATTGTATATGTATACCGCACCTACCCGTGTTTTTTTTCTTTTTCTTTCTTCTTGATACATACTACTATAGTAGCTTACTGTAGCAGTCTGCGGTGCTGCTGAGCTGACAGTGTCCAGCAGGTCCGTCATCAGTCATTACATAATAAATATATATACCTGTCCGGCTGCAGTACTAGTGATATTATATATATATATATATATATATATTAATTTCATCTCATTATCATCCAGTCTATATTAGCAGCAGACACAGTACGGAAGTCCACGGCTGTAGCTACCTCTGTGTCGGCAGTCGCTGGTCCATCCATAATTGTATACCACCTACCCGTGGTTTTTTTTTTCTCTTTCTTCTTGATACATACTACTATAGTAGCTTACTGTAGCAGTCTGCGGTGCTGCTGAGCTGACAGTGTCCAGCAGGTCCGTCATCAGTCATTACATAATAAATATATATACCTGTCCGGCTGCAGTACTAGTGATATTATATATATATATATATATTGATTTCATCTCATTATCATCCAGTCTATATTAGCAGCAGACACAGTACGGTAGTCCACGGCTGTAGCTACCTCTGTGACGGCAGTCGCTGGTCCATCCATAATTGTATACCACCTACCCGTGGTTTTTTTTTTCTCTTTCTTCTTGATACATACTACTATAGTAGCTTACTGTAGCAGTCTGCGGTGCTGCTGAGCTGACAGTGTCCAGCAGGTCCGTCATCAGTCATTACATAATAAATATATATACCTGTCCGGCTGCAGTACTAGTGATATTATATATATATATATTAATTTCATCTCATTATCATCCAGTCTATATTAGCAGCAGACACAGTACGGTAGTCCACGGCTGTAGCTACCTCTGTGTCGGCAGTCGCTGGTCCATCCATAATTGTATACCACCTACCCGTGGTTTTTTTTTTTCTCTTTCTTCTTGATACATACTACTATAGTAGCTTACTGTAGCAGTCTGCAGTGCTGCTGAGCTGACAGTGTCCAGCAGGTCCGTCATCAGTCATTACATAATAAATATATATACCTGTCCGGCTGCAGTACTAGTGATATTATATATATATATATATATATATATATTAATTTCATCTCATTATCATCCAGTCTATATTAGCAGCAGACACAGTACGGTAGTCCACGGCTGTAGCTACCTCTGTGTCGGCAGTCGCTGGTCCATCCCTAATTGTATACCACCTACCCGTGTTTTTTTTTTCTCTTTCTTCTTGATACATACTACTATAGTAGCTTACTGTAGCAGTCTGCGGTGCTGCTGAGCTGACAGTGTCCAGCAGGTCCGTCATCAGTCATTACATAATAAATATATATACCTGTCCGGCTGCAGTACTAGTGATATTATATGTATATATATATTGATTTCATCTCATTATCATCCAGTCTATATTAGCAGCAGACACAGTACGGTAGTCCACGGCTGTAGCTACCTCTGTGTCGGCAGTCGCTGGTCCATCCATAATTGTATACCACCTACCCGTGGTTTTTTTTTTCTCTTTCTTCTTGATACATACTACTATAGTAGCTTACTGTAGCAGTCTGCGGTGCTGCTGAGCTGACAGTGTCCAGCAGGTCCGTCATCAGTCATTACATAATAAATATATATACCTGTCCGGCTGCAGTACTAGTGATATTATATATATATATATATATATATATATATATATTGATTTCATCTCATTATCATCCAGTCTATATTAGCAGTGGACACAGTACGGTAGTCCACGGCTGTAGCTACCTCTGTGTCGGCAGTCGCTGGTCCATCCATAATTGTATACCACCTACCCGTGGTTTTTTTTTTTCTCTTTCTTCTTGATACATACTACTATAGTAGCTTACTGTAGCAGTCTGCGGTGCTTCTGAGCTGACAGTGTCCAGCAGGTCCGTCATCAGTCATTACATAATAAATATATATACCTGTCCGGCTGCAGTACTAGTGATATTATATATATATATATATATATATATTAATTTCATCTCATTATCATCCAGTCTATATTAGCAGCAGACACAGTACGGTAGTCCACGGCTGTAGCTACCTCTGTGTCGGCAGTCGCTGGTCCATCCATAATTGTATACCACCTACCCGTGGTTTTTTTTTCTCTCTTTCTTCTTGATACATACTACTAGAGTAGCTTACTGTAGCAGTCTGCGGTGCTGCTGAGCTGACAGTGTCCAGCAGGTCCGTCATCAGTCATTACATAATAAATATATATACCTGTCCGGCTGCAGTACTAGTGATATTATATATATATATATATATTGATTTCATCTCATTATCATCCAGTCTATATTAGCAGCAGACACAGTACGGTAGTCCACGGCTGTAGCTACCTCTGTGTCGGCAGTCGCTGGTCCATCCATAAGTATACTAGTATCCATCCATCTCCATTGTTTACCTGAGGTGCCTTTTAGTTGTGCCTATTAAAATATGGAGAACAAAAATGTTGAGGTTCCAAAATTAGGGAAAGATCAAGATCCACTTCCACCTCGTGCTGAAGCTGCTGCCACTAGTCATGGCCGAGACGATGAAATGCCAGCAACGTCGTCTGCCAAGGCCGATGCCCAATGTCATAGTACAGAGCATGTAAAATCCAAAACACCAAATATCAGTAAAAAAAGGACTCCAAAATCTAAAATAAAATTGTCGGAGGAGAAGCGTAAACTTGCCAATATGCCATTTACCACACGGAGTGGCAAGGAACGGCTGAGGCCCTGGCCTATGTTCATGGCTAGTGGTTCAGCTTCACATGAGGATGGAAGCACTCAGCCTCTCGCTAGAAAAATGAAAAGACTCAAGCTGGCAAAAGCACCGCAAAGAACTGTGCGTTCTTCAAAATCCCAAATCCACAAGGAGAGTCCAATTGTGTCGGTTGCGATGCCTGACCTTCCCAACACTGGACGTGAAGAGCATGCGCCTTCCACCATTTGCACGCCCCCTGCAAGTGCTGGAAGGAGCACCCGCATCCAGTTCCTGATAGTCAGATTGAAGATGTCAGTGTTGAAGTACACCAGGATGAGGAGGATATGGGTGTTGCTGGCGCTGGGGAGGAAATTGACAAGGAGGATTCTGATGGTGAGGTGGTTTGTTTAAGTCAGGCACCCGGGGAGACACCTGTTGTCCATGGGAGGAATAGGGCCGTTGACATGCCTGGTGAAAATACCAAAAAAATCAGCTCTTCGGTGTGGAAGTATTTCACCAGAAATGCGGACAACATTTGTCAAGCCGTGTGTTGCCTTTGTCAAGCTGTAATAAGTAGGGGTAAGGACGTTAACCACCTCGGAACATCCTCCCTTATACGTCACCTGCAGCGCATTCATAATAAGTCAGTGACAAGTTCAAAAACTTTGGGCGACAGCGGAAGCAGTCCACTGACCAGTAAATTCCTTCCTCTTGTAACCAAGCTCACGCAAACCACCCCACCAACTCCCTCAGTGTCAATTTCCTCCTTCCCAGGAATGCCAATAGTCCTGCAGGCCATGTCACTGGCAATTCTGACGAGTCCTCTCCTGCCTGGGATTCCTCCGATGCATCCTTGCGTGTAACGCCTACTGCTGCTGGCGCTGCTGTTGTTGCTGCTGGGAGTCGATGGTCATCCCAGAGGGGAAGTCGTAAGCCCACTTTTACTACTTCCACCAAGCAATTGACTGTCCAACAGTCCTTTGCGAGGAAGATGAAATATCACAGCAGTCATCCTGTTGCAAAGCGGATAACTGAGGCCTTGACAACTATGTTGGTGTTAGACGTGCGTCCGGTATCCGCCGTTAGTTCACAGGGAACTAGACAATTTCTTGAGGTAGTGTGCCCCCGTTACCAAATACCATCTAGGTTCCACTTCTCTAGGCAGGCGATACCGAGAATGTACACGGACGTCAGAAAAAGACTCACAAGTGTCCTAAAAAATGCAGTTGTACCCAATGTCCACTTAACCACGGATATGTGGACAAGTGGAGCAGGGCGGGGTCAGGACTATATGACTGTGACAGCCCACTGGGTAGATGTATGGACTCCCGCCGCAAGAACAGCAGCGGCGGCACCAGTAGCAGCATCTCGCAAACGCCAACTCTTTCCTAGGCAGGCTACGCTTTGTATCACCGGTTTCCAGAATACGCACACAGCTGAAAACCTCTTACGGCAACTGAGGAAGATCATCGCGGAATGGCTTACCCCAATTGGACTCTCCTGTGGATTTGTGGCATCGGACAACACCAGCAATATTGTGTGTGCATTAAATATGGGCAAATTCCAGCACGTCCCATGTTTTGCACATACCTTGAATTTGGTGGTGCAGAATTTTTTAAAAAACGACAGGGGCGTGCAAGAGATGCTGTCGGTGGCCAGAAGAATTGCGGGACACTTTCGGCGTACAGGCACCACGTACAGAAGACTGGAGCACCACCAAAAACGCCTGAACCTGCCCTGCCATCATCTGAAGCAAGAAGTGGTAACGAGGTGGAATTCAACCCTCTATATGCTTCAGAGGTTGGAGGAGCAGCAAAAGGCCATTCAAGCCTATACAATTGAGCACGATATAGGAGGTGGAATGTACCTGTCTCAAGCGCAGTGGAGAATGATTTCAACGTTGTGCAAGGTTCTGCAACCTTTTGAACTTGCCACACGTGAAGTCAGTTCAGACACTGCCAGCCTGAGTCAGGTCATTCCCCTCATCAGGCTTTTGCAGAAGAAGCTGGAGGCATTGAAGGAGGAGCTAAAAGGGAGCGATTCCGCTAGGCATGTGGGACTTGTGGATGGAGCCCTTAATTCGCTTAACAAGGATTCACGGGTGGTCAATCTGTTGAAATCAGAGCACTACATTTTGGCCACCGTGCTCGATCCTAGATTTAAAACCTACCTTGGATCTCTCTTTCCGGCAGACACAAGTCTGCTGGGGTTCAAAGACCTGCTGGTGACAAAATTGTCAAGTCAAGCGGAACGCGACCTGTCAACATCTCCTCCTTCACATTCTCCCGCAACTGGGGGTGCGAGGAAAAGTGCTCAGAATTCCGAGCCCACCCGCTGGCGGTGATACAGGGCAGTCTGGAGCGACTGCTGATGCTGACATCTGGTCCGGACTGAAGGACCTGACAACGATTACGGACATGTCGTCTACTGTCACTGCATATGATTCTCTCCCCATTGAAAGAATGGTGGAGGATTATATGAGTGACCGCATCCAAGTAGGCACGTCAGACAGTCCGTACTTATACTGGCAGGAAAAAGAGGCAATTTGGAGGCCCTTGCACAAACTGGCTTTATTCTACCTAAGTTGCCCTCCCACAAGTGTGTACTCCGAAAGAGTGTTTAGTGCCGCCGCTCACCTTGTCAGCAATCGGCGTACGAGGTTACTTCCAGAAAATGTGGAGAAGATGATGTTCATTAAAATGAATTATAATCAATTCCTCCGTGGAGACATTGACCAGCAGCAATTGCCTCCACAAAGTACACAGGGAGCTGAGATGGTGGATTCCAGTGGGGACGAATTGATAATCTGTGAGGAGCGGGATGTACACGGTGATATATCGGAGGATGATGATGAGGTGGACATCTTGCCTCTGTAGAGCCAGTTTGTGCAAGGAGAGATTAATTGCTTCTTTTTCGGTGGGGGTCCAAACCAACCCGTCATTTCAGTCACAGTCGTGTGGCAGACCCTGTCACTGAAATGATATGTTGGTTAAAGTGTGCATGTCCTGTTTATACAACATAAGGGTGGGTGGGAGGGCCCAAGGACAATTCCATCTTGCACCTCTTTTTTCTTTCATTTTTCTTTGCGTCATGTGCTGTTTGGGGAGTGTTTTTTGGAAGGGCCATCCTGCGTGACACTGCAGTGCCACTCCTAGATGGGCCAGGTGTTTGTGTCGGCCACTAGGGTCGCTTATCTTACTCACACAGCTACCTCATTGCGCCTCTTTTTTTCTTCTTTGCGTCATGTGCTGTTTGGGGAGTGTTTTTTGGAAGGGCCATCCTGCGTGACACTGCAGTGCCACTCCTAGATGGGCCAGGTGTTTGTGTCGGCCACTAGGGTCGCTTATCTTACTCACACAGCTACCTCATTGCGCCTCTTTTTTTCTTATTTGCGTCATGTGCTGTTTGGGGAGTGTTTTTTGGAAGGGCCATCCTGCGTGACACTGCAGTGCCACTCCTAGATGGGCCAGGTGTTTGTGTCGGCCACTAGGGTCGCTTATCTTACTCACACAGCTACCTCATTGCGCCTCTTTTTTTCTTCTTTGCGTCATGTGCTGTTTGGGGAGTGTTTTTTGGAAGGGCCATCCTGCGTGACACTGCAGTGCCACTCCTAGATGGGCCAGGTGTTTGTGTCGGCCACTAGGGTCGCTTATCTTACTCACACAGCTACCTCATTGCGCCTCTTTTTTTCTTCTTTGCCTCATGTGCTGTTTGGGGAGTGTTTTTTGGAAGGGCCATCCTGCGTGACACTGCAGTGCCACTCCTAGATGGGCCAGGTGTTTGTGTCGGCCACTAGGGTCGCTTAGCTTAGTCATCCAGCGACCTCGGTGCAAATTTTAGGACTAAAAATAATATTGTGAGGTGTGAGGTGTTCAGAATAGACTGAAAATGAGTGGAAATTATGGTTTTTGAGGTTAATAATACTTTGGGATCAAAATGACCCCCAAATTCTATGATTTAAGCTGTTTTTTAGTGTTTTTTGAAAAAAACACCCGAATCCAAAACACACCCGAATCTGCCAAAAAAAATTCGGTGAGGTTTTGCCAAAACGCGGTCGAACCCAAAACACGGCCGCGGAACCGAACACAAAACCAAAACACAAAACCCGAAAAATTTCAAGTGCACATCTCTAATAATGATTCTACTCATAACAATGGATTACCTGGTGAAATGTTTGAGTCTAGGATTATCACTATACCCAAATCTGACAAGGATTTAACACCAGGGCCGAAACTAGGGGGGGACTAGGGGGGCAGGCGACCTGGGCGCCAGATTGGAGGGGGCGCCGAGACCCCCTAACACCCGCCGCGGCACTTACTTTTAAACCCCCTTCTCCCGAGTGCCCAGCTCGGGGGGCGGGGTTTCGCGGAATGACGCGATTGCGTCGTGACGTCACGGCGCAAACGCGTCATTCCACGAAACCCCGCCGGAGGAGGGAGAAGGGGGAGCCCGGAGCCGCGCAGACGAGGAGGGAGAGGCGGCTGAAGAGCGGCGAGAACCGCTTCAAATGTAAGTCAGCCCCTCTCCCTTCCTCTCTCTCTCTCTCCCTCCACCACCTGCCGCAATGTGTAAAATGGGGACCTGTGCCTGCCGCTATGTGTAAAATGGGGACCTGTGCCTGCCGCTATGTGTAAAATGGGGACCTGTGCCTGCCGCTATGTGTAAAATGGGGACACTTGCCAGCGTACTGTGTAAAATGGGGACCTGTGCCTGCCGCTATGTGTAAAATGGGGACACTTACCAGCGTACTGTGTAAAATGGGGACCTGTGCCTGCCGCAATGTGTAAAATGGGGACACTTGCCAGCGTACTGTGTAAAATGGGGACCTGTGCCTGCCGCTATGTGTAAAATGGGGACACTTGCCAGCGTACTGTGTAAAATGGGGACCTGTGCCTGCCGCTATGTGTAAAATGGGGACACTTGCCAGCGTACTGTGTAAAATGGGGACCTGTGCCTGCCGCAATGTGTAAAATGGGGACCTGTGCCTGCCGCAATGTGTAAAATGGGGACACTTGCCAGCGTACTGTGTAAAATGGGGACCTGTGCCTGCCGCAATGTGTAAAATGGGGACACTTGCCAGCGTACTGTGTAAAATGGGGACCTGTGCCTGCCGCTATGTGTAAAATGGGGACACTTGCCAGCGTACTGTGTAAAATGGGGACCTGTGCCTGCCGCAATGTGTAAAATGGGGACCTGTGCCTGCCGCAATGTGTAAAATGGGGACACTTGCCAGCGTACTGTGTAAAATGGGGACCTGTGCCTGCCGCTATGTGTAAAATGGGGACACTTGCCAGCGTACTGTGTAAAATGGGGACCTGTGCCTGCCGCAATGTGTAAAATGGGGACACTTGCCAGCGTACTGTGTAAAATGGGGACCTGTGCCTGCCGCTATGTGTAAAATGGGGACACTTGCCTGTCGTACTGTGTAAAATGGGGACACTTTTTCCTGGATATGAAATTTATGTTAGAAAAGGCAGTTTTTCAGGTAAAAAAGTTCTGAAAGAGATATATATATATATATATATATATATATATATATATACAATATTTTTATTCATTTATTTTTTATTTTTTTTATGTTATTTTATTATTTTTATTTATCTATTGTAAAATATTTTTTATTTTTTTTTGCGGGAGGGGGGGGGGGGGGGGGTGTCAAATGACTACCTTGCCCCGGGTGACAAAAATCCTAGTTTCGGCCCTGCCAACACCCCCCCCCCCCCCCCCCCCGTTCCCCAAAATAATTGGCCTATTGCTTTGCTAAACTCAGACATTAAAATATTTGCTAAGGTGTTAAAATAGGCTTAACCCATTTCTTCCTGGTTAGATTAACCAGGATCAGGAGGGCTTTATTTTGGGCAGAAAAGCCTGATACTACAAAATGGGTGTTAAATTTGCTCGAATATCGTTATCAAATCTCCGCTCCCATGCTTATCCTATCACTGGATGCTGAAAAAGCATTTGATAGGCTACGCCAGTTTGATATGTCCAGGGTCCTTACCAGGTTTGATTTAGAGAGGTCCTTTCTTCAGGCAATCCTTGCATTGTACAAAATTCCATCAGCTAGAGTTTTTAGCAACAGATATCTGTCTGACAAATTTCTCATTTCTAATAGGTCCAGGCAGGAGTGCACTCTCTCTCCACTAATATTTGCATTATGTATAGAACCGCTAGCTGAATGTATTGGGAACCAAGCACAAATCTCAGGTTTTTCCGTGGGCACACGTCAGCATAAAATCTATCCCTTCGCAGACGACGTGCTTTTATTTGTATCAAATCAGTTTTCCCTGCCAGCTATCCATTCGGGTGTAGTATTGTATGCCGGCAGCCGGGCTCCCGGCGACCAGCATGCCGGCGCCAGAATCCCGACCGCCGGCATACCGACAGCATGGTGAGCGCAAATGAGCCCCTTGTGGGCTCTCTGCACTCACCAGGCTGCGGGCATGGTGGCGCGCTACGCATACAATGCTATTTATTCTCCCTCCAGGGGGGTTGTGGACCCCCAAGAAGGTGATAAAGTGTTGGTATGCCGGCTTTCGGGATTCCGGCGCCGGTATACTGTGTTCCGGGATCCGGACTTGCGGCAAACTGAAGACCACCCATCCATCCAGTACTTCAGAGTTATTCTGAGGTATTTTATTACAAATTAAATACCTCTAAAACAGATGCCATTGCTCAGGGTATTTATCAGAACTTTCTTTTATCTCTTAAATCCATGTACTTATATATCTGCCAGGAAACCTCATTAGGATACTTGAGTGTTAGGATTCCTGTGACTCTTCATACCACCATAGATTGTAATTACTCCATCCTTTTAAAGCAGTTTGTTGCACTGACTAAATCATGGACCAATTATGAGATATCATGGCTGGGTAGGTTGGCTGCGGTAAAGATGATGCTCCTTCCCAAAATACTAGGGGCTAGATGCATCATCGCTTGGGGAGTGAGAAAATGGAGAGAGAAAAGGCACCAGCCAATCAGCTCCTTACTGCCATGTCACAGGCCATGGATACGGGCGCCTCCCGCCGTTCGTGACAGAGGTGACAAGCGGGGAGTCCGGAGTTTTTAGTCACCTTGTCCCCTATTCACCTTGTCCCTCTGCTATCCATTTGGGGTACCCCTTAGTAAAGTGACCGCACTTAAGATCATCACCACCCTCTGGGAAGAGGTTTGATTTATAACATCTGTAACGGACTCTTCACTCCGTAAATTTCAGTATCAGTTCAGAAATTCCAATTTCACTGTGTACTCAAGTGAGTACAGGACTACACCCAAGGTGTGAAAGAGGTGGGACGCCACACTCTATTTTCACCACATAAGTAATTTTTCTTTTGGACTGGTAACAATTTTTCAATTCTTAATCTCAAACAATACAGACTTTCCAGATATTTTCATTTTATTTTTATTTCTATTTTTTCATTTTCATTTTATTTTTATTTTTGTATTTTTCATTTCTTATCTACATAATACCAAACTTTCTTTTGGTCACTAGGGTTTGCATTTTTGCAAATTATGAATTTACAACATTTATGATAGTTTATTAAACATTATTATTCAGATCGTTTGTTTTTCACTTCTGGTTCTTTTATACAACATCTATAACATCTTTAGACAGGCGCAGTTGTGAAACTTTGATAAACGCTATTTAATTTCTGGAGGCTTTGGGTTTAGCCCCAATCACGTATTGCTGCCACCCTCATAATATCCATATAGATAGAGCGCTGGTTACATTTGCATTTACCAGATCATTCAAACCCTGTTAATCAGCAGCCCCCTATATGGGTATTTTAGACCTGAGAAAAGACAGAGCCATTAGGGCAGACAAAATCTTCAGTAACTTAGACTACACCACTGCAACACATGACAGTGTAAATAAATTCTGTGACATATTTCTAAAACTAGAGAGACTAGCAACAAGAGAGTCAAAACTTTGGTGGGACAACAAAACACTCCACTGGTATTTATCACATCAATTAGTACCTAAGGGACTTAGAATTAAGAAAATTCCCACACATAGCAAAGATGACCCCCAATTTATGGATAAATGGAACAGCATACTGCAAAACTGTTCCATACAACTGATTCAACTAATTGTTAGCACACATAAGAAAGAACTCAAAGAATTGGAGACAGAAATAGAATCATTACAAGTAGCTTTAGAAGAACATAAACAAGATAAAGAATTTCAAGAACTAGAAACAATTTAGAAAAATAGATTGAAAAGAACAGAGGAGGATATCATAGCAACCAAGAAATCCAAGATTTTAAGGGACAAAATAGGGAAAAAGAAGCCAGATAAGATACCTACGGTCAGGCAAAAACACACTTCCACTCTTTTGAAAACACCAAAAACTTCAGATTCACAGAAAATAGGAAAAAGACTAAAATCTACACCTGTGTACAAAAGGTTAAATCTTACCTATCAACAATACATGACAAAATTACATTCAAAAAATTCAAGAGTCACAAAAAACATAGAGAACCCTAGGAGTAGGGAAGATATTGTAGACCATTCCATCCTAGACAGTACTGTAGACACAGATTTTTCCACATATAGTATTGAGGAAGGATTTGACAACGAACAACTAGCTAGACTATCCCTAGAGAAAGGTTTCCAAATTTCTGCTCACTTAGAAAACATCTCCACCACTGAGAAAGACACACAGGTTATTGAACAAACACAAGAAACATGTGCAGACCTTTTTTTTTTATTTTTTTTTTAAATTCTTTATTTTTTCATTTTGCAAATTGAAACAGTTTCCATATAGAACAGTACATATGTCCAAAAATGAAACGTAGACATTAGTCTCATAGCTTGGTGATTGTAGTTACAGGGATAACAACAGAGGAAAAGAAGAATAAAGAGATTAACAGACATAGATATGTCATCCTACGCTATACATCGTACAACAGAGGATCTAATATCTGGAAAAGAAAGCGCTTTGTAGCACTATCACTCATTAACATGGTAGCCATATGGTATTTGAGGTATTAAACAGTCGGAAACAATTACCAATTAAAAGGGGGGGTGGACAAGGGAAAGAAAGGGAGAAAGGGGGAGGGGGGGAAGTGTATTAGGTCACATACGTAAATCAGTCTGAAACCAGGGGGGAGGTATCAGCAAGCTCCATCGTCAGTGTGTATTCAGGGGTGCGTGATCAGCATATGTCTTAGTGGTCTTGAACTCTATCCAGCAAAGCCAAGTGGCTAAATAATCGGAGTATTTATCCAAGGCAGCAGAGTAAACATCCTCCATATGCATATAGAAATCAATGCGCTGAAACCATTCCCATATTGTCGGCGGGTTAACGGACCGCCAATGTACTGGGAGCACCGCTCTCACCGCGTTATTTAAGTGTTTAAGGAGGGACTTCTTGTAGTGAGACAGGGGGACGCTTGAGTGTGAGAGAAGCCAGAAGTCCGGGCCCGTTGACACTGGGCCTCCTAGAATCTCCGTTGATAGTTTAATAATTGTGTTCCAGAAGGGGGCAATAGACGGGCAATCCCACCAAATATGGATCAACGTACCAGTATCCCTACCACATCGCCAGCACCGAGGAGAGATTGAAGGGTAAAATTTATGAAGAAGAGAGGGGCACCTGTACCATCTCATCAATAATTTGTATTGTGTTTCCACAACTTCCAGGCTAGTGGAGCATTGTGCCATAACCTTGCAATGTGTATCCCAATGGATCTTAATTCCCCGATGTTGTAAGTCTTTATCCCAGGCATCACAGAAAGAAGGGACAGCAGGGAAGCAGCCCTGCAGTAAGATTTTGTAAATACCCGACACTACATGTGATGGGGCCGACTCCTGATTGCACATGGATTCAAAGGGAGTAAGAACCTTATAAAGGTCTATTGCTCCTTTCTGCGAGGTAATGAAATGGTGCACCTGGAGGTAGAACCAGTAGTCTTTAGCAGGTATATCGCCCGTTGCCTGTATCTCGGAGAACGTTTTGAGTTCGCCATGTGCAAGTAGGTGAACCACCCTTGTCACACCTGTTCTCTCCCATCTCGAAGCAATCATATTGGATTCACCCGGGGGGAACAGCGAGTTATCGAAAATAGGGATTAGGGAAGTCCGTCTAGACGAGATTCCCATCTTATAACGAAATGTCCGCCATAAAGCTAAAGTGGGCCCCACGGTAGGATGGAATGAGCGGCTAAATTTAGGAGACCAGGGCACTGCTTGTAAATTAAGATTAGTGGAAGAAGCCTCCAAGTCAACCCACTGTTTCCTATGTGGAATGGGGCGGGACCAATCGACAATCCTATGCAGTAGTGTGGCATAATAATATGTAGAAATCATAGGTAGTTGTTGTCCGCCCTGAGACTTCAGTCTAGATAAATGGCTATGCTTGAACCTAGGCTTCCGCCCACCCCAAATGAAGTGGCTTATCGCCTTGTGTGCTTCAGCTAAAAACTTAGGAGAGAGTTTCAGAGGGATGGTTTGAAAGAGATATAACAGCCTAGGAAGAATGTTCATCTTCACTATATTTATGCGGCCTAGCCATGAGAACCTCTGCGTGAGCCAGTACGCCATCTCCTGACGTAGTTTGCGGAGGAGAGGGGTGTGGTTAATAGCAACTATGGCATCGAGTTTCGAGGGGATTTGAATCCCTAGGTATGTAATATGGGATTTCTGCCATGTAAATTGAAATTCTTGCGCCAAAAGGAAAGCCGTAGCAGGTGGGAGCGTAATATTCATTGCCGTGGACTTAGAATAGTTAATTTTAAAATTTGATAGGTTTCCGAATCGCGTAAATTCTGTCATAAGGCTGGGTAGAGAAATCAAGGGGTTCGTTATGACCGCCAATAGGTCGTCCGCGAAGAGGGCTAAGCGGTGGTCAATCTTGCCCACCTGCAAGCCCACAATGTTAGGGTTACATCTGATCGCACGGGCCAGGGCCTCCATACATAGGACAAAGATTAAAGGTGAGAGCGGGCAGCCTTGGCGCGTGCTATTGGATATCGGTATTGGCTCGGATAGGACGCCATTCACCCTAACCCGAGCAGATGGAGCTCTATACAGTGAGAGAATCCTCTGCAAGAAAACCTCCCCCAGCCCCAGGCGCCTGAGCACCACCTCCATAAAGTCCCAGTCCACCCGATCAAAGGCCTTTTCTGCGTCTGTGGAGAGGAGCATAAGAGGAACATCATTTGCCTGTGCGTGCGCTATCAGATCAATGACTCTGATAGTATTATCCCTTGCCTCTCTGCCCATAACAAAACCTACCTGGTCAGGGTGTACTATATCTGGTAATAATGGTTTAAGGCGATTAGCCATAAGTTTTGCAAATAATTTAATATCTACATTCAGTAGCGATATCGGCCTATAGCTGGAAGGGAGTGTCGGATCTTTGGATTCTTTCGGAATGACAGTAATATGGGCACTCAGGGACTGGCCCGATAGAGGGGTCGCTGATGATATGGCATTGCAGGCCTGTAGGAGAAGGGGGCGGAGCCTATCCTGAAAGGCCTTAAAATATGTGATCGGGAAACCATCCGGTCCTGGGCTTCTACCATTGGGGGAAGACTTCAGGGCGGCCATCAGTTCCTCCTCAGTGAAAGGATCATCTAGGGCCTGCGCAACGCCTATTGGGATAGTCGGAAAAGTAATTTCATCCAGGAATGCCTGTATGTCGCGTTTATGAGCTATGCGTGCAGACGGTGTACGTGTAGAGGTCAGATTATATAGAGCCGAGTAGTAAGTATGAAAAATCCCAGCTATTTCCGTATCAGAGGCATGGGACCGTCCGTCAGCGTCTGTGAGTTTAGATATATACGTCAAAGGATCTCTGGGCTCTAAGAGCACGTGCCAGAAGTTTACCGGGTCTGTTTCCCCATCTATGGTATTTATGGCGACATTTACGAAATGCCCTGCGGGTACCATCACTGAGCAAAGTGTTAAGAGCTTGTCTCGCCGTTTGGAGTTCAGCAAAAGTGTCGGACGCTAATGTGGATTTATGTGCCAATTCTAATTTTTTAATTTTCTCTAGCAGAGCGTTTCTACACTCAGCCTTTTGTTTTTTTAGGTGTGTGCCCAGTTGTATGCACTTACCCCTTATCACACATTTATGCGCCTCCCACACGATCACCGGAGAGACATCGCCAGTTGCGTTTAAGGAAATGTAATCCTCGATTGCCTTCTCAATCTGGGCTCGGGATACAGGGTCCCGAAGGAGTTGTTCATTGAACCGCCAGCGCCAGTGTTTAGTAGGTGGATGACGGAGAGAAAGTGTGAGTGTGACTGGGGCATGGTCAGATAGTGCTATTTGGCCGATGGTAGCATCAGTCAGTAGGTCTAGATGTGCATGGCTCACGCAGAGGTAGTCTATTCGGGAATAGGAGTTGTGTGGGGACGAGTAAAAGGTGAAATCCCTATCTGATGGGTGTAGAAGACGCCAAGCGTCAACCAGTTGAAAGTCATGTAAGACAGCTCTAAACCGTCTGGATTCTCTAAGAGTAGTCCTCGGAGACCCAGAAGAGGTATCCAAGCGGGGTTCAAGGACCCAGTTAAGATCCCCTCCCACCACCAAAGTACCCACCAGGTTTTGTTCAACTAGCTCCAGGGAGTCCCTGAGAAACCGGGTTTGGCCCTGGTTGGGAAGGTATAGATTAACAAAAGTGAATGTCTGATGGGCTATGGTAGCTCTAACCAGAATCCCTCTCCCATCACCTATTTGCATCTCGGAAACATCCGTCAGTCTCAGATGCTTGGCAAAGAGAATGGCGACCCCTCCAGCCTTTGCTCCGGAGTAATCGTTAAAGTAACCATTTAGAAAGTGGCGAGAGCGGAGACCCGCAGAGGCCCCCCTCTTGAAATGTGTTTCTTGTAAATAAACAACCTCCGCTCCGTCAGTATGCAAGGTATGTAGTAGGCCTGACCTCTTTTCGGGAATATTTAATCCTTTCACGTTGTAAGAGACAATTTTTAAGCTAGCCATAATGGGAGAAACGTAAAAACTGACTCACTGAACGATATACCATAGCAACAGCTCCAATATGATGTAGCACCAAGAATAACCTGAAGTTGGCGGTAGTATGTAAGGGAAGGGGTGGATGGGGAAACACAAGAGGAAAGAAAGGGGGACACGAATAACTCAACGTAGAGAAAGGGAAAAATATAAAATAAAATAAAAAAAGAGAGAAAAACATATTAAACAACATATTATAGCAATCTCTGCATTGAAAGCCATGGGTAAGAACTAGACATACCATGGTCTAAAAAATGTACAGCAGAGAGGGGGGTTCAAAGGGTGATAACGGTGATAATCATGAATCCGCTTTTCCATGTTAGATAAATCCTGCTGAATGTCTTGACGAGTCGGAAGGGAGCGTAGCTGAAGAAGGACTGCCGCCATATCGGCGGAATCTTTGCTGGCAGATCCAGATTGGTGTTTTTTGGGAGAAGAGGTCGGGGCCCCGGTATCCTCCATAGTATTTGACGATAGGGATTCAGGGAGGAGCGTAGAGGCTAAGGGATCGGGTATGGGAGTGCCAAATAAAGTACGGAAGACTGCAGCTTGTGAAGTCGCGGATTTAGCTTTTGATGAGTTGCCAGAGCGGCGCCTTCTTGTCATTTGTCTGAGTGGGGAGAACAGAATCCAGAACAGTGCCTCATGAAAGGAGATATCAGGACATATCCCAGCAAGTGTTGCACCACGTTATCCCCTTCGCGCGGCCCGGTCACATTATAGTAGATTACACATCAGGGAGGCAGCAGCGGGCATTGGGGTCAGCAGCATGACAACATACAGAGGAAGGTTGGTTATGTCTTCCAATTGGTCGTCACATAGCCCCGGGGTAGCACAGACTCGGCGGAAGCCTCCCCCCGATTCCGCGGCACCCCCTCACTAACACAGGGGAGCAGGGTGTGGGATCCGGGTATATAAGCAGGGGGATGGAAGGCCGAAGTGGGGCTGACAACAGGGCTCGTGATAAATGTGCAGGTAGGAGCTCCGGGGGAATGCAGCCCTCCCAGTAGGCAGCTAAGCCACAGACCAGGTTAATGAGTGGTTTGTGAAGGGGTTATTATCCCCAGGTCTCCAGAGCTCTCTTGACGTGCCTCCCCCTCCCTCTGTAGCCAGGACTTATCCCCTCATCAGCCGGGGCAACCACTCAGGCCAGCTCAGCCCGTGCAGTGGATCCCCTGTGACAGCCAAGGGACCAGGGCCGCACAGCGCCGACCTCACGCTGGGAGCTCCAGGGACTGCAAGCAGGTGGCAGCAGGAGGTGGCCGGGTGGCGGGGGGAGAGATCGCGGGAGCCCAGCGGTCCCGCTCACACGCGCCGCTGTACAGCAGGGAGGTCGCCGGGAGCAACCGCCGGAGGGAGGGTAAGAGCCCGCTCGGCAGGTGTCTCAGCGCACAGTGCTCTCCGGTCCTCGGCGGGCCGCGTCCCCCTACTGATCTCCCGCACACCTTGGCCGTCCAGCAGCAGAGGAGGAGATGGGGTAGCCGCACGGAGGTCCACAGAACTCACCCAGGGGCCTCCGGTGGCACAGGAGAGCCGAAACTGCAGCCTCGGATGTCCGGCCCGGATCACCTTCCAACTCCAGGTCCCGGCTTCACGCTGGGGGCCAGGCCGCAATCCGCAGGATGGCTGAAAAGCGCTCCCCGACTCCGCGGGACCCCCACAGCGATTGTCACAAGGTAAGAGGGGCCACAGGAGGTACACAGGGGCCTTCAGGAGGGGAGCAGGCAGGCAAAAGAATAAAATATTAATATGTTCTCAGGAGCTTATAGCAAAACACGTCCACTCAGCATGTAAGCTAGGCCACACCCCCCTGCAGACCTTTTTTTAGGAAAGAGTACAGGCCTTCGATCCTGCGAACAGAAACATGCAACACCAAACAAAAGAAAGCTGGAAGACCTAGACGAGGATGTAGAGGTGGGAGAAATAGGAAGACAAAAAAGGAACAACAACCAGAAGTAGAAAGCAAAGGAATTTTCAACCTGAGTAAACTTACATTGAAAAAGGAACACATTTCATTACTAAACAAAGGTCTGAAATTTGCACCGACAAAGCAGCTAAATAAGTTTGAAACATATTTAGATTTACATAGATTCACAAGGAAACTGACACTTGCAAAATATTACAATAAAGGACCAATCACATATACTGAACCAAAAGATACAGACAGGACATACAAGCATTCTAATCTTAAAACAAAATCTACATTCTACCCACAACACATGAGAGGTTCTCTCATCAGTACTTTTGAGCAGTTGGTAACACGGGATATAGACAAAATGGAAACAAAACCAAGGACACTTAATCTGACAAAAACAGAGAAAAAAGCATTAAAGGATCTCAGTGACAACAATGAATTAGTGATCAAACCTGCAGATAAAGGGGGGGGGGGTTGTATTGTTAGACAAGAAAGACTATACAACAGAATCTCTCAGAATTCTAAGCGACAAAGACACATATGAGCAGGGCCGGAGCTTCCACTAGGCAGCTTTAGGCAGCTGCCTAGGGGCGCCGGGACCTGAGGGGGCGGCCTGTTACAGCTGCATGAAAAAGGTAGCGTGGTCCTACCTTTCACAACTGCCACAATCCCCCCAGCACTCGTATCTACAGTAGCCACGACTGCCAAGCTCCTGTATTGCAGGGTGACATGCGGTGCTGCTCATCATTCCAGGCTCTTTCACAGACTTCTCAGTCCCATCTCTGCATCGCAACCTGCAGGTGAGGTGGCTACACAGTGCACTGTCCGCATTTGATAAGGAAAGAGGGGGAGAGCAGCAGTCTTTGGGGGCGGGTGCTGAGATGAGCAGCAGGCATGCACACTATCTGGGGTGGATGAGCAACAGCATGCAAACAGATGGTAGAGGGCATAGAACAGAAGACATTTAAAAGAGTAGGGAAAAGGGGGTGAGAGCAGCAGGAATCCACACAGACTATGGAGATGGGGAGAAAAGAGCAGCCATGCAACAGACTGGGGTTGGGGGAGGGCAGCAGTATGCTTTTCACCTGAAGGCCGGTTAGGGGGAAGGGGCAGTAGGCAGAACTTTTGCCTAGGGTGCCGAGAAACCTTGCACCGGCCCTGCATATGAGACCCTCACACAAGACCCTACCAACAATTACAAAAGATGTCTAGACAAACTGTTAAAAGAAGGACTAGACACAGGCATTCTGAATAAGAAAGAACATGAATTTTTGAGTAATGATAATCCCATACTCCCGGTATTTTACTACTTGCCAAAAGTGCACAAAGACAAACTCAATCCACCAGGTCGTCCGATAATATCAGGAATAGGTTCTCTTACATCCAACCTATCCCAGTATATTGATTCATATTTACAGACACATGTAAAAACACAGAAATCATATATAAAAGACACCACAGATATCATCAGAACATTGAGTAACGTCACTTGGTCAGATGACTATTGGATCTGTACAAGTGATGTTACATCACTGTACACAATCATCAATCAAGAACAAGGAGTAGCAGCTGCACAACATTTTCTTTCATTGGATCAGACCTTAGATTCAAGACAGACGGAATTCATTTTGGAGTGTATAAAATTCATTTTACAACACAATCATTTCTGGTCTAACGGCACTCACTACAGACAGGTCAAAGGTACAGCCATGGGGACCAGGTTTGCTCCAAGTTATGCCAATCTGTTCATGAGTCATTAGGAGGACAACAGCATCTGGTGCGGGCATGACTTTGGAGCAAACCTGGTCCTATGGCGAAGATACATAGATGATGTGATTTTTATCTGGCAGGGTACAGAAGAAAAACTACTGGAGTTTCTACAATACATCAATTCAAGCAACAACAATTTGGTTTTTACCACAGAATACAGTCAATCCACAGTCAATTTTCTAGACATAACAGTCTTTATAGAAAACTCAGCCATACACACGAAAACTTTTCAAAAGAGTGTGGACGTGAACAGTTATATTCTACACAACAGTGCACACCACCCAAACTGGCTAAAGAGTATTCCACTAAGTCAGTTCAATCGGATAAGGAGAAACTGTACAAAATCAGAAGATTTTACCACACAAGCAGAAGAAATGAAATGTCAATTTCTAGAAAAGGGTTATAAAGAAGATATTTTAGAGAAAGATTTGGAAAAAGCAAGAGAGACAGATAGAAACACTCTCCTGACCTACAAAAATAAAGAAACATCAAGTGAGGAATTCAAGACAGCCTTTATTACACAATACAATACCGGTAATAAACAGCTAGAAAAGATTCTATACAGACACTGGCACATTCTTCTAGAAGATGAGATTCTAGCAGATAAGCTTCCAACAAGACCAAAAGTGGTCTATAAAAGAGCACCGGACTTAAGATCTAAATTATCACATAGTCACCTCAAAAAGGCAGAGGCAGTACAGACTACGTTAATGGGACAGAGACTTAGTAAGGGCTTTTTCCACTGCGGTACTTGTAGTTATTGTAGAACACACAAAGTAAGCACCAAAAGGATTACTCACTTTGTTTCAAATAAAACAGGGGAAGATTTCGAGATACAGGAACATATTTCATGCCACAGTAAAGGGGTGATATATCTCATCGAATGCCCCTGCAAATTACAATACGTAGGCAGAACGACTAGACCTCTAAAGACAAGAATAGCGGAACATGTCAGGAATGTGAGAAATGGTTTAGAAACCCATAATCTGTCTCATCACTTTAAAGAAGTACATGACAGTAACCCTATGGACATGAGGATCCTGGGAATCAAGTTAGTGACACAAAATTGGAGAGGAGGAGATTTTCTGAAGAAAATCAATAAAGAAGAACTAAGGTGGATGTACACCCTGAAAACATTTAGACCACAAGGCCTCAATCTAGATAATGAAGTGAGGTCAATAGTGATGAACTGAGGCCATAGTGATAAACTAATAATAATACAGTCATACACCTTACGAACCACATATCCCTATAAGGATCCCCAGATTAACGGATGGAATAATATGACCATCTTCCCCCAATTTCTATTGCATCTTCAATATACCACCCACCATAATATTAGGTCTCAAACAGATTAATAACTGTTAATCAGGGTACAAACAATTGAATATTAATACCTGAAACCCTACAATAGATCAATTAATTTGGGTTTTTTAAATTCAATAGTCTTTTATTATTTTCCTTTTTCTTGTAACATAGCAATCAATCAAAAATACAGTCCCAGAACTACGGGAATACGCAGATTCCCAAAGATAGCATATTTTGGGAGGTACAGGTCAGCACACTAATATATAAGGAATACACAAAGCATATCACCTTAGCAGAGACAACAGGTTAGGTGGCATAATATTCAGGAGTACACAGCACAGCATGAAAAGCAAATTAAATCATACAGAAAAACCCAAGTATTTATAGATGAAGCGAGGCAGGGACCCAGAGGCGCCATCTAAGCCCCCACTCCACTGGAATTGAAGTATAATGGTGATCGGTATGACTATGTCCACCCAAAACCAAATCAGACCATAAGCAAGGTATTGCCATTAAAACGGAGTATGACAAATGTGCGCTAACCCAACACCTCCAAAACATAGACTGGACAAACCCACACCCCCCAAAAATCCCCCCACCCTGTAGAACCAACCCCCCAACTCATGGCCTACCTGGATCCCCAAACACACTGGACAAACCCACACCCCCAAAAAATCCCCCCACCCTGTAGAACCAACCCCCCAACTCATGGCCTACCTGGATCCCCAAACACCCCTCCCTGACTAAACTACTAAAACTTGGGGGAAACCAAACCCCGTAAACCCTAAGGGCATGGTGTGTATATATATATAAAAAAAAAAAAAAAAAAAAAAAAAAAAAGGGGGGGGGGGGGGGGAAAACCCTTACAAAGGAAAGGGGACCCCAGCCTAGGATCAAGTAGCCAGTGTGTAGATTCCACAATATGGGAGACAGAGCCACTTAGCAAACAAAACAGGATACAAAAATAATAAAGGTTAATTCAAAAAACAGCGTTGAAGACATTATAGACCATAACAATAAGAGGCACAGTGGAGGAGCAACAATTCAAGGTGGGTCAGCCCGTCTGGAGGCCCGCAGGACCCGCATCACCAAAACAACCCAGGTATAGAGACGTAAGGGAGAATGAGTCCCAGCACATAAGGTCAGAAGAAGTGCAATTCTCCAACAGCCACAGACAAATGTTCCCCCAGTCCCAGCATAAAAAACAGCATGGAATACACAATGCAAGGTTGATGCAGCAAATAATGTCAAAGGAAGTTCCAAGGGAGATAGTATTGAAGAGACACTAGGAGCACTCGCAATGGCGGGTAGCAACCACGGTTCCATGATTAGCTTAGGAGTATTGCCCTCCACTCTCTCATGCACAGTGTCCAGGCATATCACAGCAGGAGATTCACAGCATAAAGTCGGTGTGGCGCATAATGATAAAATAAGTCTCAAGGGAGTAGTTGTCGAGAAATCACAAGGGGCGCTGTCAATAACGGATATCGATCCCAATTCCAGGATTTGCGGAGGTGCAAACCCCTCCACCCTCTCAGGTATAGCATGTAGGTACTCTGCAGAGGGTGCCGAATCCAAGCAGCCAAGGTATAGAGCATCATGTATCTTTGTCAATCGTGCCTTCATCCTCGCCTCTGACTGCAAAATAGCTTGAAGAATTTGCTCCATGAGTCTCGCAGTAAAAAGGAGTCAGGGGGAATGCTAATAATCACTGCAGGGGAAGTGTCAGGTAAGTAAAGCAGGATATGCGTTTCCCCCACCAGGAATAGCAGGAGATCAGACCTGAAGCGGACAGGAGCAGAGCCAGAAAGCAGCCGCAACAGAGGCCCTCCGGGTGAACACAGGAGATCCTCACAGGGCAGCCAGCATCGGAAAGGACAGCGGAGAAAAGCCGCGGCTCACAGGGAGGAACACACGATCATATGGCTCCACTCCCAAGATGGCGGCCAGCGGCTCCGGGATTCAGCGGCGGCACAATGGCAGTGGAACCCAGAGCTTACTACAGCATGCACTCGCCGGGAAGGTGAGGATGGTCCCGCAGAGTCACCAGCGGCGGCAGATACAGCAGAGGGCAGCCCGGACAGAGAGGTGAATCACAAGTGCAGAAAGCCCCGCTCCAAAGATGGCGCCGGGCACATGCAGGCCGTCCACAGCTCCGATTCCAGCACTTGTTACACAGACTGGGATCATCCGAGGTACATCAAACACAGCTCAGAGGGAGCAGGAGCAAATCAGACATAGGTCCAGGGGCAGAATACACACCACACCGGGCTACAGGAGATTATACAGGATATATAGGCCAGGGAGCTAGGAGACTCACGTCCTACACCATGCCCAGCTAGGCCACGCCCCCCCAATTAATTTGGGTTTTAGTTTAACATAATTTATGCATTTTTTTAGTAAAACCACAACTTATAAATATTATCCGCCAACAGGATATTAAAGACTTAAAATGTCACATTTTCATGATCAATTAAGAATTTCCAAGAATAACAGAAATTGATGAATCTATTCCACTTGATCAGCAATTAATTGTCAGGCAATTGTATTGGTTGTAATACACTAACAATATACGAAGTCACTCTACCGTTCAAGTATATTTTTATTTTTTTTATTTTATTTATTATATGTATTTTTTCATATTTTTATACATACTGCTCAGTGTTTACTATGCACTGCAACTGAAACACTTTGTATCACCTAGTTTCAATAATACAATGCAGCTGTCTGCGTAGCTGATTTGCAGAACTAAATGAACACACCCATTTGTATGACACAATTATCATGGGCATAAAAAGCCCTCAACAAAGATGGCGATTAAGGACTCCCTGAGGAAGACCCAGACGGGTCGATACGCGTTGGAGAGGAGAGAGGAAAGACAGCACTACACTTCCAAACTTTTCCAGATATCCACACAGACCACAGTGGCTTTCCAAAAACAAATCCAGACTGAACACACGTATGATACAAGAAACATTGCGGAGGAAGTTTGAACCGCGCGGCCGAGAGGGGAAAAGACCAGATAAGCAGAGCACCGATCACCAGGCGCAGAGAAGACCGATCAGAGCCGTGGAAGCAGTCGACGGGATCAAGCATAGGATACAAGGTAACACACTCCGTAGGAGGGAGGGTTCACGGCGGACAGTCCCCTTGTGGGTCCCGAAACCTGTGATACCTTCCCCCCAGAGACATGACCGCATCCCCCGGTCTCGGCAGGCGGTGGACGCCCGTGGATACGGGTGCCTCCCGCCGTTCGTGACAGAGGTGACAAGCGGGTCCGGAGTTTTTAGTCACCTTGTCCCCTATTCACCTTGTCCCTCCGCTATCCATTTGGGGTACCCCTTAGTAAAGTGACCGCACTTAAGATCATCACCACCCTCTGGGAAGAGGTTTGATTTATAACATCTGTAACGGACTCTTCACTCCGTTAATTTCAGTATCAGTTCAGAAATTCCAATTTCACTGTGTACTCAAGTGAGTACAGGACTACACCCAAGGTGTGAAAGAGGTGGGACGCCACACTCTATTTTCACCACATAAGTAATTTTTCTTTTGGACTGGTAACAATTTTTCAATTCTTAATCTCAAACAATACAGACTTTCCAGATATTTTCATTTTATTTTTATTTCTATTTTTGTATTTTTCATTTCTTATCTACGTAATACCAAACTTTCTTTTGGTCACTAGGGTTTGCATTTTTGCAAATTATGAATTTACAACATTTATGATAGTTTATTAAACATTATTATTCAGATCGTTTGTTTTTCACTTCTGGTTCTTTTATACAACATCTATAACATCTTTACACAGGCGCAGTTGTGAAACTTTGATAAACGCTATGTCACAGGCCATGTTTGAAAAATGACAATCAGGAGGTGATTGGTTGGTAGTTTTTCACTGTCCATTTTATCACTCTCCAAGCGATGATGCATCTAGCCCCAGGGCCGGCGACAGGGGGGGTCAAAGGGGACACCTGTACTGGACCCCAAGGATCAGAGGGGCCACAAGGATATGCCACTTAGGGCAGCGAGCTGTAGGCAATGTGGGCACAGCCTCAGAGTGACAGAAGCCTCTCACATACACTGCCATGTGAGTGTGCACCCGCTCTTCAGGGTGCAGCTATGTTGCATGCAGTTACGGGACATGATTCCCGTGCCTTGCGAGGGCCTTTTCTGGTGGGGTGAGAGGGCTGCATGGTACCTGCTGTGCAGTGTTCAGGTCTAGGTACTGGGGAGTGCAGCACAGGTGAGTCTCTCCCCAGGGTAAAGCCCAGTACCCACGGGCCGATGCATGAGAGATGTGTGCTGAGCGAACCGCTCAGCACACATCTCCCCCGCCGCTCAGCACATGCTTGTTGATACACAGGATATACAGTGCATCCGGAAAGTATTCACGATGCTTCACTTTTTCTACATTTTGTTATGTTACAGCCTTATTCCAAACTGGAATAAATTAATTTTTCCCCTCAAAATTCTACACACAATACCCCATAATGACAATGTGATAAAAGTGTTTTTGAGATTTTTGCAAATTTATTAAAAATAAAAAAATGAAGAAATCGCCTCCCTGACTAGGGCCCTTCTCCCCCGATCGCTCAGTTTAGACAGCCGGCCAGCTCTAGGAAGAGTTCTGGTGGTTCCGAACTTCTTCCATTTACGGATTATGGAGGCCATTGTGCTCATTGGGACCTTCAAAGCAGCAGATATTATTTTGTACCCTTCCCCAGATTTGTGCCTCGAGACAATCCTGTCTCGGAGGACTACAGACAATTTCTTTGACTTCATACTTAGTTTGTGCTCAGACATGCACTGTCAAGTGCAGGACCTTATATAGACAGGTATGTGCCTTTCCAAATCATGTCCAATGAACTGAATTTACCACAGGTGGACTCCAATTAAGCTGTAGGAACATCTCAAGGATGATCAGTGGAAACAGGATGCACCTGAGCTCAATTTTGAGCTTCATGGCACAGGCTGTAATACTTATGTACATGTGATTTCTTAGTTTTTTTATTTTTAATAAATTTGCAAAAATCCCAAGAAAAACTTTTTCCACGTTGTCATTATGGGGTATTGTGTGTAGAATTTGGAGGGAAAAATGAATTTATTTCATTTTGGAATAAGGCTGTAAAATAACAAAATGTGGAAAAAGTGAAGAGCTGTGAATACTTTCCGGATGCACTGTATATGTTCATTAATTACTATTTGTTTTCTTGTAGCTGGTATTGGCTGTGTTTTTAAAACTACTAATAAAAATTAGCAAATGTAAAAATAGAAATGTAGGGCCTGCAGTGTCTGAGGATGGGGGCATTTATATAAAACATGGAATTACTTTTCTACCCCCAGTGTGCCCTTAAATAAAAGTAAATGGAAGAATCAATCAAATATTTATTTACTATAAAATGAAATTGTTGGAAATGACAAAAACACTATTAGCCCAGTTTCTGTAAATAGAAGCTTTTTAATCCTACAACCTTTGAGAATAGAGGAATCTGAGTCTAATTTACATACACAATCCCAGGGGAAGCTCATATGTTTTAATGAGAAGCCTGTTAAATGTAACTAAAAATGTATTATTTAGTGAATAAAATATATCCAAAAATAAAACAATCCTACGCATACTGAAATGAATGTTTCCAGTGCGTTGTTGGTAACATAAGAGAAAGACTACAGTATCCTGTTATATTATAATCACTAAATGTATTTACATTTGTTGTATATTACATTGCAAGCTATTGTTCTGTCACCGTCCCATTTCCAACTACTGTACCTGTAGTGACCTTGAATAGGATTACCGACAGTGTGCATAGGAAACTATCTTGACCCTTCAATCACAATTTTATTTCAAATATTTTATATACTGTATATTTACTTCTGATCAGTGACGTGCAGCAGGGCCGTATTCTCGTATGGGCTCAATGGGCTCTTGCCCAAGGGTCCCAGGAGTATAAGGGTCCTAGGCTGATAGCTGAGGGTCTCCTCTTTCCAGGGATACCAGAGTTTTGAAAATCGGCCCTGGGGAACCAGAGATATCTGACTTGAAAGCAGTGGTCCCCATCCAAGCCTGTTAATTGCTCTTCCCAGCCAGATTTCTTTGATTCTGTCTGACTTAGCGTTTTTCTGAGGGTATACTCCAAAAACTGTGACTCTTCCCTTTCGGTGGACACTGGCAGCTTGTCTCTACTGTGCCCAGAACCAGAGATATCAGCCTTTCAGCAGCTGGTCCCTGCTCCAGCTCCACATGCCTAATATGCAGTTTTAGATTTTCGTTGGTGGATTGCTCTGGCTCCTGAGCTCTGATCCCCATGTCCCCAGAACCTCCTGAAAAGGTGGGACTCTCTAGTTTTTTATCCCATTCAAATCTAATAAATATATTTTCAGGAACTTGAGATATCTGCAGTCAAACAAAATGCCCTACCACCAGAAAATGATAAATAATAAGCCCACTCCACTATCCACCCCTCCCCTGCCTATTAAACAACCCCTACCACCCTGGAAGTCATGTACCAGGGCTTCTTCATTCAGCCCAATGCCCCATTCTACAGTTTAGCCCAATCTGTGCAGTACAGGAGTAATTAGCAGAAATTACTGCTCCAGGTCCTACATACTGAGCTGAAGATAGAACATTTCCTACCGCCCGTGGGACATCAAAGCTGCCGCTGATAGCACCCCCACCGCTGGAGGATGGGTAGGGGGCCCAGTGCATTGCTGTGCCCAGGGGCCTACACTGCTGTTAAGACGGCCCTGACGTGCAGTCAGGGTAAACTAATGATTAATATCTTTACTGTTCATACAACTATAGCTTCACATTGACTCCTCTTCTGGCCTCGATTGGTGGTCAATTGTGAAAAGTGACAGAGCATAAACCTTAGCGCAAAGATCCCAACATCAGTTCTACATACCAGAAAGTAAAGTAACACTGCACTCCAGCCTGGTAATTACAATTACTTGTACCCAAAACACAATGCTACAAAATAATCCTGGAATAATGAGCAATTTCAAAGAAGGCTCAAGATAGCTCAAGAGATTAGGATAACATATATGGCATACCACATAAAGCAAACTAACATTTAACAAAGAAGAAGGTGGGCGTGGCTGGGCTGCTGAAGGAGACAGTTGTGCCCTGAGAAAGCTCCTGAGACCAACAACCATATATCGCATATATAATACTTTCCTGCCCTCCTCCAACTACCCCAGTACTTGATCTGCCCCTGCTGTCCCCCCTGCTGTCTCCCCCTGAGGTGCCGCGGAATCGGGGAGCAGTTTTCACTGCTCCTGCGGGTTGCGGCCTGCGGGGGACACAGAGGCCGGGACCTAAATTTCCCTCTCATTCTAGGAGTGACACCGGGACCCACAGCTTGGGCTGCTGACTCCCCCTGGAGCTCCCTTACACACGCCGCCGCTGACCGCGGCCAGAAGAAACCTCCCTGCTGCTGGCTGCTTGCCTCTGCACGGCGTGGAGGACTCGCCGCTCGAGAGGCCTGGCGGCCATCACTACACCGGGTCAGTGTCCCCCATCCTCCCTCCCGCACAGAGCGGTACGCCTGGGAGCTCCTCCGTCCCTGCCTTACCTCCGTGGCACTGCTCGACGAGCCCGACGGGAGTCCCTCTACTTCTGCCCCGCGGTGCGGCCGGGAACGGGGCCCTGGGGATCGGCGCCGGGTGGCGGCGGAGCACTGGAACTGGCGCGACCGCGAGTATAGGTGCGCTGGACACAGCCGCCCGCTCACCCTCCTGGTCCTGGCTGCTTGGGGAATATTTAACACTGCCACCAATGCTACGGGCCACTCCAGGGACACATTAGGCAACACAGACCCGGAGGCCCTATAAGTGAAGCTGACGCCGCCATACTAGCTTTGGGCTGCATGCCCACTCAGCCCCCTATACGTCCTGGGTGGCATCTATAATACCCTGCTGCAAACCCTCCCTGTATGCGTGGCTGGATGCCCCACAGCATCCCCAAGGAGCCTCAGTGCCATAGGCAGCCCCACAGAGGGTGAAAGAGAGGAGAGAAGCAGCTTTGTAAATGCTGCGGCGGCCATCTTGAAATCCTGGAGCTTTATCTGGAAAAGGCTGTGCACACCTGCAGCCCTAGAAGTCTCTACAACACAGCCAAAAAGGCTGCATTGCCTTCAACACCAACATCCAGCCATCCTGGAACATTGTGAGTACCTGCTGTCGCCACAGCATCTATTTCTTATTTGCACCCCTGCTCCATAGAAGCCCACGACAGGATCCCAGAGTCGCCATTTTACTCTCTGGCACCCAGACAGGGTAAAGAAAAGCCGCACTATACCACACACTCCTCACCTCTGCAGGAGTCCAGAGTCTGTCTGCACCACCGCCGGCACTGGCGACGGCCATGGAGGTGCTTTAATACCAACCATGAGCACCCGGGCCACTGAGTAAGGGGATGGACTGCGACCTGCCCCGATAGCGGAGCTGGCGCCTGGAAGAGACACGGTCTCAACGTTATGACACCCGGATCTATGCATCTCAGACCTATCCTTAAGATGACTCGCAAGATGATTTAACGCAAAATAATAATATATTACAGGTGCCATAGCTAAATAGACAGACTCCATATATAACTCTCCGGCACCCTACCCCCAGCCCCGCGGTTGGAGGATCGGATCTGACCGGATTGCCTGTTCGTTAGACGGACTTTGGCCTGTGTCCTCCCATCAATAATTTTCTTTCCTTTTTCTTTTTTACCCCCACCCCTACCCTCCTTTTTTGATACATACCACTATGTCCAAAAACAAAAAAGCATCGCAAGCTCCGACTAACTTCTTTGGCTCAAAGTCCAAGGGTTCGCAGAACCCCATCATGGCCGCAAGCTCCCCCCCCTCTCCATGTCCGTCGGAAGTAGGTATCGACCCTCAGATACAGGCGGTCATGTCGAGCCTATTGGAGGGAGTGCAGTCCGCGTTCAAGCAAGAACTCTCGAACGCTATAGCCGAATTTAAATCGGACCTTACAGATCTCGGTAACCGAACGGACGCACTGGAAACAAAGACGGACGATCTTTGTCGCTCCCAACACCGCATTGACAGTGAACTCGCTAGATTGCACGAGGAAATGGAGTCCCTCAAGGAGCGACAAGAGGACCAAGAAAATCGCTCGCGTAGAAATAATCTGCGCATACGGGGTGTTCCAGAAACGGTCCTCGGCCCATCACTACCAACATTCTTGAGAGAATTCTTCATACACTTGGTACCAGACCTCACAGCCGAAGAATGCCTTTGCGATAGAGCACATAGAGCACTTCGGGCAAAACCATCTCCCGCCCAACCGCCCAGGGATGTCATTGTCCGTTTCCATTATTTCCGTTCAAAGGAGAAAATTATATCCTCCGCTCGAGACACATCGGAGATCCTGTTTAAAGGCACGCAGCTGCAGATCTTTCAGGACCTTGCACCCTCCACCATCCAAAAACGGCGAGACCTCCAACCGGTCACCCGGATCCTACGACAACACCAGATCAGATACAGATGGGGATTCCCCTTCCACCTACACGTTTCGGTCAATAACTCTGTTCACTCGGTCAAGACCTTACCCCAAGGACAGGAACTGCTGGCAAAGCTAGATCTCCTCCCAACATCAGCAGTAGATGACATGGCGGCCTCATCATCCCAACCGCCACATCCTCAGTCCCCTCTTCCCGACTGGACCCGGGTGACCCGACAGCGCAATGTGGACAAGGACCCTCCCTGACCTGGGGAAACTCCCCGATATACATAGTGCATGAACTGTCGGTGCAACGTCTCCACGACTCGAAACGAGTGTGAACAGTGGAAGATTCGACCTCAGTTCAACTACCAGTATCGTAACTATCCTTGGTTAATGCTGTTATAACCTAGTTATAACTGTTTGAACCCCCGTGGTATTCCCCCTCCCCCCCCTCCCCCCTCCCTCTCCTCCCTCCCTATCCTTCAACCCCCCCCCCTCCCCTTCCCTCCTTTCTCCCTCCCCAATTTTTAATTTTTCTCTCGTTTGTTTTTTTTTTTTTTTTTTTTAATTTACTTTTTGCTGTTCGTTGTTCGTTTTTATGCTTGCAAATTTGTTGTATGGACACAGTTCTCAATGTCCTATATTGTATTATGTTTGCTATAAATGTAAAAAGGTCATAGCCATTCCCAGCCCTCATGGCCCGGGTGACGCACACCCTCTCACATGGTAGCTCAGTTACCCCCCTATAATCCCTTACTGTTGTTTATAGTGTTACTAACTCGATGCTTTTTCCTAGCGGCCCCTAAATGGGACCCACAACCTCAGGGATGTTTCCCCGTTTGGGGTACTTCTTCTTCTTCTTTTCTATGTTCTTTCTTTTCTCTCTTTTCTTGTGGCCTCTGCTTGACCTCCCTGCTCCTTCTCTTGCTTGGCCCAGAGGGGTGGCCTTCGCCTGGCACAAATTGTACCTCGCTGGACTATACTTGGCAACATGCCGTACTCCCCCATGTAGTTAATCATGTCTCTTAAAATATTCTCGGTCAATGTTAATGGCCTGAATTCCCCTAGGAAGCGTACCGTATTCCTGAGTGCTTGCAGACGTGAGAAAGTCGACATAGCACTCTTGCAGGAAACACATCTCACCGGTCCCCACACTCGGCTAAAGGGCAAATGGTTCTCCCAGTCCTATTTTGCCTCAGCAGACTGCAAAAAACGGGGTGTGGCCATCTTAGTTCATCGTAATATCCCGTTTATACATTCCAGGACGGTGACAGACCCAGACGGGCGGTTCCTTATGGTAATGGGTACCCTCCGCTCTAAGGCTTTCACTCTGGTCTCCGTCTACGCCCCCAACCAAGACCAATCTCTGTTTTTTGATTCTCTCTCCAAACGCCTATCACGAGAAGCACAGGGAAGCATTATCATGGGTGGTGACTTTAATACCATAATCGACCCCTTGCTGGACAGATCTGGTCCCCCGCCTCATGCTTCCATGACGACCCTCCCTCGGGCTTCTCGCACACTTAACGCCACCATGAAACTCCACGGTCTCTGTGACACTTGGCGTTCCCAACACCCCCACACCAAAGATTTTACACACTTCTCAGCCCCACATCAACACTATTCCAGGATTGACATGATTCACATCTCCACTGCCCTAGTGCCACTGATCTCGGACACGGGCATTACACCACTGACTTGGACGGACCACGCTGGGGTCTACCTCCTCATAGATATATACCGCACGCCTCATAGGAAATTTAAATGGCGTCTTGATGACTCGCTTCTACAACACCCCTCGGCACTAGAGGAAACTAGACTAGCGATCGCACACTACTTCACTGAAAATACATCTCCCGACATTCCACTTAATATCCTTTGGGAAGCCCACAAAGCCACGATTCGCGGCACCTTATTAGCAAAATCGTCGGCAATCAAGAAAAAAGCCGCACAGGAAATAGCCTCCCTCGAATCAGAAATAGCCACCTTACTACCCAAACACAAAGCATCCCCCGACCCCTCTTTACTCGCTCAGATAGACTCCCTCCGAGGACAACTCAACACTCTCCTATCCAACCGCGCGGCAACAATCCTTCGGAAATTGCAACAACGCTTTTACGACAAAATGGATAAAATAGATACCCTACTAGCCAACAAACTACGTCGTAAGCAGGCGCTGGGTGCAATAGATAGACTGTACTCGTCACAAAGGGGAACCTATATATATGACCCCGATTTGATGGCTGAAGATTTCCGCCTGTTTTATAGCTCCCTCTATAACTTACCTGACCCGCCCCTGCTGTCTCCGGACGGATCCGGGGGAGTGCGCTCATATTTATCCGATACCCCCCTCCCAACCCTATCCGACAATCAATTGGAAGCCCTAAATAGCCGAATCTCGGAGGAGGAGACAATAGCTGCCATACGATCGATGCGATCGTCGGCTGCTCCGGGTCCGGACGGTTTCACAGCCCAATATTATAAACTCTTCGCGAAGGAACTGGCCCCACACCTAGCCTCCCTATTTAACGGTATCCTCGAAGGAGCCTCCTTCCTGCCGGAGACGACTCGGGCTGATATAGTAGTAATCCCAAAGCCCGACAAAGATCCAACTAGCTGCTTAAATTATAGACCAATCTCATTATTGAATGTTGACTTGAAAATATACGCGAAAATACTAGCTAACCGTCTGGGTCCCCTGATGCCCGGCCTGGTCCACCCGGACCAGGTCGGCTTCATCCCTGGACGCCAGGCGTCTGACAACACCAGAAGGGCAATAGATCTAATATACTCAATCCAAAAACGGAAACCTCCCTCTCTCATTTTGGCTCTCGACGCGGAGAAGGCCTTCGACCGCATATCGTGGTCTTTTGCCTTTGCAGTCCTTGACAAAATGGGATTCTCCGGAAACTTTCTAGAGGGAATTAAAGCACTCTACCACTCCCCGTCGGCCCAGGTTATAGTTAACGGTGTCTCCTCCTCCAGTTTCGGGATCACCAATGGTACCAGGCAGGGATGCCCCCTCTCCCCTTTAATCTTTGCCCTAGTCATGGAGCCCCTAGCAGCAAGGATCCGTAATAATAGTGCTATCCACGGAATATCCACAGGCCTATCCGAACACAAGATAGCGTTATACGCCGACGACGTCCTGATCTCCCTCACTGACCCAGCCCAATCTCTCCCCGCGCTTTTATCTGAGATCAGCTCATACTCACAGCTATCAGGTTATAAAATAAACGTGAACAAAACAGAGGTCCTTAACTTTTATATCCCGGAAGCTCTCAAACAAGAACTTCAAACTATTCTCCCCTGTAACTGGCATACCAAGAAAATTAAATACCTTGGTGTGTACTTGACCCACCATCACCACCAACTTTTCCAAGCAAATTATCCCCGTTTATTACAGACAATTAAGGAGGACTTGGTGGACTGGTCCAGTTATTTTATATCATGGATAGGCAGAATTAACTCTGTCAAGATGAGCGTGCTCCCCCGACTCCTGTACTTATTTCAGACCCTCCCGATCTATGTCCCTACCTACGTCTTCAAGACTCTACAACGCCAATCCTCCCTCTTTATTTGGAATCACAAACGCCCTCGAGTCAGACTTAAACTGCTTCAACGCCCCTCCAGAGGCGGCGGCCTGTGTATCCCGGATTTTAAGAAATACTTTTATGCCGCGCAACTCGCTCAATGTGCACAATGGTGCAACGAAGGCGGGACACGGAAGGTCTGGGTGGGGATGGAGGCAGAGGAGACGGGCCTAGCTACACTATCCTCTCTACTGTGGCTTCACGGGAACCAGCGTCCCCGTGCGGCCCTATTGCACCCTGTAGTAAGTCGCTCCCTGGCAACATGGGACCTGACAAATAGACGATTCAGTCTGGCCCCACTCCCGTCCCCGCTAATTCCGTTATTTAACAACCCAGCCTTCCCACCAGGTATGAGCAGAGCCACGCACACGTCTTGGCGCAAGAGTGGTATTTTCTATGTAAATGATATCACCTCCACAGCTACGTTCCCACAATTCGCAGATATCCGTGAAGGAACAGTAATCCCCTCATCGGACTTCTTTCGCTATCTACAAATTAGACACTTCCACTCCACCATCACCACCACCCTTCTCCGCAGACATTTATCCCCCTTTGAACACATTAGCTGGAAACGCACCAACACTAAAGGCCTCATATCAGACATCTACACCCTCCTGGACGACCCCCCCACAACACCCCGGGCCCCTCATGAAGTGGCATGGGAAAAGGAACTGGGATTCACTATAGACAATGAGGACTGGGTAGATATATGGGACAATGCGGCTTCCAGCTCCATCTGTGTAAGAATTAAAGAAAATATCTATAAATTACTCTACCGATGGTATTATGTCCCTTCCCGTCTACATACTATGTTCCCCGATACTCCAGATAGATGCTGGAGGGGCTGTACGGACATTGGTTCATTCTTACACATATGGTGGGCCTGCCCCAAAATCTACACAATATGGGGTGAACTCATCACCATGCTCTCGCGTCTATTCGACACCTCCATCCCCTTCGAACCCCAATACTTTTTGCTCCCCATGACTCTTCCTACCCTCAACAGACATCAAAACAAACTATTCCGACATATAGTCTCGGCAATGACATGTCAAATCGCCACAGACTGGAAGAGCCCGACCCCCTCACCAATGCAGGGGATAATTTCTCGGATATGGTATGTCCACAAAATGGAATACATGACCGCAGTTATTCGTAACACCTCGAAGCAATTCGATAAAGTATGGTCCCCATGGCTAAACCTACAACAGGCCTCCTCCCCATTCATAACCTGACACGGCATGCCAAGGACCTATCCACCTCTTGCCCCCGAAGGCTACCCCTCCACCTCTCCTCCCTCTCTCTACTCCCCCCCCTCTCTTCCTCAACCGGAGGTGCCCAGCCTCCTACACTTTTCTGTCCTCTTCTGATCGCTCTCTGAGCACTCTCCTTTCTCATTTCCTTTGCTGACTCTCTTGACGGAAGGCCACTCCGTTGCCGAGAGTTTCCCACTTTTTATGCTCTAACCTGAATCTCTAAACACGGGAAAACATTAAAACAAAAAAAAAAGGGATCCATGCTGTTGTAGCAACAATTTACTGTACTTACATTTGTATTTTAAGCACCCAAAATGTTCGGGTGCTCTGTTATGTAATCATTGTACCTACCTCATGATCCATTCAATAAAATGTGTTTAAAAAAAAAAAAAAACAAAGAAGAAGGTGATTATTTATTAAGCATCAAATTGTGTTTATGACTGAAATTTAAAAAGAGCTATGGGGGTAAGTCAGACCTGATCGCTCCTCTGTGAATTTGCAGAGTTTGCGATCAGATAGTCGCCACCCAGAGTGAAAACCCGCCCCGTGCAAGTCTCTGTACACCGTGTGAAAATCTCTGCGAACGACGGTCAGCTGCAAATCCGTTCACAACTCACTCACCATCTAATGATTTTTCCAGTCTGTGCATATACCAGGACCTTCTCCTACAGTGCGATAGAATCAGGCTGATCAGGCCGGAGCTGACCTCACAAACAGTCCCAGAAAACGCTTAGGCACGCCTACGTTTTTCCTGACACTCCCAGAAAATGGGCAGTTACTACCCCCAAACGCCGGCTTCCTGTAAATCAACTTGCATATGCCTAGCGATCAAATAATTTGCTTGATTTTTTTCGCAGTTTGGCCTCGCATGTACGCACTACGATCCGTACTCACACGTAGTTGATCGATAATCGTCTACCTTGCGAATTCGCACAACAGCAATCAGGTCTGAATTGGGCCCTATGCCTTTACTAGCCGTGTTTTGTGTTTGAACCCGACAATTAGTAAATAAACCACTAAGACTCATTATTACATACAGTATAGACAGTATTGTCGGCTGAAACAAAATGTCACTGAGAATCAAAACTTATTTAACATATTTATAAACAGTTCATCATATAAAAACTCATAAACTAAAGTTTGCATTTGCAGTAGTCAACTCTTGCCTTACTTCATTTTCATAACAGATGGCATGGCCCATAGTCACTGTGCCTGAGGTACATCCACATAATGGGTTTTTGTCGGAGCACACCTTTATTTAGCACTGTACATTTTCTTGATACTGTGCAGAGGGCTATCGCCCCCAAATAAGTGACTGTCACAGTGTCCTTGTGTGAGCAGTAGTTGCTTTTTACTTTGCTCCTTATCTAGATCCCGACTTTAAAGATAGAAGATGTTTTCCCTAGCATGCCGGATGAGTAAAACCACCAGGAATATCAGGCACAGTAAAGATATTGCTGCAAACAGGAAGAGAAGTCCAGCAAAGACGGTGGGTCTCATGGGAAGAAGAATCAGGGGGCTTTCTGCCGGAATCATATTGGTGAGATTTAGCATGTAACCCAGAGACCAGGCAATGCTGCTATTTCCAACCTGTCAATACAGAAAAACAAAGATGTTACTTCAATACCAAAATACCAACAAACATCTGTCTGCTTCTTGCCTTCAAAACAGTAGCATGATTCAGTTTTTATCCCTTTGGTTGGCCCAGAATAATCCAAGATATTTTACTAAATAGGTAAGTGCAGTTGTAGTATTACTTTGATCCAAAGCACCATCAACCACCAATTGTTAATAAACATAAATGGTATGCCACCAATGGCCGATGTTTTTGCCATATATACCATGGTTCTTCCGCATCAGTGGCAGAAGATGCATTTTTTTATTGTTTTGCCTCCAGTGTGACGAATAAAGCTCCACCCCTTCTCTAATTGGCAATGTGGTTAGGTCCACCCTCAATCCCTGATCAACCCATTGCCCCCAGTAGGAATGCACATTGCTGAGTTCCCTACTTCTGCAATTTCCAGGAAACTTTGTTACTAGGTGGAGATAGCCCAGATTCCCAGGAGAGCATGTAACTTCACCAAAGTCCTTACCTGCCCGAAGTGGGTGGTGACATAATGTGTATAAGGTAATTAAGCCCCAGCCACATCAGCAAAAGCCCAAGTGTCATTATTTATTGCTATATTTGGGCTCGATGGTATAAATGCCCTAACCTACATGAGGATGTGAGCTGTGCAATCCAGTCCCAACGACGTTGCAGTGAATATACTAAACTGTAGGAATTCAAAATGGGCGTTTTCTGGTGCTTTTAGTGGCTGTTTATAAAAGAAAATTGTTATTTAAGGCTAATCTTGTCGTGTTTTGCCTTTAATAACATTACTGTTTTAGAAAGATTCTGCAAAAGGACAGAAAATTGCCCATTTTGAAAACTCGCAGCTTGATACATTTACTCGCTAAGTCATGGGTCTGCAACCTGCGGCTCTCCAGCTGCTGTGGAACTACACATCCCAGCATGCCCTGCCTCAGCTTTAGCATGCCTAAAAAGCAATGCTGTGGCATGGCATGCTGGGATGTGTAGTTCCACAGCAGCTGGAGATATGCAGGTTGCATCCATGCCCTAAGTTTTCTATCTCTGCAGATATTTTGGGAATTTAATGAGTTCATTTTAGCTTGCCTAACAATATTGTGTACATATTTTATTTAGTTGCTATTTAGAAGTTATAAGACTTTTAAAATAAGAATGTAATGCCAGCAGCTGGGTCCTACTGATTAAAATGACTATACTCCAAAGTCCTAAGGAGTTGTCATGTTTTATCCAGGTATAATGTATATACTTCTAAGTTATGTTTACATAGAGCCTGATTCAGTGTTGTACACAAAGTGGGTGCATCTGAAAAGAACTGTAATCATAGTTGGCCGGATCTATGTGGCTGCACCGCCCCTATACAGTCACATGGGAGAGCAGTAAGTACTTGCACCAGCTCTATTTTGGGTGCAAGAGATCTGTCTGAAATCACCGGATCTTTCTACATGCTTATCTCTGAATAATCACACCCATTTATGGAGATATGGCTGACTACTGTGTTATAGCCCCGCAGATCTGATCTGGCGGCCTCGGACACATGCGCAGTGCGAAATATCAGAGATGCTGCCACTTTGAGTTTGACCATGAACTAGACCTGTGCTGTACTATTTGTAATATTAATGCAGATGGCAGTTGCAGTTCCTGTTAACATGGAAAATGTAAGCACAGCTTAAATATACTTACAGCAAAACCATCAATGACACTTGCTGAATCCTGACATTCACTTTCCAATATAAAGGGGAAATATATCAAATCTTCTAAAGAGGAGAGGTTTGCTTTAAGTTATCATTTATCAAGCAAGCTACATCCTGTAAAATGGTAGCTAGAGACATCTCCCCCTTAATAGAAAACTATCACTGTAGCTGTTTATTGAGGTCATGGGTAGAGATACGCCTACTGATGTCTTAAGGGGGGTACTCATGGGAGAGATGTGTGCTGAGCGATCTTAACACAGACCGCTCAGCACACATCTCACCCCTCTCAGCACAGCGCGATGTGCTGAGGCACCGGCGATAGCCGCGCATCGCTATCGCTGGAGGGCATACACACGGCAGAACCGTGCTTAAAATCTAAGCAATCTAGCAAGATTGCTTAGATTTTAAGCACGGATCTCTCCGTGTGTACCCCCCTTTACTCCCGGCATCTGCTGATAAACATGAGGAATTCTGTCCCGTCTGGGGTCCTTGGGTGGAATTTAAGGAAACCAGGAGTTATGCTGTAGCTTGCACCTATAATGGAGCCAGTACTCCTCATGCACACCTCCTTGTCTATCTCTGCATACCAGGAGAGCAGAGCTGCTCTCCTGAGACGCAGAGAGCTCTCCAGTAGCAAGTAAGATCGCACCTAATTTATGCACGCCCACAAAATGGAGTCTGAACAGCCAAGATACGCCTGTGCTTACCTGACCACTCCCCCTTCCCACCCCCAAATGCTATCTTCCGGTCACTCACTTTGCGACTAATTCCTCAGTGCGACCGCAAATTCAATTCACTCGTACGTGTGCGCACTGATGCTGAGACGTATTCGCAATAAGAAAACATAGTACGTACAATAGCCGCTTTGCAACTGCACCGTAATAAGCCTCATTGTGCGCATGTGCTCAGCATTCATTCACCGCTGCTCTGATCTGGCCTTATAGCATTCTGTTAAAATATGCTTTAGTTATGAGTCGACTTTTTCATCCTCGTATTGCCTCCTTTCTTATGTTATCTAGATACTTTATTTTATGTGCAGTTCTATATTTTGTATTGTTCCTTATGCTTTTACATTGTGCTTGTTAATATCAATAAATCATATTGCAACTAAAAACATGATTTTGCTCTGACAAATCATGTCATATAAAAAAATACTTTTATGACAGTTCCAAGTAGATAAAATGTCAAATTAATTCACAAGTAATAAATATTTAAAAACAAATTGGCAGTAATTATCATTTCTCTTACGTCCTAGAGGATGCTGGGGTCCAATTTAGTACCATGGGGGTATAGACGGGTCCACTAGGAGCCACTGGTACTTTAAGAGTTTAATAGTGTGGGCTGGCCCCTCCCTCTATGCCCCTCCTACCAGACTCAGTTTAGAAAATTTGCCCAGAGGAGCAGGTCACAGATAGGGGAGCTCCTAGGAGTTTTTTTAGTTTTATTTTTTTTATTAAAGTTTAGAGTTTGTTGTTTTAGAGGAGGGCTGCTGGCAACAGCCTCCCTGCTTCGTGGGACTTCCTGAAGAGTTAATTGTTCTCTACTCCGCTGACAGGACACTGAGCTCCTGAGGGTGCTGATCGCAAGCCCACGAGGCGACCGCTCACTCCCGCAGTACGGACGCCACCCCCTCACAGAGGCAGAAGATAGAAGAGTGGAGAGTACACTGCCAGCATCAAGGTTAGCAGGTCGCCGGAGGGTATGGCGGCACAAGGGTTGGAGCGCAGCTCTGACAGGCTGTGCTCCTAGAGGCTCAGCAACATCCCACATGCAGACGCTGGAGGGGGTCCTGAGCCAGCGCAATTAACCCTACACTGGTCACATTGTTAACATAGGCTAATCCCGCTGTTAACACACAAATCCTCAGGCCAGTATAAATAATAAGTGCGGGAAGCCGCGCCAATGCAGGTGGCGGGGCTTCCTCTCAGAGCGGATCCAGCACTCACCAGCGCCATTTTCTCCCTGCAGATCATACAGACAGAGACGCTGACAGGGAGCGATGTCCTCCAGCGTCCACCGTCATGACGAAGTGTTATATCAGAACTAATTACCCTATTAAGGATAGTTTGTAAGCGCCGGGCTTTTATCATAATAACTGCCTACAGGGGCGCAGTGTGCCTGGCTCCTTATACTATGTGACTCTCTGAAGGTGCTCTGGGGGAAACTGTATCTGACATTTTCCTGTGTGTGTGTAAGTGTGTATATTCCACATTACCATGTCTAAGGATTCTGTGTCCTGCGCTGCAGAGTGTTTATCTTCTCCTGAGGAGTCTATTCCATGTACTCAAGACTGCCATATCTTTTCTCAGGTTTCTGAATCCCAACCCGCATGGGTGGATTCTTTAAGGGGAATGATATTTCAGATTTCTACAAGGATGTCACATACTGAGAAAGAGACGCAGTTTTTGAGGAAATCTTTGGAGGGTTTACAGTGTTTGGCCCCCACTACTTCGTCAAAAACCCCACCTACATACCCACAAAAGCGTACACTTGCCCAGATAATGCAAGCTGACACTGATACCGACTCTGATAATGGGGACAGTGAGGGGGATATGCAGGGGGGGATGCATCCCTTGCTAAAGGGGTGCAACTGATGACTGAATCCATTAGGGATGTTTTGCACATTACTGAGAAGACACCTGAGCAGAAAGAGGAATCTTATTTTACCGTAAAAAATAAATCCTCGCTTACCTACCCTGCTTCTAAGGAGTTAAACTCCTTGTTTGAAAAATCCTGGGAAAACCCAGAGAAAAAATTCCAGATCCCTAAGAGAATTCTCATTGCTTTTCCATTTCCTGAAGAGAACAGAAAAAAGTGGGAAAACCCACCTATAGTAGACTCTTCTGTATCTAGGTTGTCTAAAAAGGTGGTTTTACCTGTCCCCGGTTCAACCGCCTTAAAGGAGCCGGCTGACCGCAAGATTGAGATTACGCTCAAATCACTATACACTGCTACAGGCGTGGCTTTAAGGCCCACTATTGCGTGTGCTTGGATTTCTAAAACTATAGTAAAGTGGTCAGGCACATTACTAGAGGAATTAGATACTATGTATAGGAGTGACATTGACTTGGTTTTTATGTCACATACAGGATTCTGCAGGTTTCATGGCGGTGGACATGAAGGACATTGGCCTGCTTAATGCACGGGATACTTCCATGGCAGTCTTGGCACGTGGAGGTCTCTGGCTACGCCAATGGACTGCGGATGCGGAATCCAAGAAAAGTGTGGAGAAACTACCCTTCACAGGTCAGGCCCTGTTTGGGGAAGTGCTGGATGCGTGGATCTCCACGGCAACTGTGGGTAAGTCAACTTTTCTTCCCTCCGCAGTTGCAACGGCTCGGAAATCTTATCCTACACCTCCACTGCAGTCCTTTCGGACCGCAAAATTGAAAACATAAAAAGGCCCCCCCACCTTCTTTAGAGGAGGTCGGGGAAAATCTAGAAAACCTGCACCAGCAGGTTCCCAGGAACAGAAACCAGGTTCTGGTTCCTCAAAATCTTCGGCATGACGGTGGACCTCCTAGCCTGGAGATCGGGCAGGTGGGAGCGAGACTAAAAGATTTCATTCACGTTTGGGCGTCATCGTGCCTAGACCCCTGGGTAAACGATATTGTTGCCTAGGGGTACAGACTGGAGTTTCAGGAACTCCCACCTTGCAGATTCTTCAAATCAGGCTTACCAGCTTTGCTGACAGAAAGTACTATCCTACAGGATGCCATTCAAAAGTTGGTACGAACAAATGTCATTGTTCCAGTTATGCCTCACCTAACACACAAGGGTTATTACTCCACACTGTTTGTGGTTCCGAAACTGGACGGTTCGGTAAGACCAATATTGAACCTGAAGTCACTGAACCCCTACTTAAAAGGTATTTAAATTCAAGATGGAGTCGCTGAGAGCGGTGATCTCAGGTCTGGAGGAGGGGGAATTCCTGTTATCCCTGGATATCATGGATGCGTACCTTCACATTCCGATCTGGCCGCCTCATCAGGCTTACTTACGATTTGCACTCCAGGACTGTCCCTATCAGTTCCAGACATTGCCATTTGGCCTCTCCCCTGCACCAATGGTATTCACCAAGGTCAGGGCGGAGATGATGTTCCTCCTCCGCAAGCAGGGAGTGAACATAATTCCATATCTAGACGATTTACTGATAAAGGCATCTTCCAGGGAGAGACTGTTGCAGAGTATTGCTCTCTCAGCTCAACTACTTCAGGATCACAGGTGGATCCTGAACCTTCCAAAGTCACATTTGGAGCCGACAAGGAGACTGCCCTTCCTGGGGATGATTCTCGACACGGAAGTGCAGAGGGTGTTTCTACCGGTGGAGAAAGTGTTGGTGATCCAATCAATGGTCCAGGATGTCCCGAGGCCAGGCCGAGTATCGGTTCATCAGTGCATTCGCCTTCTGGGAAAGATGGTAGCCTCCTATGAGGCTCTACAGTGTCAGGTTCTGTCTAGTTTGTGTTCCCGGAGGGGGCGCTAGTGGGTCAGTGGAGATAGGATGGAGAAAACGAGGAGGCCGGATAGGATTCCTGTGCATGTGCGCTAAGTTGTTTATTAAACAGTTTTAACAGGTAGTATGGCAGCAGGAATACTTGATGGTAACAGAGGATAAGCAATAATGATTAAGTAGTAAAGAAGTTGAAAGTCTTATGGCAAAGTCTGTATGGTATGTAACAATCGATCAGAGGATCGATGTATCAGTGTGGAAACCGATGGTTCCTGGATCATGGAACACAGCAGGGATGATGGTGAGAATAGCAAGCCAGGTAACAGTTGCAGGAGACAAGTGTTGAAATCCTCAGTGCAGGTTGAATAACACTGGCAGCTTGCAGGCTGATGAACAGGTGTAGATAGTGAGATGCACCTGGAGGAAAGTCTCTACTGCAGAGGGCTGGAGCACACTGTAGCTGGTAAAGGTATGAAGCTGGATCACAGGTACCCGGGTTGCTGGTGCTTGTAGTTCCACAGCAGTACAGGACCAGACTGGAATGTAGAGTAGATTCACAGAGGAACTGAAGAGGCTTAATCACAAGCACCCAGGTTGCTGGTGCTTGTGGTTCCATGGCAATGCAGGATCAGACTGGAAGGCAGAGTAGGAACTCAGAGGAACTGGAGAACGGAGCCAGTGACACAGGTCAGAGGAATGACACGAAGTCCAAGGCAAGGACTGACTCACCCTGCTGCTCCTGATATACCCCCCGGTCTGCAGGTATTGGCTGGGAGTGAATGGGGAGGTGCGGCCAAGCTCCGGATTGGCCGATGCGAAGGAGCTGATGGGAACTGTCATGGCGGCGCCCATGCCGCGCCCCGGCGGGAACGCAGCGTGCATGCACACCCGCTGACAACGGGAGTGTCCTTAGGCCCAGGATGACATTTGGCGACAAGGTGACCAGTGGCAGCGAGACATGGGAGCCCCAGATGGAGACCGCACCGGCGGACAGATGCAGCTGCAGTAAGTCGATTCCTGACATACAGTAAAAGGTGGCCATCCACTACTCAGACTTGTCTGAACTGCAGATCTCATCAGATTTCTCTTGAGCTCTCCCGGGAGCTTCCCGGGAAACGGATCTGACCCTGGGCTTAATTTTCACTACATTCACTTCAGATATATCTGATGCGATCTATCATGTGCCAGATCGCATCAGATATATCTGATGCACACATGCTACATGCGATTTATCTGATGCTGCTGCTGCCGCTGTTCCCCCTCTTGGTGGGTGGGAGTGGCTAGGGAGATGCCAGTCAAGTGACGCTTCAGATGAATCTGATCAGATACATCTGAAGTAAAAAAAACAATCCGATGTGCACCTGTTTTCTTCAGATTCAGATAAATAGTTGGGGCAGCCTCAGAGATCTGTAGTTCAGATATATCTGACACGGGAGTGCGCATCGGATCGGAAGAGCCATCCGATGTGACACTTTTCTTCAGATACGACGGTCAGATGTGTCGAAATCTGAAGAAAACTGCCCAAATCGGACTAGTGGATGGGGGCCTTAAGGAAGATTCCATGCACGGTTCTTGCAGCTGGACCTCCTGGACAAGTGGTCGGGATCGCATCTCCACATGCACCAGCAGATACGCCTGTCGCCAAAAGCCAGCATTTCACTCCTCTGGTGGCTCCAAACTTCTCACTTACTCGAGGGACGCAGGTTCGGGATTCAGAATTGGATTCTTCTAACCACGGATGCAAGTCTCAGAGGTTGGGGAGCAGTCACCCGGGGGAAAAACTTCCAAGGTAGGTGGTCAAGTCAGGAGTCTCTCCTTCCAATAAACGTTCTGGAAGTGGGGGCAATATACAACGGCCTTCTACACATCTTCTGAAAGATAAAGACATTCAAGTTCAGTCGGACAACTTCACAGCGGTGTCCTACATAAATATGCAGGGTGGAACGCAGAGCTGCAATGTTAGAGGTAACAAGAATCCTCCTCTGGGCAGAAAGACACGCGGTGGCGTTGTCAGCGATCTTCATTCCGGGAGTGGACAACTGGGAAGCGGACTTCCTCAGCAGACACAATCTCCATCCAGGAGAATGGGGCCTCCACCCTGAGGTATTCGCAGAGGTAACAAGCCGATGGGGCGATAGACATGATGGCCTCTCACCTCAACAAGAAGCTTTGGAGGTACTGTTCCAGGTCACGGGACCCACAAGCAGCGGTGGTGGACGCCCTGGTAACTCCCACGTGGGTGTTCCAGTCCGTATATGTGTACCCTTCTCTTCCACTCATCCCAATGATTCTAAAACTAATAAAAAGAATGAGAGTTCAGGCGATCCTCATTGCTCCGTACTGGCCAAGATGGGCTTGGTACGCGGATCTTCTGGAATTATTGATGGAGGATCCGAGACCTCTTCCTCTTCGCGAGGACCTTCTATTACAGGGGCTGTTCGCCTATCACGACTTACCGCGGCTACGTTTGACGGCATGAAGGTTGAATGCCAGATCTTAGTTCGGAAGGGCATTCCAAACAAGGTAATTCCTACTCTGATCCAATCTAGGAAGGGAGTAACGTCTAAGCATTACCATCGGATTTGGAAGAAGTATGTGTCTTGGTGTGAAGAACGGTGGAGTTTCAATTGGGACGTTTTCTACTCTTTCTGCAAGCTGGTGTGGATGTGGGCCTATGCTTAGGCTCCATAAAGGTCCAAAATTAGGCCTTGTCCATTTTCTTCCAGAAACAATTGGCTGCTCTCCCTGAGGTTCAGATATTCTTGAATGGAGTTCTGCACATGCAGCCCCCCTTTGTGCCTCCTATGGCACCTTGGGATATTAATGTGGTGCTGCAGTTCCTGCAATCGGATTGGATGAAACCTTGACAGGAGGTAGAGGAGGTAAAGTTTCTTACTTGGAAGGCGGTCACACTGGCATCTGCAAGAAGTGTGTCGGAATTGGGGGCACTGTCACACAAGAGCCCCTACTTGATTTTCCATGAGGATAGAGCTGAGCTCGGAACGCGTCAGCAATTTCTTCCAAAGGTTGTATCGGCTTTCCATATCAACCAACCTATTGTGGTGCCAGTGGCTACTGACAACTCTATTACCTCAAAGTCCTTGGATGTTGTGCGGGCTTTGAAGATATATGTGAAGAGAACAGCTCGTCACAGGAAGTCGGACGAAGTTTGTCCTTTATGATCCCAACAAGATTGGGTGTCCTGCTTCTATGCAGACAATTTCTCGCTGGATCAGGCTTACTATCCAGCATGCTTATTCTACGACTGTATTGGCAATTCCAAAATCGGTTCAGGCCCACTCTACCTGTAAGGTGGGTTCTTCCTTGGCGGCTGCCTGGGGTGTCTCGGCTCTTCAGCTTTGCCGAGCAGCTACTTGGTCAGGGTCGAACACATTTGCTAAGTTCTACAAGTTCTATACTTTGGCCTCTGAGGACCTAAAGTTTGGTCAATCTGTTCTGCAGGAACCTCAGCACTTTCCCTCCTGTACTGGGAGATTTGGTACATCCCCATGGTACTAAATTGGACCCCAGCATCCTCTAGGACGTAAGAGAAAATAGGATTTTATATACCTACCGGTAAATCCTTTTCTCGTAGTCCATAGAGGATGCTGGGCGCCCGCCCAGTGCTTCGCATTCCTGCATTGTTACTTGATTAAGTATTGTTGGTTCAGCCATCGCTGAATCATTTCTTTTTGGTTAGCTTGGCTTTCCTTTTGTTATGTGTGAGCTGGTGTGAATCTCACCACTATCTGTGTATTTCCTTCTCTCAAAGTATGTCCGTCTCCTCGGGCACAGCTTCTAGACTGAGTCTGGTAGGAGGGGCATAGAGGGAGGGGCCAGCCCACACTATTAAACTCTTAAAGTGCCAGTGGCTCCTAGTGGACCCGTCTATACCCCATGGTACTAAATTGGACCCCAGCATCCTCTACGGACTACGAGAAAAGGATTTACCGGTAGGTATATAAAATCCTATTGTCAATGTGAATGTTATACAATACCTCAAAATTGTATTTTTTAAATGCTATTTAACAGCTTATTTTATCTGTCTCCTTAATTGTTGGAATTCACTGTCTGAGAGCTGCAGTATGCAAATGAAAGGAAGGATACAAATATAAAATACTAGCTGAATACCCATGCTTCGTTACGGGATGAGGATGGTAAATTTGAATTATAGTTCGTTAATTTATGTTGGTTGGAGATTTAGTATATAGGCATATCTTGCTTCCCTGACCCACTTTGTGTAGTGGCCAGACCCCCTTTTGGTCCCCCAAGGAACCCTGCTCTTCCCACTATACAACTCTCAGTGTGTGGGTTCATACTACCTCCATTCCCCTTCTGACATCATGCCACTGCCTCTGTCACATGCAGCCCTGTCCTGGCTGACGTATCATGCATCTCCTAATATACTCTGTGCTGCTGGGTACCCTGCTCCTCCCACTGAATGACTCTCAGCGTTTGGCTGCCTGCTACCTCCATTCCCCTCCTCACATCATGTCACTGCCACTGTCACATGAAGCCCTGTCATCACTAACATATCATGCATGTCCTGATATAGTCTGTGCTGCTAGCCCACCCCTAGGGGTGCTATGGGTGTGTTACCTCCACAGTGTTTGTTCCCAGATTGAAAGTCATATGTGTACCAACTTTGGTGAAAATTGCACCAGGCATGCCAGAGTTATGCTGTCTGCTGAAATACTCTGTACTGATGGCCCACCCCTAAGGTTGCTAGGGGTGTGTTACCCCACAGTGTCTGTTCCCCAATTGTAAGTCATATGTGTAGCAATTTTGGTGTAAATTGGTCCAGACATTCCAGAGTTATGCTGTCTCCTGATATACTCTGTGCTGCTGTCCAACCCCTAGAGGTGCTAGGGGTGTCTTACCCCACAGCGTTTGTTCCCAGATTGTAAGTCATATGTGTGCAAAGTTTGGTGTAAATTGCTCCAGGCATTCCAGAGTTATGCTGTCTGCAGAAATACTCTGTGCTGCTGCCCCACCCCTAGGGGTGCTAAGTGTGTTACACCCACAGTGTTTGTTCCCAATTTCAAAGTAATATGTGTACCAAGTTTGGGGTAAATTGCTGCAGGCGGGAAAATACCCTAGATATTTTTCTATTAAAACCTCCCTTGTCTAAAGGGGCTATCTCTTCCTACTGGAAAAGAAAAAGAGGGGAGGCTGCGCTTCAAGGAGAAAAAAACAATAATCCACTAAATGTGTACAATTTGATAAATTTATTAAAAACGCTAACTGATCAAAAAACAGCAATATTCCGTACAATTAAATGTGCCATGTGCATACAAGAAAGGAATAAAAAGTTTTTTACCCAGAATAATGGTTCAGGACATGTGTCATATAAGCTCTGAAGGATCCGTTCCAAATATTGCCCTAGAGTGTTAAGAGTCCAGTTATAATCCACTGTAGAGAGTCCCTTTTATATGGTATTTAGAGAGTCCTTTATAGATTCCATATGCCGCTAGAGGATTAAAGATGGAATGCAATGTCCCATATGCAGTGGTTGGATGGTGCCTCTCTGGGACTCCTCTGGATAGCTGGAAAATTGATAAGGGCTGGTCCGGATCCAATTGAGAAGAAGTCCTGCTCCAAAGGGTAAAGAACTGACGCGTTTCGCTGCATATGCCTTGCAGCTTTTTCAAAGGTAACTTTGAAAAAGCTGCAAGGCATATGCAGTGAAACGCGTCAGTTCTTTACCCTTTGGAGCAGGACTTCTTCTCAATTGGATCCGGACCAGCCCTTATCAATTTTCCAGCTATCCAGAGGAGTCCCAGAGAGGCACCATCCAACCACTGCATATGGGACATTGCATTCCATCTTTAATCCTCTAGCGGCATATGGAATCTATAAAGGACTCTCTAAATACCATATAAAAGGGACTCTCTACAGTGGATTATAACTGGACTCTTAACACTCTAGGGCAATATTTGGAACGGATCCTACAGAGCTTATATGACACATGTCCTGAACCATTATTCTGGGTAAAAAACTTTTTATTCCTTTCTTGTATGCACATGGCACATTTAATTGTACGGAATATTGCTGTTTTTTAATCAGTTAGCGTTTTTAATAAATTTATCAAATTGTACACATTTAGTGGATTATTGTTCTTTTCTCCATGAAGCGCAGCCTCCCCTCTTTTTCTTTTCCAGTGTAAATATATTGGGAGTGACTTCCCTCTTAAATTTGGCTGCCGCTTAGCCGAGCATCTCACCTCACAGCGCCCGAATACCCTTGGGTATATATTATCTCTTCTTGCTATCTCTTCCTATTATATATTTCTTCACCAAAACATCGATTATTCTTTGATAAAAACTGGGATGACTAAATGGCTGGAGCATTTCCCCTCTTTAACAATAGAAGATCTCTTAAAAATGTTGTCTGTTTCGGTCACCACGGTTCCTGCAGCAAAGTATACTGAAATGTATTATAATATATTCCATCGTTCATACATATCTCCTCATAGGGAATATACAATTGGTACATTAGCAGATCCCTCTTGCCCTAAATGTGGCCACCCCTCCGCTGATTTATATAATTGTTTTTGGGCTTGCCTATTGATAAAGAGGTTCTGGTTGCACATTTGGAGGTTCTCTACGACACATTTAGTCAGTTATGCTCCTTTTACACCTGAATGGGCGATCTTTGGCATACTGGAAAAGGGGGTGTGCTCTCTCTACAATGGCGCTGGTCTCTCTTACGGTCACCTATGTATGTAGATAATACCCAGGTGTCAAAGTGTATGTTGAAACACACTGGTATGGTAAATAAAATTGAATTTAATACAATACTAACATGCAATGTCTAAAAACAGGCAATACATAAAAAAAAACATAAGTGGACTGGGAACAGGCCACGGGGGGAATGTGATCCTACTGATGCAGGTGGAGGAGCTGCAGGTGTCAAATAAAGGCAGGGTATCCCGGGAAATACCCTGCTGGTGGCTCCTCTGATCGAATTCCCTTCCAGGCAATCAGGAAAACAGTCCACCAATCATCCCGGGGGGTGGGCAGCGCCACAAGGTATCACCAACGCGTTTCGGGTCAGCCTGGTCCCTTCTTCTTCTTGCCTTGAAGATCTTAGTATTGTATTAAATTCTAATTTTATTTACCATACCAGTGTGTTTCAACATACACTTTCACACCTGGGTATTATCCACATACATAGGTGACCGTAAGAGAGACCAGCGCCATTGTAGAGAGAGCACACCCCCTTTTCCATTTTGCACTTTTGTACTGAGCCCTTAGGGAGCTCTGGCACTCTCCACACGGCCAGCTGTCTCAGTCCTATACAGCGCAGACTTGCTACCCCCGCCTTCCAGTTTGCACAGATCTTTGGCTTACTACCTCCAGGTACTAGAGCCCTAAAGCAGTTAAAAAAACTTTTATTGGCTGTTTCCTCGGCAGCCCGAAAGTCAATCCTACAACTGTGGATACAAAGCTCAGCCCCAACTCTAGAGATGTTCAGAGAAAAACTATTTTTTATTTGCCACATGGATTGGCTGGAAGCCTCTCTTAAAAAAAGAATCGCGCACGGAAAAATTATTTGACACTTGGGAAAGTTTCATTGAAGTTTTGCTCACCCCTACCAAAGAAGCTATTATACGCTGTTTCCGAAATACTTTGTGGTATGAAACTTGAGTCTACTTACAAAACCCCCCGGTGTTGGTGTAGGTCATTGTCCTGTGGGTATTGGTCACGGCTCTGGACCTTGTTTACTTTATGCTCACTTCATGTTTATTTAACACTAAAGATATAATTTGTTTCTATTCTCATTGACCGAACTGCCTTATCACTTATAACAAATGATATAAGATTTCATTTTACTGTACTTCTCTTATCAGCTGACATGTTAATTGTGATCTATTTGTCTGTCTGCTACAATAAAAGAAATGTTTAAAAAAAAAAATTGCTGCAGGCATTCCAGAGTTAGACATACATACATACATACATACATACATACATACATACATACACACATACACACATCCATTTTTGGCGATTTCCGTGGATGGGCAGTGACATTTGTAAAACTGGTTCTTAGCAAGCATCGGGGACCTAAGGAGAAGCTACCTGCCAAGTTTCAATCAGTGAGTCAATCTCCTTTTTTGCCATATATATATATATATATATATATATATATATAGATTAGAATTATACTGTAAAACTACACACCTTCTATTTCACACACTCAGCTAGCCAAATACTCAGTAGTTTTATATGAAGATGACAAACAAAGGTGGCAGAATTTAGAACTGTATTGAAGTAATTTAACCCACTACTTTTTGCAGAAGACAATTGTTATTAACACATTTTAGTGTAATAAATGTTCATTTACCTCTTTCTGAAACTGAATTTGTGGCCAAGATTCAATGCCAAATTTATATCCATGAACTAATAGATAGTAGATATAATTAGCTGAATAGCAATAGGATCTTGCATATTTTTCATCAAATTTAGATAGGATTTGGGGAAGCTGCAAAGGAAATAAATAGCATCCATTACCATCAGCAAGATTTCATACATCTAGAGTACATAGGCATGTCCATCTCTTCATGAAAAACTCTGTTTTAACAATCCAGCACTTTTTAAAATATATATATGCTACTAGTATTTTGGACCCATCATTTGTTAGCTATCATGCCTGGCATTGCAGGTTTCTTTTTTTTACTGTCTTCCCCCATGTTCCCATCTATGTCCCGCTTTGCCTATCTCTCTCATCTCTGTCCCTCATGTGCCTCTTTCCCATCGATCTGTCTCGCTGTTCTCTGCTTCTCCTCCTCTCTCATTTCTGTCCCGACTCCATCTTCCCTTCTCTCTATCTCCTCTCATTCACCCCTGTTTCTCTATCTAATTTTTAGGGGGAATTTATCAAAGCTTGGAGAGAGAAAAGTGGAAAGAAAGTCCCAACCAATCACCTCCTGTAATTTTTCAAACACGGCCTGTTACATGGCAGTTAAGAGCTGATTGGCTGGTACATTATTTCTCTTCGCTTTATCTCTGTCTAAGCTTTGCTAAATCTCCCCTCCTCTCATCTCATTAAAAATAGGATTTTGGTACCTACCGGTAAATCCTTTTCTCTTAGTCCGTAGAGGATGCTGGGGACTCCGAAAGGACCATGGGGTATAGACGGATCCGCAGGAGCTTGGGCACACTATAAAGACTTAAACTGGGTGTGAACTGGCTCCTCCCTCTATGCCCCTCCTCCAGACCTCAGTTAGAAAACTGTGCCCAGGAGAGATGGACAATTTCGAGGAAAGAATTTAATGTTATAAACACGGTGAGTGTCATACCAGCTCACACCTCAAACACACCGTAGAACGTGGCATTCAGTAGAATACCAGCCAATGGCATGAACAAAACACAGCCACATGCTGAGAGAATATGTAACACAACCAGTGTGTCCACAGAAGCAAAAATACGACCCCGCATGCTATGTCATGAACAACGGTAGCAACCGCCAGAGAAGACACCACCAGGGTGTAACCAAAAGCAATAACTGCAGACACCGTACGCACTGGGACGGGCGCCCAGCATCCTCTACGGACTAAGAGAAAAGGATTTACCGGTAGGTACCAAAATCCTATTTTCTCATACGTCCTAGAGGATGCTGGGGACTCCAAAAGGACCATGGGGTTTATACCAAAGCTCCAAAACGGGCGGGAGAGTGCGGCCGACTCTGCAGCACCGAATGACCAACATAAGGTCCCCAAAAATCAGGGTATCAAACTCGTAGAGCATCGCAAAAGCGTTTGACCCCGACCAAGAATCCGCTCGGCAAAGTTGAACCGCCGAGATTCCTCGGGCATTCACCCAAGAAAAGCCAATCTTCCCAAAAGAAGGAACCTCCACCAACTACGGTGACGGCAAAGCAGCCTTAGAACGAACATGCCAAACCGCATCACAGATTCAGCATGTAACAAACTGCATAACACAGTCCCCCAAAGTAAGCTGGGAACATACCAGACAAACAGGGCCTCTGTTTCTCCAAACTGAGCCAAATTGATGACCTACATACTCAAATCCCTGGCTAAATCAAGGGAATTTGAACCAGCTAATGCCTAAGTAACCCCCGGCATCAAAATAGGTCGATTTCTGCGAAACCCAGAAACCACTCTTGGCAGAATTACCAACCGAGTACTCAATTCCTCTCTATCCACCTGAAGATCAAACAAGGCTCTTGTGAGACAAAACCACCACTTCCGACACCCGCCCTGCAGACGTCAAAGTCAATAGCCTGACCACTTTACAAAAGAGAAATTTCGTAAAGAAACTTATTAGGCTTGACTCCACATCGGCTTGTAAAGTATGGATAAGCACGACCTAGCTGAAAGTCCTCCATAGGAGCCTCCCTGGATACACACCGAGACACATAATTACTACAACAACGGTGGTAACGCTGTGCCGTCAGTTTTTTCCTAGCCTGAAGAATTGTAGAAACGACTTCACTGGGAACACCCATTCTGCTTAGGATACGACATTCAACCGCCCCGCCGTTAAAGGCAGCCGCGGTAAGTCCTGATACACGCCCCGATCTTGTTGTAACATTACCTCACTTAAAGGAAGAGGGCAGTAATTTTCTATGAGTAAACCATGAAAAACTGGATAGCCAACCCTCGCTGGTTAGACCGGATTTCAGAGGATCATCGGAACCTTCGATCATCTTACTCTTACCACTGTCAGAAAGGTGAAATCGGAGAGGCCACCTAGACCGACTAAAAACACCCCCGGTGTCACGAGGATGTCCACTGCTATATCCTGAGTGTCCCTTAACCTGGAACAATCTACTTGAGGCCTCTCGTTAAGGCGAGACGCCAACATGTCCAATTGCGACACTCTACAAAGACTTGTCACGTCTGGGAAAGCTTCTCGATGATGACAGTATTTTCCCCGGCTGGATATCATGTCCGCAAAGAAAATCTATTTCTCCGTCGTTTACCACAGGAACGAAGACTGCTAACATAGCGTTTACCAGACTTCTCACTCCACAGCAAACTGTGTATCTTCTGCCATTTCCGCTCTTTCCTTGTTGCGCCCTAGCGGCTCACTTACGCCATTGCTGACAAGTCTTCTGGCAGAATTAACACGGGCAGAACACGAAGAATACGTTCGTCTAAAATAGCTCATAATTCAAGAAAGCTTACAGCAGACAAGTTTCCCAACTTGACCTCATCCTCTGGAAACACGTGCCTTGCAAAGGACTGCTCCCCAGCTTCGGAGATCCATATGCACGGACACCAGGATCTAAACCTGGATCCCTAAGCTTCATTCCTCTAGAAAGAAAGAACCGAGCAGACACCACAGGAGCGATGTCCTGGCCGTATTGATTATATTCCGGTGCATGCGCAGATGAGACCCGGACCACCTTTCCAACTGGTCCCATGAAAACCACTCTGGAATTAGACCTGCTCACCGAAAAAGGCCTCTTATGCCGCATCCATCTGTCTTATTAATGAAACCTATTGTTGAGGTGTCACCTCAAAGCCGACCCAACTCTGGATCCTCAGACCTCTTTTGAAACCACTTCTGACATCTGTCGTTGGGAACAACAGGCTAATTTCTGCGCCGAAGAACAGTCAGAGGTAAACAATGATATGCACCTTTTTACAGGGAACAACCAGACAATGTCCTGAATGTGACGCACCTCTGTATGGCGTCGCGTGCTACCTCCCCTTCCATAGGGGAGAGGTAAGATCTATTAGAAAAACAGTAAGGGGAAACAACCGTAACCCAGAATGTTCCCCTTTGGCTTCTATAAATAACCCACAGGTCCTAGTCTATTCCTGGACTAACTAAAATTTAGTAGACAAGTGATCACCGGAGTGGGGACCAGCCAGATAGACTCAGCGACAAGTGGTATATGTAGTGAAAACAGAAACTACGTCCACTTCTGCGTACCTAACAAGGCTGCAGAACACCTACCTTTTCATCTTCCACTGTCTACCCAGAAAAGGAAGAAAGAACGGTATCGAACCGGATAAACGACTGCATCCCACAAAAGAATGCGTCATCAACCGTTGTGAAGGAGGTTCACTCACGAATTTAGACTTACCAGCGGATACCGCCGAGATTGACTGAAGAGAGGCCACACCAAACAGCCGTATACCTCCCACCAGCATCTCCCGGAGACCTCCTCCGCATTTTTCCGGTCATACCACCTGCTGTCACGTGACAGCCTGCTGTAATGTCATAAGAAAAAATAAACATAGGCAAGCCTACCCACCCTTGGGTAGGATCCTTCTATCGGATGTCTTACCCGACAACCACACTCCCTCAAGTGCATACTTTGCAAATAAGGTCAAAGTATAGAAATAAAATTTCACTTAGCTGCCTGTGTATGATCCTTTGCGACCGGGCTCTGCGTCGACCAGGAGTTGACTGTCATAATTTTCTCTCCGCGTTGTGAAGAGACAAATATTCGGACTCCTTGAGAGGATCGAAAGCAACTCGTCCTGGCCAATCTAGAGCTTAATCAAAGCGCGGTCAGTACATGAGAAGAATACCATTATTTCAGCATTCATGGATATACATAATGTAATACACAATACAACACCCATATCGTAATCATGCATATATAAAGTTATATCCACACCTATATACATATAGAGATAACCTATACGCAAGTGGGTTGTCCAGACCTGTCAGGTCCCTAGTGACAGTAATGTGTTGTGAATGTGTATGACCAAGTACTGACGTGCCCCCGATGTGGATCTACCAGGAACTTTGCGGCCGACAGAAACCGGGTAAATGTCGACAGCACGGAATAGTAAGCGGGCAAAATAATAATAATCTGGGAACCCCAAGGGGTCTGAGGGAAGCATACATCTACAATTGTAATATCACTCCCCCTACTTATATATATATATATATATATAAATAAAATATCTATATATCAATACAGGTACAAGGCAATAACAGCCTGTTAATTCTTTTACCCAGGCATTACCGTTGATGCCGACAGGGCATCGACCGATCGCCGTGTCTCCCCTAGCGTGTTTACTTGTTTTTAAGCACACAAAAGCAACCTGCTAAAACTTAGCTGTTAAAATCAAGTACCGGCAAGCGTCGGCGAAACCGACAGTTATCCCCACCGGAGCTGTTGACAAAGCCGACACATGTCGACTAACCAATAGTGTGTAAGCAAAAAGGGAAACAGTGACTTCATGTTAACACCAACAGGAGTATGCGCCCATTAATTAACATAATGCTATATTACACCCATATAGCATTAAGAGTACTGTGTCCCCCCACCTTCAGTAAATTTTGTCGGGGACCTGAGGAAAAATGGCGCCGACTCCTGTGTAAAGGCTAAGCTCCGCCCCTCCCGGCGCGCTTAAGCCCCCCAACATAAACCTGAAATTTTACTAGGGACTTATATACAGGGATAAATCCCCTGCATATATATATATATATATATATACACATACATATACAACACACAGCCCAGGGCGCCCCCCCCCCCCCCCCCGCACCCACGGAAACCGTTGGTGTGTGGGAGCCCTGGAGCGCAGCGCTCACGCTGCGGTGCCCTGTCGGGGTGAAGACACCCGGAGTCCGGGTATGTTCCCCCGCCCGGGAAGAGTTAAAAACTGCTGCCCAGGACGCTCCCCCCCAGCGTCCTGCACCCATGGGGCCGGTGTGAAGAGATGGCGCACAGTGCGCTCCAACCCACTGGCGGGGTCCGAGACACGGAGCCCCGGCCCCGCCAGCTTACCTTTACCTCTGCAGCCCAGGGTGCTCCCGTCCCTCTCGGCGCCCTGTACCTCCGGAGCCGGCGCCGGAGGAAAACCGGCGCGTAGTGCTCGGGAACATGCTGGCGGGGTCCGGGGCAAAGCGCCTCAGCCCCGCCGGGAAAGCCAGCGGCGGCAGGAAACGGCGCGTGATGCGCCACGATGAGCTGCCGGGGGACCGGGACCCGGAGCCCCGGCAGCACCAGATATAACGTCAAAGATATTTTAAATAAAATAAATATAAAATAGCCCCAGTAAATAAGATGGCCAGGGCGCCCCCCCCGCGCCCCACACCCGGGGAAGCTGGCTGTGGAGGGAGGGAGGGGAGGGGGGGGGGTGCTATATGCTGATGGGGGTAGGAACTACAGTGCCCAGGCACCGATCCACTGTTCTGTCAGACCCCTTAGGAAAACCCAGTAACTGCTGCCCAGGGCGCTCCCCCTCAGCGCCCTGCACCCTGAGAGTGCGTTGGTGTGTGGGAGCATGGAGTGTAGCACGATCTGTTACCTCCGTTACTGAAGTCTTCTGCCGTCACTGAAGTCTTCTGTTCTTCTCATACTCACCCGGCTTCTTTCTTCTGGCTTCTGTGAGGGGATTGACGGCGTGGCTCCGGGAACAAGCAGCTAGGCGCACCAAGTGATCGAACCCTCTGGAGCTAATGGTGTCCAGTAGCCGAGAAGCAGAGCCTTGAAACTCACAGAAGAAGGTCCTGCTTCTCTCCCCTCACTCCCACGCTGCAGGGAGCCTGTAGCCAGCAGGTCTTCCTGAAAATAAAAAACCTAACATAAAGTCTTTCAGAGAAACTCAGTAGAGCTCCCCTAGTGTGTGTCCCATCACTCCTGGGCACAAAGTCTAACTGAGGTCTGGAGGAGGGGCATAGAGGAGGAGCCAGTTCACACCCAGTTTAAGTCTTTATAGTGTGCCCAAGCTCCTGCGGATCCGTCTATACCCCATGGTCCTTTTGGAGTCCCCAGCATCCTCTAGGACGTATGAGAAATACTATTATTGACCACCCTATTGAGCAATGACCCAGAAGAATATAAAGTCTGCCCATATGGGGGCCATGTTTGTGTGCAATGATGCCATTTTGTGTACGAGAAAAGTGGAGTACTGACGGATTCAGTATGAAATCCAGACTATCAGGAAACCGATGGTAAAAATCTAGACGCCGGAATCCCGACCTCGAGCGCACTGTGTCCTCTTGCGGGATAACCGCGCTTCAGGCCCGATACTAATCTATTCCCCCTCCGGTGGTGGCGTGGACCACCACCCAAGTGGGGATTTTGGGCTGTGGTCGGGATTCTGACCACAGGCATTTCAACGGGTGTCGGGTTTTCGGCATCTGTATTTTGACCGCCAGTCGGGTAATTAACTGCTTACCGTACTGACACAGAAATTAACAAAATCAGGTTTTAAGCATCTATTGCACATCATGAATAATCCAAATTGTTGCATTTGGGGGGCTATTCAGAGGTGGATGTAGACATCTGGAAATTGCAAATGGGTGATTTTTGGATGTCTGCGCACGTGCAGCAGCTTCAGTCAGAGAGCTATCATGATGCGATCGCATCTCAGAAGGATGCGATCATGTCATGATTGACAGACAGTAGGCTTCTCGGGGAGGCGACGCAGCCTTGTTGGGAGTGGACCAGGAAACGCAGTCGTGTCATGGCTGTTTTCATGGCCGGCCGATAATGTTGCCTGCAATTTCTGCGATTGGAAACATGGCGGCGGTGCGCGTGCCTACGCTGCCAGGCTGCATAGACAAGGGTCAACCTCTATTTGAGGTTTCTTGCGATGCAAGTACAATTGAATTGCTATCGCAACGCTGGGCAGTGCCACACATGCTGGGTGGCCTTGCCCTGTGCTGGACAGCCCTCAGCATGCAATTTTAGTGGTCGCAGTTTTTGCTATTTTAGTAAAAAATGCGACCAACTCTGAATAACCCCCTTTGTCCATACTGTCATGCACAGCACTGAGCTATTTAGCCACAAAGCAACATAGGGGTCATTCCGACCCGTTCGCACGCAGCGGTTCTTCACTGCGGTGCGAACGGGTCGGGACTGCGGCTGCGCGGCGTTCGCCAGGCAGCGACGCCACCAGCGCAGAAAGTGATCGCAGTGGCTATCACCTGAAGACTGACAGGCGGTAGGCGTTCCGGGGCATCAACTGACCGTTTTCAAGGCATGGTGAGGCGAACGCAGGTGGATCCAGGCGTTTGGAGGGCAGATGTCTAACGTCAATCCCAGGAACTTCGTCGCTGGATCCGTTGCACAGGGTAAGTAACTCTTACCCTGGTCTTGTTTTGCAGGAAACTTTTTTAGCATAGCAGGGCTGCACGAGCGATCGCAGCCCTCCTATGCTAAAATACACTCCCCCATAGGCGACGTCAAGTTGATCGCACAAGCAGCAAAAAGTTGCTACGTGCGATCAACTTGGAATGAGGGCCATGGTTTACTCTGTTTATTGGAATATGTAGTGTGAGTTTATTGCCTCATAGATTACACTGCCCTGCACTGATACTTTTGCTTTTGTGAACTATGGGGGTCATTCCGAGTTGATCGCTCGCTAGCAACTTTTTGCAGCACTGCAATCAGGTTAAAACTCAGCAATACTGCGCATGCGTATGCACTGCAATGCGCAGGCGAGTCGTACGGGTACAAAGAGGATCTGACCTGATCGCAGCGCAGCGAAAAAAACCTAGTGTGCGATAGGGAATGAATGACCCCCACAGTCTTCTCTGTTTCCTATAACAATTTGTTATACATTACTAATACTTAATTGCATAAGGATTATACAAACCTTGCTCCATTCATGAGAGCAGAAAGATGACATACTTGAATTGAATTCATTTAACTGGAAATTTCCTGTCAGGTTTAAAGCACTGGCAGTGTAATAAAACCCAGAAAACGCCTGTAAAACAAAAAGAGATGTTCATGTGCGTGTTGTAGGACTGGCTACAGATGTGCCCTCATACATCTTGCCTCAAAATGCCACACAGCGGGAGATGCCTGGTGTACGTGAGCTGACAAGTGTCGTGCAACTCTGTTAACGTTGGGGGATCTCTTTTTGCAGAAAATGCGCTATACGAATAAGACGCACAAGCAGACTCAGCTGATAAAAATTATATGTGGCATGCCTATATTCTGTGTGCGTCTGCGATTGTATCTGCATATCAAATGCTACGTTACAATGTTTTCCAGAAGAAAACAATAGCATAGTATTTCATATGCAGCAAAAAGCTGCTTGTGCATCCTATTCGTATCATTTTGTGAATAAGACGCATTTTAATGAAAAAAGTCGCTCGGTGCTAGGAAGTCTAGGGCTGTTTAATGTGCAGGGAGGCTAGCTGTAAGTGGACACATCTGTATATCAGCTTCTAAGGGAATCCACCAATGAAACCAAGGAATACAATACTTGGTACATTTGTTTTACCTATAAAGGGGGTAACCAATTAGCCATGAAAAAGAGTTTTCGCAAGTTTTTTTTTTAACCACCAATTTTTCCCCCCAGCCTATCCAATTAGCCCCGTTTGTTCTGACCGAAAAAATTTAGTTTTTCACTCGAAAACACATGGGGGTTACATAGAAACATAGAAACATAGAATTTGACAGCAGATAAGAACCACTTGGCCCATCTAGTCTGCCCCTTTTTTATTTTATCCTTTAGGCAATCTCAACCCTTTTTTAACCTTAATTATTTGTAAGGATATTCATATGCCTGTCCCAAGCATGTTTAAATTGCCCTACAGTCTTAGCCTCTACCACCTCTGATGGGAGGCTATTCCACTTATCCACTACCCTTTCTGTGAAGTAATTTTTCCTTAAATTTCCCCTGAACCTCCCCCCCTCCAGTCTCAATGTATGCCCTTGAGTTCTAATACTTCTTTTCCTTTGAAGAATGTTTCCCTCCTGAACTTTGTTAAGACCCTTGATATATTTGAAAGTTTCTATCATGTCCCCCCTTTCCCTTCTCTCCTCCAAACTATACATGTTATAGGTTAAATTTACTAAGATGGGAGTTCTATTTAAGTTGGGATGTTGCCCATAGCAACCAATCAGATTCTAATTCCCACTAATGTAGTACCTTCTAGAGTATAATACCGGGAATATGATTGGATACTATGGGCAACATCACATCTTAAATAGAACTCCCATCTTAGTAAATTTACCCCATACGATCAGCGAAAAGTCGCGGACCTATGTGTTTTCACACCCACAATTGTGGAAAAAAAGTCTTGTTATCGTAGATTTGGCTTTGTCTGCCTGATGCAGGTAAAATAAAATTCCTGATAAGTGCTGGCATTGGGGCTAATTGGATAGCCCTGGGGAAGGTAATTAACCATGGTAAATTACTACGGCTAATAGGATACCGCCCTTGATTGTATATTTGGTTTATAAGCCATAATTATTGCATTGATATGGCTTTTTGCCATTCTGCTAATATGGTGCTTTTCGTTTTACAGTAAATTTAGTTCATTAGTTTCAGCACGTCCCATTCATTTGGCAGTTTTTCAGCCCAACAGAAGATGTCAGGAGCCTGCAATATAGTTCAATATAATCAATACTTGCCAATTAAATCTAATTCATAGAATGGAATTATTTTCTATCTTTCCACTGGTTATTGTGTTGTATTACATCCAGGAGACCTTGGGCCTAATTCAGTCCTGATTGCAGCAGTAAATTTGTTCTCTAATAGACAAAACCATGTGCACTGCAGCATACTCTCCAACATTTTACACATAAAAATCGGTATAAATTAGGAAAGGGGTGTGGCCACATCCCTTTTCCTATACTTTCAATGGAGTTTGGAGAGCCAAAAATTGGTACAGACCATAAAAAAAAGGTACTGTACCTGCTAAAAAGGTACAGTTGGAAGGTATGCTGCAGGTGGGGCAGATATAACATGTGCAGAGAGAGTTAGATTTTGGTGGGTTATATTGTTTCTGTGCAGTGTAAATACTGGCTGCTCTATTTTTACACTGCAATTTAGATTTCAGTTTGAACACACCACACCCAAATTTAACTCTCTCTGCACATGTTGTATCTGCCCCCCATGCAGTGCACATGGTATTGCCCATTAGAGAACAATTTGCTGCTGCGATCAGGTCTGAATTAGGCCCCTACATAGTTATCATTAGTCCTCCAGTAAAGTATTTTATTATATAACATCCTAAGGACTAACCAATGTGGTATATTTGTATAATTTCTGTTGATATACTTAACCAAGACAGCAGTGGTCAATTAACGGCTTCTTGTACCTGTCAAGATTAATATAGGTGCAATCACTTTGCTGAATAAATGTCACACTGTTCATATTGAGATTTTGTTCTAATGACCAGACCTGAGAAATACTGCACACTACTGTCAGCTTCCTGATTATTGTTAATTCCACACACTTACAGATGTGTCCTCATACATTATTGCTGCAGTTGCACCAAACAGCCCCGCTTGGAGTGCCAGGTCCCGAGAGACTCTGCTTGTGTTCTGCATCTTTTTTTGCGTCTTTGTTGCATGATGTGACTTGGACGCACCAGGAGGCTGTGTTTTGATATGACACTTGTATATCTGTGTACGACCGAGGGGGTCATTCAGACCTGATCACTCGCTAGCGTTTTTTGCCACACTGCGATCAGGTCAGAACTGTGCATGCGTGTGCACTGCAAAGCGCAGGCGCATCACACAGGTACAAAGCGGATCGTTGCTGTGCAATTGGTTTTACGACGAATCCATTCGCACAGCCGATCGCAAGGAAATTGACAATAAAAGAAGGCGTTTGTGGGTGTCAACTGACCGTTTTCAGGGAGGGGTTGGAAAAACACAGGCGTTTCCAAGTGTTTGCAGGGCGGGTGTCGGACGTCAATTCCGGCCCCGGACAGGCTGAAGTGATCACAGCGGCTGAGAACGTTCTGGGCAACTCAGAAACTGCACAAAGTTTTTTTGTACCACTCGGCTGCACATGCGATCGCACACTTGCACAGCTAAAATACACTCCTCGGTGGGTGACTATGCGGACGCAGGACTGCAAAAACCAGCTAGCGAGCGATCAGGTCTGAATGACCCCCTGAGTATCTGAATCTGCACACAAAGTGCTACATGGTGTCACGATCCGGGTATCTGGACGCCATTTCTTACCCATCAGATGCCTCCTAAGGCTGGCTCAGCGCTCCAGGACCGGATCCCATCTGTTATCCTGATGTGTACATTCCTGTATCCTCTCCTGTCACTCTGGGACGCTGTCACAGTAAACGCCATATTACACCTGGCATGGCGTCTCCCGCGGCCTCCGCCGCCGTCCCTGAACTTCTGCATGCAGAGTGTCTGAGTGGCGATTACGTCAGCCGCGGCCTCCGCTGTGTCCGCGTGGTTGGATGTGCATCTGTCAGCCTGGCGCCTCCTGTCTCCGGTGGCCGGCGCCGCCATTACTGGTTTCATTACCACATGGATTACAAACCAAACTTCCCTCCAAGTGTCTGCATGGGCGCAGCCATCTTGGATTCTGTCAGCTGATCATTTCCACCAATCTGTTCTCAGTATTGATAATCTGCATAATTGCCTAGCCAATCCCTTCCTTGCTGCAGGTATAAATACACTGTGCCTGAGCAAGGAAGGCGTCAGTGCTTTGGTTGTCAAACCTAGTTCCTGTTTGTCTCTCTCCTGTGATTGTCTTCCAGGTTCCAGCTCCTGTCTCAAGACTTCCACCATAGAGACCCGCACCAGCATTCCACCTGCGGTGTAGCCTGACTCTCCAATCCATTGTGGATTCATCTGTTTCCAGCTACAACATTACCTGCTTCCAGCTCAGCTTCCAGCAGAGTACAGCTTCCCTTAAAGGGCCGGTGTCCTTTCTACACTTTACCACTCTCCACCGGTATTATTATTTCTCCGCTCTCAAGTTCTACATTTCAGTTCATATTTCATCGCTCCCAAGTTCATTTATTATTTAACTGGTTCCAGCCAGTATCCACTCCGTGCTAACAACAGTCTGGTTCCAGCCAGTATCCACAGCAGCTGTTTTATCTTCAGCAACCCAGCTTTTCCTGGAACACCAGCTGGCACAATCCTGGGTTATCTCCATTGCTACAGTCGGGCCTGGTAAGGACTTTCCATCTAGAAGATCATAAGAACTATCTCACACTACCAGTGCCCTGTGGCTCCTGCCATCCTGTAGTACCCAGGAACTGTATTTATTCTTTGCTGACTTTTACGTTTTCTTTTACTGCTGCTGTGTTGCGGAGTTGTCATAATAAACATCATTGACTTTTATCCAAGTTGTCGTGGTCACGCCTTCGGGCAGTTATTATTCATGTTACTTACATGTCCAGGGGTCTGATACAACCTCCCAGGTTCCGGTACATCTCAGCCCCTACAACTGAGGCTGCCTCCCGTCAGCTCAGGCCCTCAGTTGTGACAGTAAGCACTGACCTAATGAATCCAGCCGGAGACCAGGATCAAGCGGCCAGGCCGATGCAAGAACTGGCAGCCCGACTAGAACATCAGGAGGCTGCACAGGGCCACATCATCCGCTGTCTCCAGGATCTCTCTACTCGGCTGGATGGGATTCAGACAACTCTCCGTGGATCAGGCGCGTCTGGTGCGTCAACCACAGTGACTCCAGCTACAACCCCACCCACCTTACCCATTTCTGCTCCACGTCTTCATCTTCCAACGCCAGCAAAATTTGACGGATCTCCAAGATTCTGCAGGGGATTTCTCAACCAGTGTGAGATTCAGTTTGAGCTACAACCTGGCAATTTTCCCAGTGACCGTACAAAAATTGCCTACATTATTTCTCTTCTCAGTGGCTCAGCCCTTGATTGGGCATCACCGTTATGGGAGAGGTCCGACACCCTGCTATCTTCCTACACTGCCTTCGTGTCAACATTCAGGCGCATCTTCGACGAGCCAGGCCGGGTAACCTCAGCTTCATCCGAGATTCTCCGTTTACGCCAGGGGTCACGTACTGTAGGACAATATCTGATACAGTTCCAGATCCTGGCATCCGAACTGGCATGGAACGACGAGGCCCTGTATGCTGCATTCTGGCATGGCTTATCTGAGCGTATTAAAGATGAGTTAGCTACCAGAGACTTACCTTCTAAGTTAGATGAGCTAATCTCACTCTGCACGAAAGTTGATTTACGTTTCAGAGAGAGAGCAACTGAGCGTGGAAGATCATCTGCTCCAAAATCTTCTGCTCCTCCTCCTCGTCAACTGTCACCATCTAAAGATGAGCCCATGCAACTTGGCCGTTCCCGTTTAACTCCTGCTGAGCGCCGAAGACGTCTCTCCGAGTTTCTCTGTCTCTATTGTGCAGCTCCGTCTCACACCATTAATGCCTGTCCCAAACGTCCGGGAAACTCCAAATCCTAGCTCGCCAAGGAGAGGGCCGGCTAGGAGTAATGATCTCCTCTCCATCTCCTCAAGATTGTAATCTCCCAGTCTCGCTTCAAGTTGCTCAACGTTATCGGAACGTCATTGCCCTCCTTGATTCCGGAGCAGCTGGGAACTTTATTACCGAAGCCTATGTTAAACGGTGGTCCCTACCCACCGAGAGACTTTCTTCGTCCATTTCTTTAACTGCCGTGGATGGCAGCAAAATTTTTGATGCAGTTATTTCTTTAAGGACTCTACCAGTTCGTCTGAGAGTGGGAGTTCTTCATTCCGAACTTATTTCTTTTTTAGTGATTCCAAGAGCCACACATCCTGTGGTCCTGGGCCTTCCATGGCTCCGTCTTCACAATCCTACAATTGATTGGACGACTACGCAAATCCTGGCATGGGGTTCCTCCTGTGCTGAGACATGTTTGTTTAAAGTATTGCCTGTCTGTTCTTCCTCCCCCAGGTCGTCTGATGTTCCACCTCCTCCATATCTAGATTTCACGGATGTGTTCAGTAAAGCTTCTGCTGATATCCTTCCTCCTCATAGAGAATGGGACTGTCCGATTGATCTCGTTCCAGGGAAGGTTCCACCTCGAGGCCGAACTTATCCGTTGTCTCTGCCTGAGACGCATTCTATGGAGGAATATATTAAAGAGAACCTAGCAAAGGGGTTCATTCGACCTTCTTCTTCAGCCGGCGCAGGCTTCTTTTTTGTAAAAAAGAAAGATGGTGGTCTGCGGCCGTGCATCGACTACAGGGGTTTGAACGACATTACCATCAAGAACCGTTAGACCTTTACCCCTGATTACTGAGCTCTTTGACAGAGTTAGCGGAGCTACCATCTTTACAAAGCTGGACTTGCGAGGTGCATACAATCTCATCCGGATCCGTGAGGGTGACGAGTGGAAGACCGCCTTTAACACCCGTGACAGACATTATGAGTACCTCGTCATGCCCTTCGGATTGAGCAATGCTCCAGCTGTCTTCCAGCATTTTGTCAATGAGATCTTCAGAGACATTCTATACCGTCATGTCGTGGTCTATCTAGACGATATCCTCATTTTTGCCAACGATTTAGAGGAACATCGTTTTTGGGTTAAAGAGGTTCTGTCCCGTCTCCGTGTCAATCATCTCTATTGCAAATTAGAAAAATGCGTCTTTGAAGTCAAGTCCATTCCGTTTCTAGGGTACATTGTGTCCGGTTCCGGACTAGAGATGGATCCTGAGAAACTACAAGCAATCCAAAATTGGCCGGTACCCTTAACCCTCAAAGGGGTCCAGAGGTTCTTAGGGTTCGCCAACTATTACCGAAAGTTTATACGAGACTTTTCCACCATTGTGGCGCCTATTACTGCTTTCACTAAGAAGGGTGCTAACCCGTCCAAGTGGTCTGAAGAAGCCATGCAAGCATTTCATCTTTTAAAACAAAGGTTCATCTCTGCGCCTGTTCTGAAACAGCCTGACATCGACTCTCCTTTCATCTTAGAGGTGGATGCCTCCTCCGTTGGAGTAGGAGCGGTGTTATCTCAGAGGGCTAAAGATGGCCATTTACACCCTTGCAGTTTCTTCTCCCGGAAGTTCTCCCCAGCTGAGCGCAACTATGCCATTGGCGACCAGGAGTTGCTAGCCATCAAGCTCGCTCTAGAAGAGTGGAGGTATCTGTTGGAGGGAGCTTCTCATTCAATCACCATACTTACAGACCACAAGAACCTTTTATACCTGAAGGGCGCACAATGTCTCAACCCTCGTCAGGCCAGATGGGCACTTTTCTTTTCCAGGTTCGACTTTAAACTCCAGTTCTGTCCGGGCTCTCAGAATCGCAAGGCCAATGCCCTTTCCCGCTCATGGGAGCAAGAAAATGAGTCAGAGTCTTCAGACAAGCATCCTATTATAAATCCGTTGGCATTCTCCACGGTAGGGATGGACTCTACGCCCCCATCAGGGAAAAGTTTTGTGAAGCCGATGCTAAGGAAGAAGCTCATGCATTGGGCCCATGCTTCCCGTTTTGCCGGACATACAGGTATCCAAAAAACCCTGGAGTTTATCTCTAGGTCCTATTGGTGGCCAACTCTGAAAAAGGACGTCTTGGAGTTTATTGCATCTTGCCCAAAGTGTGCCCAACATAAAGTATCCCGCCAGTCGCCTGCGGGGCAACTGGTTCCACTATCCGTTCCCCGTCGACCATGGACCCACTTGTCGATGGATTTCATTACAGACTTACCCATGTGCAACAAGTTCAATACCATCTGGGTGGTAGTTGACCGGTTCACCAAGATGGCACACTTCATTCCTCTCACCGGTCTTCCGTCAGCTTCCAAGTTGGCTCAAGTATTCATACAAGAGATCTTCCGACTCCACGGTCTTCCTGAAGAAATTATCTCAGATCGAGGAGTTCAATTCACAGCCAAATTCTGGCGAAGTTTATGTCAAGTCCTCCAAGTCAAGCTAAAGTTTTCCACGGCTTACCATCCTCAGACCAATGGTCAAACCGAGAGGGTGAATCAGGACTTGGAGGCCTTCCTCCGCATCTATGTGTCCTCCTCTCAAGATGACTGGGTTCAATTACTTCCCTGGGCCGAGTTCTGTCATAACAACCAGTATCATTCTTCATCTGCTTCAACACCATTCTTCACTAACTTTGGATTCCACCCTAAAGTCCCTGAGTTCCAACCGCTTCCAGCAACTTCTGTTCCCGCAGTGGATATCACCTTGCATCAGTTTGCCAATATCTGGAAGAGCGTACGATCAGCTCTGCTCAAGGCATCGTTCAGGTACAAGAAGTTTGCGGATAAGAAGCATCGAGCAGTTCCTGCTCTCAAGGTGGGTGATCGGGTATGGTTATCCACGAAGAATTTGAGGTTAAGAGTTCCCAGTATGAAGTTTGCACCTCGCTATATCGGTCCTTTCAAGATTGAACAAGTCATCAATCCTGTTGCTTACAGACTCCAGTTGCCTCCCTTCTTAAAAATACCCAGGACATTCCATGTTTCCCTGTTGAAACCGCTGATCTTGAATCGGTTTCATTCCTCACTTCCTCCAACTCCGAAAGTCCAAACTCAACGAGGCGTTGAGTATGAAGTGGCCAAGATCCTGGACTCACGTCACCGTTACGGTCAACTACAATATCTTATTGACTGGAAGGGTTATGGTCCTGAGGAACGTTCATGGACCAATGCTTCTGATGTCCATGCTCCTGCCTTGGTCCGGAGATTCCATTCCAAGTTTCCTCAAAAGCCAAAGAAGTGTCCTGGGGCCACTCCTAAAGGGGGGGGTGCTGTCACGATCCGGGTATCTGGACGCCATTTCTTACCCATCAGATGCCTCCTAAGGCTGGCTCAGCGCTCCAGGACCGGATCCCATCTGTTATCCTGATGTGTACATTCCTGTATCCTCTCCTGTCACTCTGGGACGCTGTCACAGTAAACGCCATATTACACCTGGCATGGCGTCTCCCGCGGCCTCCGCCGCCGTCCCTGAACTTCTGCATGCAGAGTGTCTGAGTGGCGGTTACGTCAGCCGCGGCCTCCGCTGTGTCCGCGTGGTTGGATGTGCATCTGTCAGCCTGGCGCCTCCTGTCTCCGGTGGCCGGCGCCGCCATTACTGTTTTCATTACCACATGGATTACAAACCAAACTTCCCTCCAAGTGTCTGCATGGGCGCAGCCATCTTGGATTCTGTCAGCTGATCATTTCCACCAATCTGTTCTCAGTATTGATAATCTGCATAATTGCCTAGCCAATCCCTTCCTTGCTGCAGGTATAAATACACTGTGCCTGAGCAAGGAAGGCGTCAGTGCTTTGGTTGTCAAACCTAGTTCCTGTTTGTCTCTCTCCTGTGATTGTCTTCCAGGTTCCAGCTCCTGTCTCAAGACTTCCACCATAGAGACCCGCACCAGCATTCCACCTGCGGTGTAGCCTGACTCTCCAATCCATTGTGGATTCATCTGTTTCCAGCTACAACATTACCTGCTTCCAGCTCAGCTTCCAGCAGAGTACAGCTTCCCTTAAAGGGCCGGTGTCCTTTCTACACTTTACCACTCTCCACCGGTATTATTATTTCTCCGCTCTCAAGTTCTACATTTCAGTTCATATTTCATCGCTCCCAAGTTCATTTATTATTTAACTGGTTCCAGCCAGTATCCACTCCGTGCTAACAACAGTCTGGTTCCAGCCAGTATCCACAGCAGCTGTTTTATCTTCAGCAACCCAGCTTTTCCTGGAACACCAGCTGGCACAATCCTGGGTTATCTCCATTGCTACAGTCGGGCCTGGTAAGGACTTTCCATCTAGAAGATCATAAGAACTATCTCACACTACCAGTGCCCTGTGGCTCCTGCCATCCTGTAGTACCCAGGAACTGTATTTATTCTTTGCTGACTTTTACGTTTTCTTTTACTGCTGCTGTGTTGCGGAGTTGTCATAATAAACATCATTGACTTTTATCCAAGTTGTCGTGGTCACGCCTTCGGGCAGTTATTATTCATGTTACTTACATGTCCAGGGGTCTGATACAACCTCCCAGGTTCCGGTACATCTCAGCCCCTACAACTGAGGCTGCCTCCCGTCAGCTCAGGCCCTCAGTTGTGACACATGGTTGCAGCTGCAGCTTTTTTCAAGTTCTGTTCTGCTCCATATACAGACTCGGTCGCGCACAATATACAAGTGTTGCATATAAAAGTAATCAGCACAGTCTCCTTGTGCGTCCTAGTCACATTGTGTTGTGACTAAGACACATTTCCCCCCCAAAAAAGACGCTCAATGCTATCAGAGTTGCACAGGACCTGGCGGCTTACTTACGCAAGGCATCTTACACTGCAAGGTGTATTGAGGCTAGATGCATGAGGACACATCTGTAGGTAATTTCTACCATAGTTTGGGATCACCTAATCCAGAATAAAGATAAAACCATTTGTGGTTACATTACACTGTTAAACGAGACAGGAACCTGTGTGGCAGCATAAATCCCTTTAGTAGTTATACTTTATACTGGTATAAGGGATAAATACATTCTTGCTTTGTTTGAATATGCTAATTAATTTAACTAAATGATATCACATTTATTTAATAACATTTTACTATTTACTTAGTACACTCACAGTACCAGTGTACCTTTTAATGTTATTACATTAAAAGTTATGTTTTACATAATACATACTGTTTTTCATATTTAGTAATAAGAGTTTCCCAGTAAGCATTTTTTTGCCTTTTATCCCTTGCATAATTACTATCTGTTAATATCAGAGCCGTAACTAGATGTGTGCAGAAGGTGCATTGCCCACAGTGCATTTGCCCTGTGGGCGCACCTTCTACATACACCCCGAGTGGCCGCATATTCCCCCCGTGATGGCCGCTCCTCCCGTTCTTCCGTGCCTGGCGCCCGCACCCCAAGCTCGGTGCCGCTGGTCGCTGCTGTAGTCAGCAGCAGCGCTGGCTAACCTGTCATTCTGCCTGCCCGCGGTCCGCCTCTTCCCTGCAACCATTGGGGTGTAGTGGGAGCGGCAGTGCTCCGCTGCAAGAGCAGACCTTCTCTGATGTGCACAGAGCCAGGGACACATGTCTCAGCCTGGGACTGCTGAGAGATAACCGGCAGCCGCTTATGTTCACTCCGGGCAGCTTCACACCGATCCTGTGGAGAAAGGGGCTGCGCCGATGACCTCTCTGCAGTGTTCAGACCAGGTAGCGGATGCACCCCGGCGCTGAGTCCCAGCTGATTTAGTTTACAGGTGGCAGCAGTAGCATTTCCCGCACCCCCACCCCCCCTTCCTGTCTCCAGCAGCGCGATGTACACACCGGGCCATCACGCGCCTCCGGCTCTTACTGGCGGGGAGCCGCGCAGAGGATGCTAAGGCTCTAACTAGCGGGCCGCAGCAGCTACATACCACGTTACCCGCACGAAAACATCCCAGTCACTGCCATGACCGCCCACTCACAGAAGAGGAGCAGCTCCGAGCCTCCACACAGCCAATGGGTGTGTGTTTTTCAGAAAGTCCTGGGAGGGGGGGTTTAGCGGCAGTGGCTGCTGGGTGGGTGCTGCCTAATGTGTAGAATAGTGGGACTGGGACTCTGCTGCTTAATGTGTAGAAAATGGGGACTTTGACATCCTAATGTGTAAAAAAGTGGGACTTGCTGCTTAATGTATAAAAAATACGGACTTGCTGCTTAATGTGTAAAAAAGGGGAACTTTGACATCCTAATGTGTAAAAAAGTGGGACTGCGTCTGCCTAATGTGAGGGACTTTGCCTACCATTATGTTTAAAAATAAGAATTTACTTACCGATAATTCTATTTCTCGTAGTCCGTAGTGGATGCTGGGGACTCCGTCAGGACCATGGGGAATAGTGGGCTCCGCAGGAGACAGGGCACATCTAAAAAGCTTTTTAGGTCACATGGTGTGTACTGGCTCCTCCCCCTATGACCCTCCTCCAAGCCTCAGTTAGGTACTGTGCCCGGACGAGCGTACACAATAAGGAAGGATCTTGAATCCCGGGTAAGACTCATACCAGCCACACCAATCACACCGTACAACTTGTGATCTGAACCCAGTTAACAGTATGATAACAAAACGAAGTAGCCTCCGAAAAGATGGCTCACAACAATAGTAATAACCCGATTTTTGTAACAATAACTATGTACAAGCATTGCAGACAATCCGCACTTGGGATGGGCGCCCAGCATCCACTACGGACTACGAGAAATAGAATTATCGGTAAGTAAATTCTTATTTTCTCTAACGTCCTAGTGGATGCTGGGGACTCCGTCAGGACCATGGGGATTATACCAAAGCTCCCAAACGGGCGGGAGAGTGCGGATGACTCTGCAGCACCGAATGAGAGAACTCCAGGTCCTCCTTAGCCAGAGTATCAAAATTTGTAAAATTTTACAAACGTGTTCTCCCCTGACCACGTAGCTGCTCGGCAAAGTTGTAATGCCGAGACTCCTCGGGCAGCCGCCCAGGATGAGCCCACCTTCCTTGTGGAATGGGCATCTACATATTTCGTCTGTGGCAGGCCTGCCACAGAATGTGCAAGCTGAATTGTACTACAAATCCAGCGTGCAATAGACTGCTTAGAAGCATGAGCACCCAGCTTGTTGGGTGTATACAGTATAAACAGCAAGTCAGACTTTCTGACTCCAGCCGTCCTAACTATATATATATATATATATATATATTTTTAGGGCCCTGACCACGTCTAGTAACTTGGAGTCCTCCAAGTCCCTAGTAGCCGCAGGCACCACAAGAGGTTGTTTCAGGTGAAAACGCTGACACCCCTTCATGAAGAAACTGGAGACGAGTCCCAGTTCTGTCCTGTTCAAATGGAAAATTTTAATATGGGCTTTTGTAAGACAAAGCCGCCCATTCTGACAATCGCCTGGCCGAGGCCAGGGCTAACAACATGGTCACTTCCCATGTGAGATATTTGTCAACAGCATGGTCACTTTCCATGTGAGATATTTCAAACCCACAGATTTGAGCGGTTCAAACCAATATGATTTTAAGAAATCCCAACACTATGTTGAGATCTCACGGTGCCCCTAGGGGCACAAAAAAGCTGTATATGCAATACATCCTTTACAATCTGGACTTCAGGAACAGAAGTCAATTCTTTCTGGAAGAAAATCTACAGGGCCGAAATTTAAATGTTAATGAACCCCAATTTGAGGTCCAAAACACTCCTGTTTTCAGGAAGTGTAGAAATCGACCTAGTTGAATTTCCGTCGTGGAGCCTTCCTGGCCTCACCCACGCAACATATTTTCACCACATGTGGTGATGACGTTGTGCGGTCACCTCCTTCCTGGCTTTGACCAGGGTAGGTATGACCTCTTATGGAATGCCTTTTCCCCTCAGGATCCGGCATTCAACCGCCATGCCGTCAAACGCAGCCGCGGTAAGTCTTGGAATAGACATGGTACTTGCTGAATCAAGTCCCTTCTTAGCTCCCCAGGCCCTTAGTCCTCTGTGAGCATTTCTTGAAGTTCCGGGTACCAAGTCCCTCTTGGCCAATCCGGAGCCACTAGTATAGTTCATACTCCTCTATGTCTTATAATTCTCAATACCCTGGTTATGAGAAACAGAGGAGGGAACACATACACAGACTGGTACACCCACGGTGTTACCAGAACATCCACAGCTATCGCCTGAAGGTCTCATGACCTGGCGGAATACCTGTCCCGTTTTTGTTCGGGCGGGACGCCATCATGTCCACCTTTGGTCTTTGCCAACGGTCCACAATCATGTTGAAAAACTTCCCTATGAAGTTTCCACTCTCCCGGGTGGAGGTCATGCCTGCTGAGGAAGTCTGCTTCCCAGTCGTCCACTCCCGGAAAGAACACTGCTGACAGTGCTATCACATGATTTTCCGCCTAGCGAAAAATCCTTGCAGTTTTCACTGCCCTCCTGCTTCTTGTGCCGCCCTTCTGTTTACGTGGGCGACTGCCGTGATGTTATCCCACTGGATCAATACCGGCTGACCTTGAAGCAGAGGTCTAGCTAAGTTTAGAGCATTATAAATTTGCTCTAAGCTTATTTATGCGGAGAGAATTCTCCAGACTTAATCACACTTCCCTGGAAATTTTTTCCCTGTGTGACTGTTCCCCAGCCTCTCAGGCTGGCCTCCGTGGTCACCGGCATCCAATCCTGAATGCCGAATCTGCGGCCCTCTAGAAGATGAGCACTCTGTAATCACCACAGGAGAGACACCCTTTTCCTTGGATATAGGGTTATCCGCTGATGCATCTGAGGATGCGATCCGGACCATTTGTCCAGCAGATCCCACTGAAGAGTTCTTGCGGGAAATCTGCCGAATGGAATTGCTTCGTAATAAGCCACCATTTTTACCAGGACTCTTGTGCAATGATGCACTGACACTTTTCCTGGTTTTAGGAGGATCCCGATTAGCTCGGATAACTCCCTGGTTTTCTCCACTGGGAGAAACACGTTTTTCTGGACTGTGTCCAGAATCTTCCCTAGGAACAGTAGACGTGTCGTCGGAAAAAGCTGCGATTTTGGAATATTTAGAATCCACTCGTGCTGTCGTAGAACTACTTAAGATAGTGCTACTCCGACCTCCAACTGTTCTCTGGACCTTGCCCTTATCAGGAAAGCGTCCATGTTTCTTTTAAGAAAAATCATCATTCCGGCCATTACCTTGGTAAAGACCCGGGGCGCCGTGGACCATCCAAACGGCAGCGTCTGAACTGATAGTGACAGTTCTGTACCAGGAACCTGAAGTACCCTTGGTGAGAAGGGCAAATTTGGACCTGTAGGTAAACGTCCCTGATATCCAGTGACATCATATCGTCCCCTTCTTCCTGGTTCGCTATCACTGCTCCGAGTGACTCCATCTTGATTTGAACGCTTGTATGTAAGTGTTCAAATATTTCAGATCTCACCGAGCCGGTTGGCTTCAGTACCACAATATAGTGTGGAATACTACCCCCTTCCTTGTTGTAAGAAGGGTACTTTGATTATCACCTGCTGGGAATACAGCCTGTGAATTGTGTGAGGGGGAGACGTCTCGAATTTCCAATGTACACCTGGGATATTACATGTAGGATCCCGGAGTTCCCTTGCGAGTGTTGCTGAAACTCTTGAGATGACCCCCTACCGCACCTGAGTCCGCTTGTACGGCCCCAGCGTTATGCTGCGGACTTGGCAGAAGCCGTGAGGAGCTTCTGTTCCTGGGAATGAGCTGCTTGCTGCAGTCTTCTTCCCTTTCCTCTCCCCCTGGGCAGATATGACTGGCCTTCGCCCGCCTGCCCGTATGGGGACGAAAGGACTGAGACTGAAAAGACTGTGTCCTTTTCTGCCAATATGTGACTCGGGGTAACAAAAGGTGGATTTTTCAGCTGTTGCCATGGCCACCAGGTCCAATGGACCGCCCCTTTATACGGCAATACTTCCATATGCCGTCTGGAATCTGCCTCACCTGACCACTGTCGTGTCTTCGTCTGGCAGATATGTACATCACATTTACTCTTGATGCCAGAATGCAAATATGCCTCTGCGCATCACACATATATAGAAATGCATCCTTAAAATGCTCTATAGACAATAAAATCCTGTCCCTGTCAAGGGTATCAAAATTTTCAGTCAGGAAATCCGACCAAGCCCCCTCAGCGCTGCACATCCAGGCTGAGGCGATTGCTGGTCGTAGTATAACACCAGTATGTGTGTATATACTGTTATGATATTTTCCAGCTTCCTATCAGCTGGCTCCTTGAGGGCGGCCGTATCTGGAAACGGTAACGCCATGTTTTTTATAAGCGTGTGAGCGCCTTGTCCACCCTAAGGTGTGTTTTCCAACTCGCCCTTACTACTGGCGGGAAAAAGGGTATACCGCCCATAACTTTCTGTCGGAGGAACCCCACGTATCATCACACACTTCATTTAATTTATCTGATTTATGCAAAACTACAAGTAGTTTTTTCCCACCCTACAAAATACCCTTATTTGTGGTACTTGTGGTATCAGAAATACGTAACACCTCCTTCATTGCCCTTAACATGTAACTTGTGGCCCTAAAGGAAAAATACGTTTGTTTCTTCACCGTCGACACTGGGGTCAGTGTCCGTGTCAGTGTCTGTCGACCGACTGAGGTAAATGGGCGTTTTTACAAGCCCCTGACGGTGTCTGAGACGCCTGGACCGATACTAATTTGTCCGCCGGCTGTCTCATGTCGTCAACCGGCTTGCAGCGTGTTGACATTATCACGTAATTCCATAAGTAAGCCATCCATTCTGGTGTCGACTCCCTAGAGAGTGACATCACCATTACAGGCAATTTTCTCCGTCTCCTCACCAACATTTTCCTCATACATGTCGACACACACGTACCGACCTACAGCACACACATACAGGGAATGCTCTGATAGAGGACAGGACCCACTAGCCCTTTGGGGAGACAGAGGGAGAGTTTGCCAGCACACACCAAAAGCGCCATAATGTATATAACAACCCTAGAAGGTGTTGTTTCTATATATGGGCTCTTAATATATAATTATATCGCCAATTTATGCCCCCCTTCTCTTTAACCCTGTTTCTGTAGTGCAGGGGAGAGTGGGAGCCTTCCTCACCAGCGGAGCTGGTCAGGAAAATGGCGCTGAGTGCTGAGGAGAATAAGCTCCGCCCCTTTCACGGCGGGCTTTTCTCCCGGTTATTAGGAAAACTGGCCTGGGTTAAATACATACATATAGCCTTAATGGCTATATGTGATGTATTTATTTGCCAAATAGGTATTTATATTGCTGCCCAGGGCGCCCCCAGCAGCGCCCTGCACCCTCCGTGACCGTGTCAGTGAGCCGTGTAGCAACAATGGCGCACAGCTGCAGTGCTGTGCGCTACCTCTCTGAAGACTGTGAAGTCTTCTGCCGCCTGTTTCCGGACCTCCGTTCCGCCGTCTTTCTTCAGCGTCTGTAAGGGGGATCGGCGGCGCGGCTCCGGGACGAACCCCAGGCTGACCTGTGTTCCGACTCCCTCTGGAGCTCAGTGTCCAGTAGCCTAAAACTTCAATCCTCCTGCACGCAGGTGAGTTGCAAGTCTCTCCCCTAAGTCCCTCGTTGCAGTGATCCTGTCGCCAGCAGGAATCACTGATTAGAAACCTAAAAAAAAACCTTTACTAAACAGCTCCTTAAGAGAGCCATCCAGTTTGCACCCTTCTCGGACGGGCACAAAAACCTAACTGAGGCTTGGAGGAGGGTCATAGGGGGAGGAGCCAGTACACACCATGTGACCTAAAAAGCTTTTTAGATGTGCCCTGTCTCCTGCGGAGCCCGCTATTCCCCATGGTCCTGACGGAGTCCCCAGCATCCACTAGGACGTTAGAGAAAAGGGGATTCTGCCTGCCGTAATATGTAAAAAGGGGGACTTTACTGCCATAATGTGTAAACGGGGGACTCTGCTGCCGTAATGTGTAAACGGGGGACTCTGCTGCCGTAATGTGTAAGAGGGGGACACTGCCTGCCATAATGTGCAAAAGGGGGACTCTGCCTGCCGTAATGTGTAAAAGGGGGACTCTGCCTGCCTAATAAGTAAAAAGGGCGACTCTGCTGCCGTAGTGTGTAAAAAGGGGACTCTGTCTGCCTGCCTAATGTGTAAAAAGGGGGACTCTGCTGCCTAATGTGTAAAAAGCAGTCTCTGCTGCCATAATGTATAAAAAGGGGACTCTGCTGCCGTAATGTGTAAAATGGAGCTTTATCTGCCTAATGTGTAAAAAAGGGGACTCTACCTGCCGTATTGTGTAAAAGGGGCTATGTGGCCATGCCCCTATATTTTTGGGTCGCGCCTACGGCGCACACTGGCCTTATTTTATATATGGGGGGCGCCGATGCTGTTTCTTGCACACAGCGCTAAAATGTCTAGTTACGGCACTGGTTAATATTAATAGTGTAAGCATGTTATCTGCATTTATCTGAATTTACAAGTGTTTTTCAGCTGTCCCCGTCTGTACATAACATCACATATATTTAACAAAAGGTAAACTTAAGTGGCACTGTGTTTCGTTGTTATATCAGCTACTGTATATATGATCTTACAAACGTGCCAAAACAGCAGTCTTATGATGTAAAACAGGTTCTCAAGCTCGGTCCTCAGAACCCCACACAGTTTATGTTTTCCAGCTCACCCGGCAGGTGCATGGTGTATCACCAACTGGCACATTTTAAAAATTCACAGGTGACCTGGAAAGCATGAACTCTGAGGGGTCCTAAGGATAGAGGGGCAGATACTGTATATTAAGCCTGGATAAGGGATAGGGGGATATGTACTAAGGCTACGACCACACATACTCCGCTCACTTCCCCACTTTTATCACTGCTTAGTACTTGTCCCCCAAAGAAGTGATAAAGCACTGATAAGCGCAAGGTGATAAAGCACTAGCCAGTCAGCTCCTAAATGTCATTTTTCAAATCCGTAATAGGCCCAGATTTATCAAGCCATGGACAGTGATAAATTGCAGAGTGATAAAGTACCAGCCAACCAGCTCCTGTTATTTTTCAAACACAGCTTGTGAAGTGGCAGTTAGGAGCTAATTGGCTGGTACTTTCTCTCCATCCACTTTATCTTAGTTCAAAGCTTAGTAAATAGACCCCTAAATATGTATCTACTGCAGCCAGAATTATTTTCCAGTGTTGATTTCGCTAGAATAAATCAGGAAATAGAGGCCTGGATGTAGTCTTCTATCTCTGATAGTTGCATTGTAGCATCTCCTGTGTAGGACTGAAACTTATGTTTTAAACACTGTATAAAAAGCATTGCTTACCGAAAATGTTCCTATTACCATTGGCTGGTAAACTCCATCAAATGAACAGTCTTGTTCTCCATGGCATGATGTCAAATTAAATAGAGAGGACACTTTGTCCATACACTGGCCTGGATCTCCTGTCCCCTGAAAATGGATGAGCTGATCTGGTTTGTAATTTGCTGGCCGGAATGATGCAGAGCACAAACTCCCAAATACGTGACTTGATGTTAAATTCACCTTATAATTGTGTGGGTAGCAAGGGTTATCAACATACAGTTTCCCTGGTGAACCCTAAAAGTGGAAAGATAGACAAAAGAATAGTGTAGGGTATGAAAGTAACAAATTAAACTCGCCTTGAGACGCAACATCACTTGGGAGGCATACAAATCATGTTACCTTGGCATGCTTTGTGGATTTAGCCTTTCGCATAGAACAAGGGGGTAAATTTACTAAGATGGGAGTTCTATTTAAGATGGGATGTTGCCTATAGCAACCAATCAGATTTCAGGTATTATCTTCTAGAAGGTGCTAGATAAATGAGAAGTAGAATCTGATTGGTTGCTATGGGCAACATCCCATCTTAAATAGAACTCCCATCTTAGTAAATTTATCCCAAACAGTGATTAAGTAGAAATATGTGGTGCATGGTATGAAAGGACCACTCGATATATGAGAAGCAATGCAGTGGGACCAACTAATGGCCTAATTCCTGCAACATAACTAAATAGTCATTACTATTGCTGCCATTCTTAACCCTGCTAAAGCCTTGAAGGAAAATCTTGTACAATTGCTGGTAGGGGCCTGTGAAATCCACTAAATGTTCATCATTGCTGCAGGTAGAAGGTAACTAAATGGGGTAAATTTACTAAGATGGGAGTTCTATTTAAGATAGGATGTTGCCCATAGCAACCAATCAAATTCTACTTCTCATTTATTTAGCACCTTCTAGAAGATAATACCTAACATAGTAACATAGTATCTGAGGTTGAAAAAAGACAATTGTCCATCGAGTTCAACCTATTTGTGGTCTCCTATGCATGATGATTTGACTAAAATTTCTGACTGATGCTGCTGTCAGCCGTTGCATTTTATCCCTATTTATAGTAACTATAATGCATGACTATGCACCATACCCCTGGATATCCTTATCCATTAGGAATTTATCTAACCCATTCTTAAAGGTGTTGACAGATTCCGCCATTACAACTCCCTCGGGCAGGGAATTCCAAACACGTATTGTCCTTACCGTGAAAAAGCCTTTACGCCGTATTGTGCGGAATCTCCTCTCCTCTAACCTGAGCGAGTGTCCACGAGTCCTCTGTGTTGATCTAACCAAAAACAGGTCCCGCGCAAGCTCTGTGTATTGTCCCCTTATATATTTGTAGATGTTGACCCTTTTAGTCTCCGCTTTTCCAATGTAAACATGCCTAGTCTTTCAAGCCTTTCCTTGTATTCCATCGTCTCCATGCCCTTAATTAGTTTGGTCGCCCTCCTCTGTACCTTTTCAAGCTCCAGGATATCCTTTTTGTAGTACGGTGCCCAGAATTGTACACAGTATTCAAGGTGTGGCCTCACTAGTGATTTATATAACGGGAGTATAATACTCTCGTCCCTAGCATCAATACCCCGTTTTATGCATGCTAATATCTTATTAGCCTTCTTTGCTGCAGTCCTACTTTGGGTACTACTGCTTAGCTTGCTATCTATGAGGACACCTAAGTCCTTTTCCAGTACAGAATCCCCTAATTTTACCCCATTTAGTAGGTAGGTGTAATTTTTGTTCTTGTTACCACAGTGCATTACCTTACACTTGTCTGTGTTGAAGCGCATTCTCCATTTGGCTGCCCATGCTTCTAATTTAACTAAGTCGTTCTGAAGAGACTCGGTGTCACGATCCGGGTATCTGGACGCCATTTCTTACCCATCAGATGCCTCCTAAGGCTGGCTCAGCGCTCCAGGACCGGATCCCATCTGTTATCCTAATGTTCACATTCCTGCATCCTCTCCTGTCTCTCTGAGACGCTGTCACAGTAACGCCATATTACATCTGGCATGGCGTCTCCCGCGGCCTCCGCCGCCGTCCCTGAGCTTCTGCATGCAGAGTGTCAGAGTGGCGATTACGTCAGCCGCGGCCTCCGCTGTGTCCGCGTGGTTGGATGTGCACTTGTCAGCCTGGCGTCTCCTGTCTCCAGTGGCCGGCGCCGCCATTACTGTTTTCATTACCACATGGATTACAAACCAAACTTCCCTCCAAGTGTCTGCATGGGCGCAGCCATCTTGGATTCTGTCAGCTGATCATTTCCTCCAATCTGTTGTCAGTATTGTTAAATCTGCATAATTGCCTAGCCAATCCCTTCCTTGCTGCAGGTATAAATACACTGTGCCTGAGCAAGGAAGGCGTCAGTGCTTTGGTTGTCAAACCTAGTTCCTGTTTGTCTCTCTCCTGTGATTGTCTTCCAGGTTCCAGCTCCTGTCTCAAGACTTCCACCATAGAGACCCGCACCAGCATTCCACCTGCGGTGTAGCCTGACTCTCCAATCCATTGTGGATTCATCTGTTTCCAGCTACAATATTACCTGCTTCCAGCCCAACTTCCAGCAGAGTACAGCTTCTCTTAAAGGGCCGGTGTCCTTTCTACACTTTACCACTCTCCACCGGTATTATTATTTCTCCGCTCTCAAGTTCTACATTTCATTCATATTGCATCGCTCTCAAGCCTTCATTTATTATTTAACTGGTTCCAGCCAGTATCCACTCCGTGCTAACAACAGTCTGGTTCCAGCCAGTATCCACAGCAGCCGTTTTATCTTCAGCAACCCAGCTTTTCCTGGAACACCAGCTGGTACAATCCTGGGTTATCTCCATTGCTACAGTCGGGCCTGGTAAGGACTTTCCATCTAGAAGATTATAAGAACTATCTCACACTACCAGTGCCCTGTGGCTCCTGCCACCCTGTAGTACCCAGGAACTGTGTTTATTCTTTGCTGACTTTTATGTTTTCTTTTACTGCTGCTGTGTTGCGGAGTTGTCATAATAAACATCAATGACTTTTATTCAAGTTGTCGTGGTCACGCCTTCGGGCAGTTATTATTCATGTTACTTACATGTCCAGGGGTCTGATACAACCTCCCAGGTTCCGGTACATCTCAGCCCCTACAACTGAGGCTGCCTCCCGTCAGCTCAGGCCCTCAGTTGTGACAGTAAGCACTGACCTAATGAATCCAGCCGGAGACCAGGATCAAGCGGCCAGGCCGATGCAAGAACTGGCAGCCCGACTAGAACATCAGGAGGCTGCACAGGGCCACATCATCCGCTGTCTCCTGGATTTCTCTACTCGGCTGGATGGGATTCAGACAACTCTCTGTGGATCTGGCGCGTCTGGTGCGTCAACCACAGTGACTCCAGCTATAACCCCACCCACCTTACCCATTTCTGCTCCACGTCTTCATCTTCCAACGCCAGCAAAATTTGACGGATCTCCAAGATTCTGCAGGGGATTTCTCAACCAGTGTGAGATTCAGTTTGAGCTACAACCTGGCAATTTTCCCAGTGACCGTACAAAAATTGCCTACATTATTTCTCTTCTCAGTGGCTCAGCCCTTGATTGGGCATCACCGTTATGGGAGAGGTCCGACACCCTGCTATCTTCCTACACTGCCTTCGTGTCAACATTCAGGCGCATCTTCGACGAGCCAGGCCGGGTAACCTCAGCTTCATCCGAGATTCTCCGTTTACGCCAGGGGTCACGTACTGTAGGACAATATCTGATACAGTTCCAGATCCTGGCATCCGAACTGGCATGGAACGACGAGGCCCTGTATGCTGCATTCTGGCATGGCTTATCTGAGCGTATTAAAGATGAGTTAGCTACCAGAGACTTACCCTCTAAGTTAGATGAGCTAATCTCACTCTGCACGAAAGTTGATTTACGTTTCAGAGAGAGAGCAATTGAGCGTGGAAGATCATCTGCTCCAAAATCTTCTGCTCCTCCTCCTCGCCAACTGTCACCAACTAAAGATGAGCCCATGCAAATTGGCCGTTCCCGTTTAACTCCTGCTGAGCGCCGAAGACGTCTCTCCAAGTCTCTTTGTCTTTACTGTGCAGCTCCGTCTCACACCATCAATGCCTGTCCCGAATGTCCGGGAAAACTCCAAACCCTAGCTCGCCCAGGAGAGGGCCGGCTAGGAGTAATGATCTCCTCTCCATCTCCTCATGATTGTAATCTCCCAGTGTCGCTCCAAATTGCTCAACGTTATCGGAACGTCATTGCCCTCCTTGATTCCGGAGCAGCTGGGAACTTTATTACCGAAGCCTATGTTAAACGGTGGTCCCTACCCACCGAGAGACTTCCTTCGTCCATCTCCTTAACTGCCGTGGATGGCAGCAAGATTTTTGATGCAGTTATTTCCCTAAGGACTCTACCAGTTCGTCTGAGAGTGGGAGTTCTTCATTCTGAATTTATTTCTTTTTTAGTGATTCCAAGAGCCACACATCCTGTGGTCCTGGGCCTTCCATGGCTCCGTCTTCACAATCCTACAATTGATTGGACGACTACGCAAATCCTGGCATGGGGTTCCTCCTGTGCTGAGACATGTTTGTTTAAAGTATTGCCTGTCTGTTCTTCCTCCCCCAGGTCGTCTGATGTTCCACCTCCTCCATATCAAGATTTCACGGATGTGTTCAGTAAAGCTTCTGCTGATATCCTTCCTCCTCATAGAGAATGGGACTGCCCGATTGATCTCGTTCCAGGGAAGGTTCCACCTCGAGGCCGAACTTATCCGTTGTCTCTGCCTGAGACGCATTCTATGGAGGAATACATTAAAGAGAACCTAGCAAAGGGGTTCATTCGACCTTCTTCTTCTCCAGCCGGCGCAGGCTTCTTTTTTGTAAAAAAGAAAGATGGTGGTCTGCGGCCGTGCATCGACTACAGAGGTTTGAACGACATTACCATCAAGAACCGTTATCCTTTACCCCTGATTACTGAGCTCTTTGACAGAGTTAGCGGAGCTACCATCTTTACAAAGCTGGACTTGAGAGGTGCATACAATCTCATCCGGATCCGTGAGGGTGACGAGTGGAAGACCGCCTTTAACACCCGTGACGGACATTATGAGTACCTCGTCATGCCCTTCGGATTGAGCAATGCTCCAGCTGTCTTCCAGCATTTTGTCAATGAGATCTTCAGAGACATTCTATACCGTCATGTCGTGGTCTATCTAGACGATATCCTCATTTTTGCCAACGATTTAGAGGAACATCGTTTTTGGGTTAAAGAGGTTCTGTCCCGTCTCCGTGTCAATCATCTCTATTGCAAATTAGAGAAATGCGTCTTTGAAGTCAAGTCCATTCCGTTTCTAGGGTACATTGTGTCCGGTTCCGGACTAGAGATGGATCCTGAGAAACTACAAGCAATTCAAAATTGGCCGATACCCTTAACCCTCAAAGAAGGGGTCCAGAGGTTCTTGGGGTTCGCCAACTATTACCGAAAGTTTATACGAGACTTTTCCACCATTGTGGCGCCTATTACTGCTTTCACTAAAAAGGGTGCTAACCCGTCCAAGTGGTCTGAAGAAGCCATGCAAGCATTTCATCTTTTAAAACAAAGGTTCATCTCTGCGCCTGTTCTGAAACAGCCTGACATCGACTCTCCTTTCATCTTAGAGGTGGATGCCTCCTCCGTTGGAGTAGGAGCGGTGTTATCTCAGAGGGCTAAAGATGGCCATTTACACCCTTGCAGTTTCTTCTCCCGGAAGTTCTCCCCAGCTGAGCGCAACTATGCCATTGGCGACCAGGAGTTGCTAGCCATCAAGCTCGCTCTAGAAGAGTGGAGGTATCTGTTGGAGGGAGCTTCTCATTCAATCACCATACTTACAGACCACAAGAACCTTTTATATCTGAAAGGCGCACAATGTCTCAACCCTCGTCAGGCCAGATGGGCACTTTTCTTTTCCAGGTTCGACTTTAAACTCCAGTTCTGTCCGGGCTCTCAGAATCGCAAGGCCGACGCCCTTTCCCGCTCATGGGAGCAAGAAAATGAGTCAGAGTCTTCAGACAAGCATCCTATTATAAATCCGTTGGCATTCTCCACGGTAGGGATGGACTCTACGCCCCCATCAGGGAAAAGTTTTGTGAAACCGATGCTAAGGAAGAAGCTCATGCATTGGGCCCATGCTTCCCGTTTTGCCGGACATACAGGTATCCAAAAAACCCTGGAGTTTATCTCTAGGTCCTATTGGTGGCCAACTCTGAAAAAGGACGTCTTGGAGTTTATTGCATCTTGCCCAAAGTGTGCTCAACATAAGGTATCCCGCCAGTCGCCTGCGGGGCAACTGGTTCCACTATCTGTTCCCCGTCGACCTTGGACCCATTTGTCGATGGATTTTATTACAGATTTACCCATGTGCAACAAGTTCAATACCATCTGGGTGGTAGTTGACCGGTTCACCAAGATGGCACACTTCATAACTCTCACCGGTCTTCCGTCAGCTCCCAAGTTGGCTCAAGTATTCATACAAGAGATCTTCCGACTCCACGGTCTTCCTGAAGAAATTATCTCAGATCGAGGAGTTCAATTCACAGCCAAATTCTGGCGAAGTTTATGTCAAGTCCTCCAAGTCAAGCTAAAGTTTTCCACAGCTTACCATCCTCAGACCAATGGTCAAACCGAGAGGGTGAATCAGGACTTGGAGGCCTTCCTCCGCATCTATGTGTCCTCCTCTCAAGATGACTGGGTTCAATTACTTCCCTGGGCCGAGTTCTGTCATAACAACCAGTATCATTCTTCATCTGCTTCAACACCATTCTTCACTAACTTTGGATTCCACCCTAAAGTCCCTGAGTTCCAACCGCTTCCAGCAACTTCTGTTCCCGCAGTGGATGTCACCTTGCATCAGTTTGCCAATATCTGGAAGAGCGTACGATCAGCTCTGCTCAAGGCATCGTTCAGGTACAAGAAGTTTGCGGATAAGAAGCGTCGAGCAGTTCCTGCTCTCAAGGTGGGTGATCGGGTATGGTTATCCACGAAGAATTTGAGGTTAAGAGTTCCCAGTATGAAGTTTGCACCTCGCTATATCGGTCCTTTCAAGATTGAACAAGTCATCAATCCTGTTGCTTACAGACTTCAGTTGCCTCCCTTCTTAAAAATACCCAGGACATTCCATGTTTCCCTGTTGAAACCACTGATCTTGAATCGGTTTCATTCCTCACTTCCTCCAACTCCGAAAGTCCAAACTCAACGAGGCGTTGAGTATGAAGTAGCCAAGATCCTGGACTCACGTCACCGTTACGGTCAACTACAATATCTTATTGACTGGAAGGGCTATGGCCCTGAGGAACGTTCATGGACCAATGCTTCTGATGTCCATGCTCCTGCCTTGGTCCGGAGATTCCATTCCAAGTTTCCTCAAAAGCCAAAGAAGTGTCCTGGGGCCACTCCTAAAGGGGGGGGGGGGTGCTGTCACGATCCGGGTATCTGGACGCCATTTCTTACCCATCAGATGCCTCCTAAGGCTGGCTCAGCGCTCCAGGACCGGATCCCATCTGTTATCCTAATGTTCACATTCCTGCATCCTCTCCTGTCTCTCTGAGACGCTGTCACAGTAACGCCATATTACATCTGGCATGGCGTCTCCCGCGGCCTCCGCCGCCGTCCCTGAGCTTCTGCATGCAGAGTGTCAGAGTGGCGATTACGTCAGCCGCGGCCTCCGCTGTGTCCGCGTGGTTGGATGTGCATCTGTCAGCCTGGCGTCTCCTGTCTCCAGTGGCCGGCGCCGCCATTACTGTTTTCATTACCACATGGATTACAAACCAAACTTCCCTCCAAGTGTCTGCATGGGCGCATCCATCTTGGATTCTGTCAGCTGATCATTTCCTCCAATCTGTTGTCAGTATTGTTAAATCTGCATAATTGCCTAGCCAATCCCTTCCTTGCTGCAGGTATAAATACACTGTGCCTGAGCAAGGAAGGCGTCAGTGCTTTGGTTGTCAAACCTAGTTCCTGTTTGTCTCTCTCCTGTGATTGTCTTCCAGGTTCCAGCTCCTGTCTCAAGACTTCCACCATAGAGACCCGCACCAGCATTCCACCTGCGGTGTAGCCTGACTCTCCAATCCATTGTGGATTCATCTGTTTCCAGCTACAATATTACCTGCTTCCAGCCCAACTTCCAGCAGAGTACAGCTTCTCTTAAAGGGCCGGTGTCCTTTCTACACTTTACCACTCTCCACCGGTATTATTATTTCTCCGCTCTCAAGTTCTACATTTCATTCATATTGCATCGCTCTCAAGCCTTCATTTATTATTTAACTGGTTCCAGCCAGTATCCACTCCGTGCTAACAACAGTCTGGTTCCAGCCAGTATCCACAGCAGCCGTTTTATCTTCAGCAACCCAGCTTTTCCTGGAACACCAGCTGGTACAATCCTGGGTTATCTCCATTGCTACAGTCGGGCCTGGTAAGGACTTTCCATCTAGAAGATTATAAGAACTATCTCACACTACCAGTGCCCTGTGGCTCCTGCCACCCTGTAGTACCCAGGAACTGTGTTTATTCTTTGCTGACTTTTATGTTTTCTTTTACTGCTGCTGTGTTGCGGAGTTGTCATAATAAACATCATTGACTTTTATTCAAGTTGTCGTGGTCACGCCTTCGGGCAGTTATTATTCATGTTACTTACATGTCCAGGGGTCTGATACAACCTCCCAGGTTCCGGTACATCTCAGCCCCTACAACTGAGGCTGCCTCCCGTCAGCTCAGGCCCTCAGTTGTGACACTCGGCATCCTCCTCTGTATTTATAGCCTTACACAATTTGGTATCATCTGCAAAAATTGACACCATGCTCTCTAGACCTTCTGTTAGGTCGTTAATGAAAATATTGAACAATAGCGGTCCTAATACTGAGCCTTGCGGCACACCACTTAGCACTTCAGTCCAAGTTGAAAAAGATCCATTAACCACAACGCGCTGCTCCCTATTATCTAACCAGTTTTTGACCCAAGTGCATATTGTGCTTCCTAGCCCTGATTCTTGTAGCTTGTAGATAAGTCTCATGTGTGGTACAGTATCGAACGCTTTGGCAAAGTCTAAAAAGATTACATCCACGTCTTTGCTCTGATCTAGGTTTGCGCTTACTGTTTCATAAAAGCCAAGTAAGTTTGTTTGACAGGATCTGTCCTTCATAAACCCATGTTGATTCCTTTTAATGACCTTATTGACTTCAAGGAACTTCTGAATACTATCTCTTAGAATACCTTCCAATACTTTCCCCACTATAGATGTAAGACTAACTGGTCTATAATTACCTGGTTCATCTTTACTTCCCTTTTTGAATATAGGCACTACTTCCGCTATACGCCAGTCTTTGGGAACCATACCTGGTATAACTGAATCCTTAAAGATCAAAAATAGCGGTTTTGCCAGTTCAGAGTGAAGCTCCATTAGAACCCTTGGGTGAATACCATCGGGCCCTGGTGATTTATTAATCTTTAAATCGATCACAGACTACTTCCTTGCTTAAATAAGTACCTATCAGTGGGATATTCTCATTATTGAGATTGTGTGTCAGTCCCTGAAATAGGTCCTCTCTAGTGAATACTGTTGAAAAAAACTCATTTAGTGTGTCCGCTATGTCATTATCATTTTTGCTTAAGACTCCCAACTTGTCTTTTAAAGGGCCTATACTCTCCTTCTTTAATCTCTTGCTATTAATGTATTTAAAGAATTTTTTGGGATTTGCTTTGCTTTCCTTTGCTACTAGTTTTTCAGTTTCTACTTTAGCCGCTCTTATTTCCTTTTTGCAAATTTTGTTACATTCCTTATAGTGCTGAAATGACTCTGCTTCCCCGTCAGATTTGTATTTTTTAAATGCTCGCCTTTTCTTGCCCATAAGTTCCTTAATCTTTTTGTTAAGCCACATCGGTTTATGATTTTTATTCCTTTTTTTGCTACTCATAGGAATAAATTTGAGTGTATTTTTAGCTAGCAGGAATTTTAGTACCTCCCATTTCTCCGTAGTATTTTTTCCTAAAAACAAACCTTCCCATTCAATATCCCTGAAAAATACCCTCATCTTTTCAAAATTTGCTTTGCTAAAGTTTAGAGTCCTAGTTGAGCCAGTATAGGGCTGTTTATGGAAACTGATATTGAATGTGACCATATTGTGGTCGCTGTCTCCTATGGGTTCCCCTACTATAATACCTGATACCAAATCCCCATTGTTTGTTAATACCAGGTCTAAGATTGCATTGTACCTAGTTGGTTCCTCAATTAGTTGGACTAAGTAGTTATCATTAAGTGTTTTTAAAAACATTTCCCCTAGCAGTATCACATGAATCGTTTTTCCAGTTTATCTCTGGATAGTTAAAATCTCCCATCACTACTATGTCTCCTACTCCTGCTGCTCTTTCAATTTGCTTTAGTAACAATTCTTCATCAGATGCGTTGATACCAGGCGGCCTATAGCATACACCCAATACTAACTTTTTTATTCCTTTTTCCCCGCATGCAATTTCTACCCATAATGTCTCGACAGTGTCTACAGTCCCCTCCGGAATATCTTCCCGTATATCAGGTTTTAAAAACGGCTTTACGTAAAGACACACCCCTCCACCCTTTTTATTTAGTCTGTCTCTCCTAAACAGTGTATAGCCCTCCAGATTGACTGTCCAATCATGAGATTCATCCCACCAAGTTTCAGTAATGCCTATAATATCATACTGTTTGCTTGCTGCAAGTATTTCTAGTTCACCCTTTTTACCAGTAATGCTTCTGGCGTTTACATACATACAATTAAGATAAGTATTTTCCCTTGCGTTAGGGACATCTTTCACCTTATGTAGCAATAATGACCTGTAATCGTCATTGGTTAGTGCTTTGGTAAAATCCTTTTTAGTACCCATGTTAGTAACCTTACCGCCTGCTCTTACCCTCCCCCCAACTTCTCCCCCATTTCGTTTACTACCGCCATCCCCACTATTCTCACGGCATGACCCGTAGTTTCTAGCTAAACCCTCCCCCCAGGCTCCTAGTTTAAAATCTCCTCCAACCTTCTAACCATCCTTCCCCCCAGCACCGCTGCCCCTTCCTCATTCAGGTGCAATCCGTCACGACAAAAGAGATGGCGCCTGACTGAGAAGTCCGCCCAGTGTTCCAGGAACACAAACCCCTCTTTCCTGCATTAATCCCTAAGCCACACATTTACCTCCCTAATCTCCCTCTGCCTCCCTGGACTAGTGCGTGGCACGGGTAATAATTCCGAGAATATTACCTTAGATGTCCTTGCCTTCAGTTTCTTTCCTAAGTCCCTATAGTCTTTCTTAAGGACATCCCACCTTCCGCTAACTTTGTCATTGGTGCCAACGTGCACCAAGACCGCCGGGTCTTTCCCAGCCCCTCCGAACAATCTATCTACCCGGTCCGCGATGTGCCATACCCGAGCACCCGGGAGACAACAGACTGTACGGCGATCACGGTCCCGGTAGCAGATTGCCCTATCTGCCTTCCTGATGATAGAATCCCCTACCACCACCATCTGACTAGGTACCTCTCTATCTTTTATCCCAACCGCGCCAGAGGGACCGCTCCTCTGGATGCTAGAGGGAGCAGTCTCCTCCGGCACCGTCATTTCTTCACTATCATCCTCCGATTCCTCGTCCAATCGGGCAAATTTGTTCGGGTTTGATAGTTCGGAGATGTTGAGCCTCCCCCTCTTTTCTTCCTTCTAACTGTGACCCAACTGGCTACCTGATCATCATCCTCTTCTACCAGTGACCCCTCCCGCAACTCCTCCTGGAATCTGATTGGTTGCTATGGGCAACATCCCATCTTAAACAGAACTCCCATCTTAGTAAATTTACCCCAAATGAGACCACAGCAACACAAGGACATAGCAAATAGACAACAACACTCTGTGACTGTTGCGCATGACACAGAACATCCACCTACAGACATATTTGTTCCATTCTAGCGTGGCATTATAATAGATGGTTAACAAATATGTTTTTTCATACAGGTTGAGTATCCCTTATCCAAAATGCTTGGGACCAGAGGAATTTTGGATATCGGATTTTTCCGTATTTCTGAATAATTGCATACTATAATGAGATATCATGGTGATGGGACCTAAATCTAAGCACAGAATGCATTTATGTTACATATACACCTTATACACACAGCCTGAAGGTCATTTTAGCCAATATTTTTTATAACTTTGTGCATTAAACAAAGTGTGTGTACAGTCACACAATTCATTTATGTTTCATATACACCTTATATACACAGCCTGAAGGTCATTTAATACAATATTTTCAATAACTTTGAGTATTAAACAAAGTTTGTGTACATTGAGCCATCAAAAAACAAAGGTTTCACTATCTCAGTCTCACTCAAAAAAGTCCGTATTTCGGAATATTCCGTATTTCGGAATATTTGGATATGGGATACTCAACCTGTATATGTTCTGTACCACGTCTTAAAAGCACATTGGTTGTGTATATGTAAATGGTTGGTAATATCCAAATGTCTCTTCTAATTATTATGTGCAAAAATAATTTAGTTAAGCAAAAAGTATTGTGAGACAGTGACACATGATTGAGTGTTAACTGTTAAATTGGAAATTAAATATCTAAATTCCAATAAGTTACTTCTCATGTATTATAAGGTATAAGATGTATTAACCTTGAGAAGGCATAAGGAAGTGATAAAGCAGTGATAAGTGCAAGGTGATAACGCACCAGCCAATCACCTCCAATATGTAAATTAACCGGAGCTGATTGGCTGGTGTGTTTATCACCTTGCACTTATCACTGCTTTATCACTTCCTTATGCCTTCTCCAGGTTAATACATCTGCCCCCTTAGACCCTAATGTATTAGGTATTACAGACCCTATACTATATAGGGATGCGGTCAAGATCCCACCGGACAGAATCCCGGCGGTTGGAATACTGACACCGGAATCCTGACCGGCACAATCCCGACATATTCTCCCTCTGTGGGTGTCCACGACACCCATAGAGGCAGAATAAATTAGTGTGCCGAGCGTAGCGAGGCACCGTGCCCACAGCGCACCGTCGCCACCCCTGTCGGGATTGTGCTGGTCGGGATTCCGTTGTCAGTATCCTGACCACCGGGATCCCGTCCAGCAGGATTTCGTACTGATCCCACTATATACAGTATACTGGGATAATAGAAGTCACATATAAGTTTAGTGCCTTGAATAACTATCTTCATATTTTTGTTTGTCATTATATTTGACAGTAAGATTTCAGTTTTCCTGCACTGCCAATACTCCCATTCCTTTTCTTTAATAACTAATACTTTGTTTTATCAGGTCAACAAGTACATTAAAACAATGCAGAAATTGTTAATTGCCAAATGGACCATGTTTCTGGAGTCAGATTCAGCGGCTTAAAATTGATAACATTTACAATTTACAGTATATTGGAAGTAAACAATTCGAAGTGAGACACATTGTTATCACTATGGGATGCACAACAACAAGGGGCTACTGTAGCAATGAAAAGAATAGGGAGGAGGAATGCAGGCGACAGAACTGTAAGAAACGTAATATATTTATTACAGTTGATGATTGAGTTCGCAGGTCACCAGTTATTCTAGTAAGCAGATTTTGGAGAAGAATGGCTATAGAGGAACGTGCTCGAAATATGTCTTTTATAAAAGGAATTTGATTTTTCAATGGCAGCAATATGCCAGTCGTCACTTTCAGTTCATACGTTGTGGGATTTTGAACTGGTTCTTCCGATTCCTGGCTCGGACACAGTTTACAGTACAGCATATGCAAGGTCAATTTTTTTTAATATGGATGATTTGGTGTGGACAGCATGAAAGGAAAATCCATGGGCTCTTTGTAATCTGAGCTTCCATCATAGTGTAGACAAGTTTATGAATTTTTACCTCTATAGTAATTAATAGACAGCACCATCAAATATGAGTCAGAATGGTAGATGTATTATTATTGCTCATTGTGCCATTATGTGATAGGACCCGCTTCACCCATTTAGCGCGACAAAGCAAGTTCCTGTAATGGCAAAATGTATGAAAGGCTACTTTGCCAAAGAGGGATAATGTTAAAGTATCTGTCTAGCAATGTATACTCTCCCTCTACGGCTGCTCAGACCGGCGCTGCATAGATTGTGCACATGTGCCAGTAACTAGACCCCCAGCAGCACTATGTTGGCATTTCTAGTTGGTCCTTGATTATTTCTCATACCAGTGGCGGGCTGGGCCGAGGGGCAGGATGGAATTACCCCCATAGCCAGTTCAATTTTGCAGCGTGAGGGCCGCCAGTGCATTCTGCATACATATATTGACAGCCAGGGAGGTTTCTCTGTCTGCCTCCCGGCTTAAAAGCACTGTGCTGTGTCCAACCTTTAGTACACTTTGAGCAGGGCTGTATGGAGGTAGGTGTGGCCAGTGCTGTCGCCCGGGGAGTTTGACCCTGGGGTCGGCACGGCCACTGCCTCAGCCCGCCATACCCAGGAAGGGTCAGCCATAGTTAGCAAACTGACATATATAATGGTAGATGCTCAATTAGCTTAGTGATATCATTCAGGTGCTCGAAAGGGAGGGGTATTTCTGAGCACGAAAAAAAAGGCATTTGGCTTCCCCCAGCACCCTGAATGATAACAGTAACCAGATATAAAGCCCACATAATAATAGAATTCAGAGATCTTCGTTACACATATTTGCGAAAATGTGTGGTTAAGCTCCAAAACCACATCAAGGCCTCTCTGTATATTTGGGGTCCCTAGCGCTATATCTAGGTGCAGAGTGTGGCACCCCAAAACACCAGCATAAGCCAGAAAGCCCAGCGTAGCATACCAGTGAAAAAACTATAGTGTTAATAAATTAGTATTTAGGAAGCCGAAGCTATAGAGAGGGTGATACAAAAATTAAATGTAATTAAAAAAGTGAAAAGTGTTAATAGAATGTAAAGGTATGCCACACTAAAGCCATCCAGCTCAGCTAGTCCAGAGGTACCACACCTCACACCTCCATTGCCCCAATCTGGGTCTAAGATTAACCAGCAAGGAGCCACATGATAATGGCTCCTTACTACAATATGTCTAAGCTAAGAGCTACCTACCTTGGAGCAACCCCATAATGCTCCATGTGACATGTCAGGGCCTGCACCTCCTCCTAATGCAGGAACCTCTCTGCCTCTCACAACAGACATATATAATGGTAGATGCTCAATTAGCTTAGTGATATCATTCAGGTGCTCGAAAGGGAGGGGGTATTTCTAAGCAAGAAAAAAAGGCATTTGTTTCCCCCAGCACCCTGAATGATAACCGTAACCAGATATAAATCCCACATAGTAATAGAATTCAGAGATCTTCGTTACACCTATTTACGCAAATGTGTGGTTAGCAAACTGGTTGGAGCCAGTTGCAATAGAGAATATGCCAGCACCGCAGCATCTAATCTCCGTCTCACCGCCGTCCCTGCACCCTTACTTTCTGTCTGTAATCAATGACTCCCCTCCTGCTGCCTGCCCACTGCTCCTCTGCCTCTAATCCTTGGCTCCCCGACTTGTCCAGTCGTCCACAGCGGCCCAACCCTCTCCTCCTTTTTCTGTCACCAGTTCCTAACAATTTCCAGTCACCTGCATCTGCCTGCTATACCTGTCCCCGGATCCACTCCACCTTTAATCATTGGTTCCCTTCTGCCTCTAATCACCAGCTCCCCGGCTCCTCCAGACTCCAGTCCCTGGACTCTGCATACCAGAAGGCTAGAAGCTATTAGGACCTGCAGCAACCCCCAGAAAACTCACAACCTCACACACAATAAAAGGAGAAGTGTGCACAGCTTCAAGTGGCTAATTTTGTAATATTTTTATTGAAAGGTAATAGGAAAAAAACTTTTTGGTATATTTTTAAAATGTATATATTGGCTTGTATTTTGTAAATTAGAATACTACTGCATTGTTTTGATTTCAGATACCATATCTACTTATGTCTCTATGGTCTACATTTAACAACAGTACTTCTTAGCAGCGGCATATTTCATTTAGTATCACAGCGATGCTTAATATTACTTACCCCTCTGGCAAATTCCAGCGATGTCTTCCTCTGCACTGTCTTCCCATGGCCATATCTAGAGTAGTGCTCACCGCGCATTTTTGCAGCAGTCACCCCTTCTGCATATAGCCCTATTGGCCAGCTCTGCATGCTGTGCTGATGATAGCTGCAGCACTATCTACTGTCAATATGACAGCCAGCAGTGCTGGTTATGGAGATTTGCATTTCCCGTGTAGTCCACTGTCCTGCAGTGCGTGACAGGGACTTCCGGGTTTAGGGGTCGGTCGGAGAGTGCCAAATGTAGAGCACTGCTGGTGAATCTGATGTCAGGTAACAAACACACACCGCACATACACCACACACAACACATGAACTACAGCCCCCCCCCCCCCTTGCATTATGTGTATAAGAGACTCTACCAGGTGTAATGTGTATAATGGGCTCTACCATGGCATAATATGTATAAGGGGTTTTACCTGGTATAATGTGTGTAAGGGGCTATACCTGAAGTAATGTGTGTAAGGGACTCTACCATGGCATAATGTGTGTAAGGGGCTCTACCTGGCGTAATGTGTATAATGGACTCTACCTGGCGTAATGTGTGTAAGGGGCTCTACCTTGCATAATGCGTGTAAGGGGCACTACCTGGCGTAATGCATGTAAGAGGCTCTACCTTGCATAATGTGTGTAAAAGGCTCTACCGTGGTGTAACGTGTATAAGGGTCTCTACCTGACATAATGTGTGTCATGGGCTCTACCGTGGTGTAACGTGTATAACGGACACAACTGTGTGTTGTAAAGTGAATAACAGACACTACTGTCTGGCGTAATATGACTAATGGAGACTATTGTGTGGCGTATTGTAACTAATGGACACTACTGTGTGGTGTAATGTGACTACTGGACACTATTGTGTGATGTAATGTGACTAATGGACACTATTGTGTGGTGTAATGTGACTAATAGACACTACTGTGCGGTGTAATGTGACTAATGGACACTACTGTGCTGTGTAATGTGACTAATAGACACTACTGTGCGGTGTAATGTGACTAATGGACACTACTGTGTGATGTAATGTGACTAAAGACACTACTGTGCGGCGTAATGTGAATTGGTACTATTCTGTGGCCATGCCCCTTTCCCATAAATACACACCCCTGTATTTTGGGCATGTGCCTTCAGCGCGCACTGTCCTTGTTTTAAATATGAGGGTGAGGAGGCACCAATTCTCTTTCTAACACAGTGCACCAAAATGTCTAGAACCTGCTCTGTGTCCTCTGCACTGTTGCTGCCAGCATCGGGCTCCTGTGTAATGCACAAGTATGACAGCCATCTGCACATGCACATTGCACTTTCACACGACAGTGACTCAGCAAAGCATGAAGCCAGAAAGGCTTTTGCTAGGTCCCCATTGCCATGCATCCCCTAGCAGCCAGGTAAAACTGGATTTCAAGCAGCTTAAGCACATTGGAAGCGTATTCTGCTAATTGCTATCAGGATTGTCAGTCCTAGGGGGAGAATACACCACTTCTTGGAACTAACAGTGCTGCTTGTCTTTAGCAGAAGAAAGGACTTTTCACTGTGAAGCCAGTGCAAGAACTGGGGGCTATCAGGGAGAGGCGTATTTATCCACATTAGATAAACCAAACCCACATTGCAATGTGCTAGTAAAAAAAACTGGGGCCACTTGCCTGTATATGCCCCCCAGGCTGAAAGTTGCCAGACAGCTCCTGTATGTTACCCACTATAAGTCCTACTACCAAATGAATTCCCCCAACCAATCACTGTCTCCAGTTCTTCCCCATGTTCATCCTCACCGTAATATCCCACTTGGGGTCTGATTCAAGTTTGTAAGTAAAGCAAAAAAGCAGACAACTGGGCAAACCCATGTTGCACTGCAGGTGGAACCGATGTAACATACGCCCCAGCTGCAGTGCAATATAGTTTTTCCCAGTTTTATGCTTTTTTGCATTGCTTACAACCCTGAATCAGGCCCTTGGTGCAGAAACAAGTTACACGCAGTGTCAGTGAGCAAAGCACAGAAATGCTGACTGCACTTGAAGGAGAGAGAGTAATAAAACCAATTACAATAAAAACAATTTAGCAAAAACGTGAGACATGAGTACATTATTGGCACAGAAATCCTGTACTGTTCTGGTTAATTAGGGACAGCTGACAGGATCGTAAAACATGGAATATCTAATAAAATGCTATTGGTAATAAATATATTGCTCCTGGGATTCTATAAAGGCAACTAATTTCTACAGGCTTTATCCAATAATACAGAAAATTCTACATCAGCAACTATGCATGCATGGAGCTCATCCCTGGAAGAGTGGATTCCTCCATGAGCATGGCTGCACGTACACATGTGGTGGCACCTAAATGTGATGAAAGAGGAGTGCGCTGCTTCGTAAACTCCATGGGCGAAATCAAATTGTTTGTGACACCTGCAGCCAGTAGATGGCGCCCAACAGAGCTATTCAATTGTTTCTCTTGTTCGGGCGCAATCAGCTGCCAACGCCAGCATTCCGCTCATGCCCTCTGGGGTTGGCAAATTGAAATGAGAGAAAAATGACCCGTTTGAGCAAAATGGGACTTTTGCATTGTGCCCATTACTTTGGTCGGGTTTATCTGTTTTACGCAGCTAAACTCGATCTCCCTGGACGCCATCTTTTCACTGTGTAAGAGTGCCAGACGTGTACACAGCTGTGTACCACTTGCTCCAGGAGAGACCTGTGATTTAGGTGCTCCAGACGGGTGTGGTTCATCAAATCGACAGTGTCTAGGTCGACAATGTTTAGGTCGACCACTATAGTTCGACAGTCACTAGGTCGACATGGATGGAAGGTTGACAAGGTTTCTAGGTCGACATGTGCTAGGTCGACAGGTCTAAAGGTCGACATGAGGATTTTTTTTTTGTGTGTCGTTTTCTTCGTAGAGTGACCGGGATCCCAAATTAGTGCACCGCGTCCCCTCGCATGGCTCGCTTCGCTCGCCATGCTTCGGGCATGTTGCCTTCGCTCCGCTACCGTTTCGCTCGCACACTTTACCGTTCCAATCGTAGTCCACGTGGATCGTTAAGTATGAAAAAATTCAAAAAAAGATTTTTTTTTTTAAAAACTCATGTCGACCTTTAGACCTGTCGACCTAGCACATGTCGACCTAGAAACCCTGTCGACCTTCCATCCATGTCGACCTAGTGACTGTCGACCTATAGTGGTCGACCTAAACATTGTCGACCTAGACACTGTCGATCTTCAGACCGGATCCCGCTCCAGACACTGTCCCATCATATGGCATATACTCACTGGCTGGTGAGCTGTATGACACTATGCTCCATTCAAGCTCTGCTCCATCCTGACCTGTTTGTATGACAGTAAGTACGTCTGTACCTCACCTGTCTTTCAAAAAACCACTTCACTGGTTAAGCAACCAAACTGTTCGTAGTTTTAAGTCATCTGCTGCCACTCTGTCACATCAACCAACCTGTACACACATATTTCCAACAGACTAAGGGCCCAATTCAGAGTTGATCGCAGCAGCAAATTTGTTGGGCAAAACCATGTGCACTGCAGGTGGGGAAGGGGGGGGGGGGGGTGGCAGATATAACATGTGCAGAGAGAGTTAGATTTGGGTGGGTGAAATCTAAGTTGCAGTGTAAAAATAAATCAGCCAGTATTTACCCTGCACAGAAACAAAATAACCCACCCAAATCTAACTCTATCTGCAAATGTTATATCTGCCACACCTGCAGGGCACATGATTTTGCCCAATTGCTAACAAACTTGCTGCTGCGATCAACTCTGAATTACCCTCTAAATGCCCCTTCAGGTACTGAAGCATACAGTACAGTAAAAGTCTTTCAGGTGAGGGGAAGGGTAGACATTGTGCACTGGATAACATTTTGCTTGTTACCAAGAGTCCATACTCTTATGCTCTAGGTACATACCTGAGCTAATGATGCCAAGAGGCGTTTTTCTGATTCATCTCTCCCATAGCACTGAAAGCTGTGAGTGTAGACGTTGTACTTATAGCCATATAGTGTCACTTCCACTGTGCTGTTGGGGTTCTGATCTGACTTCTCTGGTATAAAAGATATCTGTGTAGAGGCGCCACCCAAATCCAAAGCTCCAGTGGTCTCTGCTCCATCAGGATGTACCCACATGCTCCAAATGTTTTTCTGAAGGAAGAAAATAAAATGATTGCATATAAATGAATGCTCTTAATGTTACTATTTATTATTTGTATCAAACTATTTTGTATATCAGTCGGAGCCACTATTTATTAATGTCTGCATTTTTGCTATATTAATTAACATCTGTTATTGCTGCATTCACAGCGACAACATGTTTTATAACGTGGCTATTTATCATTAAAGTCATGGCGGGACAGTGCATCCAATTAAAACCTCCTTCACCACATGTTTATCACATCGTGGAATGAGGCATAACTCCAGCCGGGTACGGATCTGAATACGCAAAAATGTAGCCTTATAGGTTGTTATTATTATTACTACCAGTTATTTATATAGCGCACACATATTCCGCAGCGCTTTACAGAGAATAATTGTCCATTCACATCAGTCCCTGCCCCAGTTGAGCTTACACTTTATATTCCCTATCACATGTACACACAGACATTCACGCTAGGGTTCATTTTGTCAGGAGCCAATTAACCTACCAGTATATTTTTGGATTGTGGGAGGAAACCGGAGTACCCGGAGGAAACCCATGCAAGTACGGGGAGAATATACAAACTCCACACAGTTAGGGCCATGGTGGGAATCGAACCCATGACCTCAGTGCTGTGAGGCAGTAATGCTAACCATTACACCATCCGTACTGCCCAGGTTATAAACAGTAATGTTAGCTAACGGAGCCAAGCCCTGAAAAGCTAAGCTTTCAGGTATGGTAAATAGCTCCAGACTACAAACCTCAGTGAGAATAAAGCACAATTTAATGGGATGATGACAAATCCTCTAAAGTGCAAGTTAGCAAATACAATCTCTACTCAATCAAGTTCTCAATCAGATATTAGTGGAGGGAACTCAACACGTACCTCAGGCGTTCAGCATCGGCAAGTCTTTCCCTGTTTGCAATTGGTGCATTGAAGCAGTGAGCTGCACCTTCTCAGTAATTTGGATCATAAACTTGTAGAGACATTTATGAAAAATGGTGAAAAGAAAAAAACTTGTCTAAAAACTAAGCTAGAAAAATATTAATAGGATTTATTTTGGCCTGCAGATCTGAAAACTATTTTTGTTAGAAGTGTGATCTGTGCCTTCAGGAATGTTTTAAAGTATAATTAAATGCATATGAATAGATATAAACTACATGGCTAATCTAGCAAGATTATGGCATTATGTATCTCTTACTCCCACACCTGCTATACTGTTCATGAAAAACCTATACAGTAATTACAATGTCACGCTGAAATCTGAAGTCATCTGTATTATTGGATAGTAAAAAGTGGGTTCACAAAAGACAGTAAGAACTCTGTGTAGCCAAAACATAAACCAGAATAAAGTAGGTATTTTTTATTTGTGCTGAATTTTGCCGATATCATATAAAATGCATGTTTGCCACTGCAAAGTATGATTATTGCTAAATGCATCATTACAACTACACATATGTGGTAACGTTAAGGGGTATATTTACTAAGGTGCGGGTTAATAGAAGTAGAGATGTTGCCCATAGCAACCAATCAGTTTCTACTTATGATTCATCTAGCAACCCTTTAGAAGATAATAGATGGAATCTGATTGGTTGCTATAGGCAACATCTCCACTTTTTTAAACTGTGCTTAAATGGCTCACTTGTCTGTCTGCATTGAATCCCATGAATCCATGCACTGCTGATTTTCCTGGTCCATAGAGAATTAGCAGGATGAGATTACATGAATACTGATTCTTGTATCACAATAACTGCCTGCACTGTAGGAGACAAGTGATAAGAAACCCTCAGCCAGATTGCATTTTGGGCCCAAACTGAGTCGCATGCAAAAGCCAACGCAGCAGCATCTACTGGCGGTCCCCCGTCAATGAGTTTATACAAATGCTCAGCGGCGGATTGGGCCACCGGGATGCCATACCAGATCCTGGTTGGCCGGTCCCGTTGTCCCCTCACCGGCCGCCCGTGACCCCACCTCCAGGCCGCTGCTGCGATCGGCAGCGTTAACTGAGAGCTTTTGCTTGCGCAGAAGCTCAATAAAGACGAAAGAAACATGGCCACCGGGGAGGCTGCTGCGCATGCGCAGCCGCAGCAGATCCACCATAAGATTTCACATAGCCAGGGCCATCAGTCACCACTGACGGCTCCGCTTCCTCTCACAACCGAGCATGCTGTGCTGCCTGCTGCAGCTATTTAACAATAAGACCCTGCGCCCATCAAATGCTGTGTCACATTAGGTGTGTGGCATGACTGTGAGTACCATCATGTATATGGACTATATGGTTTTTTATATATATATATATATATATATATATATATATAAATATCAGCATGCAGTCTGGCACTCACCTATCCCGCCTACAGTGGCAAAAGCTGGATTTCTAGAGGGGGGTTTCCAAATGCAATCTCCATATATTCCACTCTATGGAACAGTATAGATGATCTATAGCAGTGGTCCTCAACCTCGGTCCTCAAGTAACCCCTACAGTTCATGTTTTCCAGGTCTCCTCACAGGACTGCAAGTGAAATTATTTGCTCCACCCGTGGGTCTTTTAAAATGTGTCAGTGAGTAATAAATACACCTGTTCAAATGCTAGGTGACCTGGAAAACATGAACTGTTGGGTGTATTTGAGGACCGAGGTTGAGAACCACTGATCTATAGTATACTCTGTAAGAAACATATGTAATTATATAAATAATATAAGGTGGTCTGGAAAAGGTTAAACATACTATAATAAAGGCACAAACATTATGGAACTAGTACCTCACTTTCTAAGCACACATTCTCCCACCTCATGGTAAGGCTCCCGTCTCTTCTTTCTGGTAGCTACTCTTTGGTCCAGTGCACTTAATGAGGGCTCAGAACCACACACACAGCAAACTTTGTAGAAAAAGCTGCTACTGGGTATGTGCATCAGCCCTGCATGATACGGCGGCAGCTCTAGTAATCATATTCTATACCATTGCTATTGTTGTCATAGTTTGCCACTTGCCAAGGGGAGGGGGTTTCTGGGCAACCAGAACCCCCCCCCCTGCGTGTGCCTATGCGCCAGGGTAACGGCTCCGGTGCCCTTCTTAAGGGGTGTGCCTCCCCAATATAGCCCAGATGTGAAGGCGGCACTCGGAGACTTCCACACTCACGTTTGAAATTAAGCAAACGTGTATTTTTTCTTGAACATTTCGGGGGCTGGACCACCTTCAACAGGAAACAACATATGGTTGTTTCCTGATGAATGGGGATTCGGCCTCCAAAATGTTGAAGAATAAAAATACATGTTTGTTTAATTTAAACGTGAGTAAGGAAGTTTACGAGTGCTGCCTTTACATCTGGGCTATATATATATGTATATATATATATATATATATATATATATATATATATATATATATTAGGTAATTTGTTAGTGGCGGCACTCACTGGACTTATACATACAAATAAAGATACTGCACTACCACCAGTAGAGTAATAACGTTTCGAAGTTTAATCCTTCATCAGAGTACGTTAGTACTGTGCTAGTGGTAGTGCAGTGTCTTTATTTGTATATCGCCTCTAACAAATTGCCTGTCTAACTTATTTAGGATGGCACTGGGGTCATTGTAACGTCTGTCAGGAGTACTGGGATTTGCTGCAGTTATATATATATGTATAAGTGAATAACGAGCTCTACCTGGTGCAATGTGTATAACGTGCTCTACCTGGTGCAATGTGTATAACGTGCTCTACCTGGTGCAATGTGTATAACGTGCTCTGCCTGGTGCAATATATATATATATATATATATATATAATGTGCTTTACCTAGTGCAATGTGTATAATGTGCTTTATCTAGTGCAATGTGTATAATGTGCTCTACCTGGTGCAATGTGTATAACGTGCTCTACCTGGTGCAATGTGTATAACGTGCTCTGCTTGGTGCAATATATATATATATATATAATGTGCTTCACCTGGTGCAATGTGTATAATGTGTTTTACCTGGTGCAATGTGTATAATGTGCTTTACTTTGTCCAATGTGAATAATGTGCTCTGCCTGGTGAAAAGTGTAGAATGTGCTCTATCGGGCACACTATGTATAACATGCTCTACCTGGTGCAGTGTGTATAGGAGGTTCTACCTGGTGCAATGTGTATAAGCAGCACTACTGTGTGGTGTAATGTGAATTGGCACTTCTTCTCTTGTGCTCATTTGTGCAGCTTAATGTGCAAGGACTGAGATGCATAATTTCAGTACCCGTGCATGCTGTAATAATGATTGGTGCTTCCTTATCGACACCATCGGTCACAGCAATAACACTTGTAACCAGCACCATGGCAGGTGCAGCTTCTCCATCTGACCGTGGCTGTGCTTCTGTGAACATAGACGCTTGCATTACCAAGCCCACAACACTCCCATAATACGCCCACTAAACATGCACTACTATTTGCATGCACTACTAGCAACCTCCCAGGAATGCCCATCACTTTTACGTCACCTTTCTGATACCGGCTCTCCCGAGTGAAACAGCCACTTTATACACTTAGTATAATGCACGGGCCGTAGGGCTTTTCAAAACTTTTCGCACATGCGTAGTTGCCAATAATAATCGCTCAACTATGTGATCATCAACACTGCGAACAGATTGCATGTGACTCAGAATCAAGCCCTTAGCGAGGTGCTGCAGAGCTCATCCCAGTAGTAGGACATGACTGCTTCCCGTTGCTGACCAGTGCAGCTGCTGCAATGGTATAAATGTTGTGATTCGGGCTTTCTGCTTGTTATGCACACCAGTGCCTGCAGGAATGTACTGGTGTCTGAACGGAGAGGGATGCAAAACAAATGAACTCACAGACAGACTGGGGAATATGACATTACGTACACAGAAGGTGATAGGGTAACAAAATAAACACAAAGTGAACAGAGAAGCCCAGAGGCTAAGAAACTGGGTGTCTCCCTAGTATTAGGAGTGCTCAGATGGAAAGAAGCAAGATGTTGTGTTTTAATACGTAGAGAACCCGAAATGCTGTTGCTAAGGGCAACAGCAAAACCCTAAAGGGTTACCAACGGGTGTGGCAGTAAACTCCTTGGTCAGAGATGGAATAATAGACACAAGGAGAGTCTCCACAATCCTAGTCCTCACTTGCAGTGCACTGGTTCAGCTTACTGCCACTAAACTGACACCAGAACACCTTGCACAGTGAGAAAGGATTTTGGCAGGCAAGTCTGAGAATACAGCCGCAAACTTGCTAAGTTCACAGAGTAGCAAAAGAACCCCAGCAAGTTAAACGACTGACTCCAGTCTTACTGCTAGGTCTGGATTGGCAGAGTGTAGTACCAAATCCCAAGGCCTATTTGCAGTAAGCAACAAACAAATACAAAGCTACACAGTACTGGCTAACTTTCAGGAACTGACTAACCAACAAAGATTCAGCAGCATCTGCTTAACCTGAGAAGAGGCCTTATATAGCAGGTGCTGTCCACGCCCCACTCAGACCTCACAGACTGTGAGCACAAAAACCAGCACCGGATCCCCTGCCGTGCACAAAGCCTGTAACCACTGCACAGCAAAAGACCCGAACCGGAGTATCAGCTGCGCTCAGGCCACTCCGCTAGCACTTGTCTCCCGGTTGCCATGACGACGTGGCAGCACAGGGCAGGAGACCCTAACAGTACCCCCCCTCTGACGAGGGGTCAAAGAACCCCTACCACCGGGTTTATCGGGGAACTGCGAGAAGAAAGAGCGTATCAGTCTGGGGGCATGAAGATCACAACTGCGCACCCACGACCGCTCCTCCGGGCCATACCCCTTCCAGTGCACCAAAAATGACAGCCGACCCCGAACCATCTTGGAGTCAAGAATCCTTTCAACAACAAACTCCCTCTGGCCACGTATCAGAAGAGGAGAAGGTCTTCCACTGGAAGAAGGATTACTAATCGCCCGTTTTAAAAGGGAACAATGAAATGTTTTATTGATACCCAAAGAACGGGGCAGATCTAACTGAAATGCCACCGGATTGATAACCCTAGCGATCTTATAAGGGCCGATGAACCGGGGGCCTAACTTATGAGATGGCTGTCTCAACTTCAAATTCTTGGTAGACAACCAGACGAAGTCTCCTAATTTGAAGCTGCAGGGTCTTTTCCGCTTATCAAAAACCCTTTTGGTCACTAATGACACAGACACAAGGGCTTTCTTCACTTTCCTCCAAATACCCCTAAGGACCGAAACCACAGAGGAACCACCAGGCGTGGAGTCCAGGGGGTCAAAAGAATTGGCCTTAGGATGATGCTCATACACACAAAGGAAGGGAGAGATCCCTGTAGCAGAGTGAGCCGCGTTGTTATAGGCAAACTCCGCCATGGACAGATGAGCAACCCAGTCAGTCTGACACTTGGAGACATAACACCTGAGGAACTGCTCCAAGGACTGGTTCACCCTTTCAGTCTGCCCATTAGACTGCGGATGGTAGCCTGACGACAAGCTGACAGAAATCTGGAGATCGGAACAAAATGCCCTCCAGAATTTGGCCACAAACTGGGATCCGCGGTCAGAGACCACATCAAGTGGCAACCCGTGGAGGCGCACAACATGCAGCATAAATAATTCAGACAGGCATCTGGCCGATGGCAGCCCAACCAGTGGAACGAAGTGCGCCATCTTCGAAAACCTGTCAACGACAACCCAGATGGCTGTCATCCCCGAGGATTTGGGCAAGTCCACCACAAAATCCATTGAAATGTGGGTCCATGGCTTAGATGGAATAGAGAGTGTATGTAATGGGCCAACAGGAACCCCTCTAGGAGTCTTATTTCGGGCACAGATGTCACATGCCCGAACCCACTGATCCACATCCTTAGCCACCGATGGCCACCACACCGCCCTAAATAGCAACTCCCGAGTTCTGGCAATACCCGGGTGACCTGCCGACTTCTTGGCATGGAATTCCAGGAACACTCGCTGTCTTAACCTAGGAGGCACAAACCGGAAGGTCTGGAGGAGCCTGCTCCTGTGCTCTAAGGACTAATGACAAGAGGTCCTGGGTAATGCCCACTTTAATACATGATGGGGACACAATGGGCAATGGCTCCTCGGTGGTCTCCTGGATTGGAGCAAAACTCAGCGAGAGCGCATCAGCCTTGATGTTTTTTGACCCAGGGCGATATGTTATCAAAAAATTAAAGCGAGCAAAAAACAAAGCCCATCGTGCCTGCCTGGCATTGAGACGCTTCGCTGACTCTAAATATGCCAAATTCTTATGGTCGGTGAGAATTGAGACCACAAACTTAGCCCTCTCAAGCCAGTGTCTCCACTCCTCGAGTGCATCCTTAATAGCCAACAATTCCCGGTTACCCACGTCATAATTCATCTCGGCAGGCGAAAATTTACGGGAAAAGTAAGCACAGGGATGAAGGCGATTATCAGACACTCCCATCTGAGAGAGCACTGCCCCAATACCCATCTCAGAGGCATCCACCTCCACCACAAAAGGACGCTCTGGATCTGGGTGTCGCAGCACCTTGGCCGAGACAAATGCCCTTTTGAGACGGGCAAAAGCCGCTTTGGCCTCACAAGACCAGTGAGCAACATCCGCCCCTTTCTTAGTGAGTGCCACCAAGGGCGCCACTATAGACGAAAATCCAGCGATAAATCGTCTATAAAAATTCGCAAAGCCCAGGAAACGCTGAAGCGCCTTCAAACTAGTGGGCTGCACCCAATCCAGGACTGCCTGTACCTTGGAACCCTCCATTTGGAAACCTTCTGGGGAGATAATATATCCTAGAAATGCGATTTGCTGAACTTCAAATTCGCACTTCTCCAGCTTTGCCCCAAGCCGGTGGTCTCTGAGTTTCTGGAGGACTAAGCGTACATGCTTCCGATGTTCCTCCAGGGAATGGGAGAAGATTAGGATGTCATCTAAGTATACAACTAAGAATCTATCCAAATATTCCCTGAGCACATCGTTCATGAAATCCTGGAAGACTGCCGGGGCATTACAGAGCCCAAAAGGCATCACCAAACATTCATAATGCCCTGAGTGGGTATTAAAGGCAGTCTTCCATTCATCCCCCTCTCTTATTCGGATTAGATTGTACGCACCGCGTAGGTCAATCTTAGAAAAAATGGTGGCAGTACGAAGCTGGTCAAACAAGACCGAAATGAGAGGCAGTGGGTATGAGTTTTTAATCGTGATACGGTTCAATTCCCTGAAGTCGATGCAGGGTCGCAACGAACCATCCTTTTTACCCACGAAGAAGAACCCCGACCCAACTGGAGACTGTGAAGGTCTGATAAATCCCTTAGCCAAGTTCTCCTGAATGTACTCTGCCAAAGCCTGAGTCTCAGGACGTGACAGGGAGTACAACCTGCTCTTGGGAAGCTTAGCATTCGGCAACAAATCAATGGCACAGTCATAGGGGCGATGGGGAGGTAGTACCTCTGCAACTTTTTGGGAGAACACGTCCGCAAAATCTGCATAACATCCTGGCAATCCTGGCAAACTTAGCTGCGAAAGCCTGACTGGAAGGCTCAAGCAACTCCTGAAACAATCAGTACCCCAACTAAGAATCTCCCCAGAGACCCAGTCAAATTGAGGATTGTGGGCCCTTAACCAGGGTAACCCCAACACCAACGGGGCAAAAGTACAGACAGTCACATAAAAGGACAATTTTTCAGAGTGTGTGGCTCCAATAAACAAATAAATCTGGCTAGTGCAAGAGGTAATTTTACCCTGGGATAATGGTTCCCCGTTTAACCCACAGATCTCAATTTCCGATGCCAAGGGTACTAAGGGAACAGAGTGTTTCAGGGCGAATTGGCGGTCCATAAAAACTAGAGATGAGCGGATTCGGTTTTACTCGGTTCTCAAAACCGAATCTTATTGGCTATCCAAAACACGTGACATCCGTGAGCCAATTAGATGCCGTTTTGAGAACCGAGTAAAACCGAGTAAAACCGAACCCGCTCATCTCTAAAACCCCGTCGGCCCCACTGTCCACAAAGGCCTCAGTCTTGACAGTTTGACCGAGGATCTTCAAGGTCACCGGAATGATAAAAGTCTTCTTGGGAAATTCTGACTTCTGGCCTGACAGGATATTTCCCATCACCCTCAGGCCCTGAAGTTTTCCGGCTTTTCTGGGCATGATACTACCACATGACCTTTATTCCCACAGTACAAACACAACCCCTGCTGTCTCCTCCGCGTCTTCTCACGCGAGGAGAGGCGGGTAGCCCCAATCTGCATAGGCTCCTCGGAAAATTCCTCAGAGTCTGAGGTTCCCTTGGGAAAGAAGGAAACCTCGGTCTCCCTTTCAAGCCTACGCTCTCTCAGCCGTCTATCCACCCGGATGGATAACTGCATGAGCTGATCCAAGCTATCAGGCAAGGGATATTGTACCAGTTGGTCTTTTATCTGGTTAGAAAGACCTCTTCGGTACTGGTGTCTCAGGGCTGGGTCATTTCACTGGGTATCATGGGCCAACCTCCGAAACTCCGTACAGTAAACCTCAACTGGCCTTCGCCCTTGCTTAAGGATCGAAATCTGAGCCTCGGCTGAGGCCGTCTTGTCAGGGTCATCATACAACATGCCCAGTGCCATAAAAAAAGCATCAACACTTTTAAGCGACGGACAGTCAGGCTGCAACCCATATGCCCAGACCTGTGGGTCTCCTTGTAGCAAGGAAATCACTATGCCCACCCGCTGAATCTCTGACCCAGAAGACTGAGGCCTAAGCTGGAAATATAGTTTGCAGCTCTCCTTGAAACAAAAGAACTGCGAGCGATCTCCAGAAAAACGATCCGGGAGATTTACTTTCGGCTCCTTAACCCCTGAAGGTGCTGCTGCTGCGGGAGCTCCGCCAGTGGCCTGGGAGGTGTGCATTTTAATGGACAAATCATTAAATTGTCGAGTCAAGACCTGCACCTGATCGACCACCTGTTGCAAAGTATTTTGAGGGGTATGCTCCATATTCCCACAAAATTTCAACAGGAGTATTAGGCTGCTGAATATGTTATGCACACCAGTGCCTGCAGGAATGTACTGGTGTCTGAACGGAGAGGGATGCAAAACAAATGAACTCACAGACAGACTGGGGAATATGACATTACGTACACAGAAGGTGATAGGGTAACAAAATAAACACAAAGTGAACAGAGAAGCCCAGAGGCTAAGAAACTGGGTGTCTCCCTAGTATTAGGAGTGCTCAGATGGAAAGAAGCAAGATGTTGTGTTTTAATACGTAGAGAACCCGAAATGCTGTTGCTAAGGGCAACAGCAAAACCCTAAAGGGTTACCAACGGGTGTGGCAGTAAACTCCTTGGTCAGAGATGGAATAATAGACACAAGGAGAGTCTCCACAATCCTAGTCCTCACTTGCAGTGCACTGGTTCAGCTTACTGCCACTAAACTGACACCAGAACACCTTGCACAGTGAGAAAGGATTTTGGCAGGCAAGTCTGAGAATACAGCCGCAAACTTGCTAAGTTCACAGAGTAGCAAAAGAACCCCAGCAAGTTAAACGACTGACTCCAGTCTTACTGCTAGGTCTGGATTGGCAGAGTGTAGTACCAAATCCCAAGGCCTATTTGCAGTAAGCAACAAACAAATACAAAGCTACACAGTACTGGCTAACTTTCAGGAACTGACTAACCAACAAAGATTCAGCAGCATCTGCTTAACCTGAGAAGAGGCCTTATATAGCAGGTGCTGTCCACGCCCCACTCAGACCTCACAGACTGTGAGCACAAAAACCAGCACCGGATCCCCTGCCGTGCACAAAGCCTGTAACCACTGCACAGCAAAAGACCCGAACCGGAGTATCAGCTGCGCTCAGGCCACTCCGCTAGCACTTGTCTCCCGGTTGCCATGACGACGTGGCAGCACAGGGCAGGAGACCCTAACAGTACCCCCCCTCTGACGAGGGGTCAAAGAACCCCTACCACCGGGTTTATCGGGGAACTGCGAGAAGAAAGAGCGTATCAGTCTGGGGGCATGAAGATCACAACTGCGCACCCACGACCGCTCCTCCGGGCCATACCCCTTCCAGTGCACCAAAAATGACAGCCGACCCCGAACCATCTTGGAGTCAAGAATCCTTTCAACAACAAACTCCCTCTGGCCACGTATCAGAAGAGGAGAAGGTCTTCCACTGGAAGAAGGATTACTAATCGCCCATTTTAAAAGGGAACAATGAAATGTTTTATTGATACCCAAAGAACGGGGCAGATCTAACTGAAATGCCACCGGATTGATAACCCTAGTGATCTTATAAGGACCGATGAACCGGGGGCCTAACTTATGAGATGGCTGTCTCAACTTCAAATTCTTGGTAGACAACCAGACGAAGTCTCCTAATTTGAAGCTGCAGGGTCTTTTCCGCTTATCAAAAACCCTTTTGGTCACTAATGACACAGACACAAGGGCTTTCTTCACTGGGTCTGGATTGGCAGAGTGTAGTACCAAATCCCAAGGCCTATTTGCAGTAAGCAACAAACAAATACAAAGCTACACAGTACTGGCTAACTTTCAGGAACTGACTAACCAACAAAGATTCAGCAGCATCTGCTTAACCTGAGAAGAGGCCTTATATAGCAGGTGCTGTCCACGCCCCACTCAGACCTCACAGACTGGGAGCACAAAAACCAGCACTGGATCCCCTGCCGTGCACAAAGCCTGTAACCACTGCACAGCAAAAGACCCGAACCGGAGTATCAACTGCGCTCAGGCCACTCCGCTAGCACTTGTCTCCCGGTTGCCATGACGACGTGGCAGCACAGGGCAGGAGACCCTAACAGTACCCCCCCTCTGACGAGAGGTCAAAGAACCCCTACCACCGGGTTTATCGGGGAACTGCGAGAAGAAAGAGCGTATCAGTCTGGGGGCATGAAGATCACAACTGCGCACCCACGACCGCTCCTCCGGGCCATACCCCTTCCAGTGCACCAAAAATGACAGCCGACCCCGAACCATCTTGGAGTCAAGAATCCTTTCAACAACAAACTCCCTCTGGCCACGTATCAGAAGAGGAGAAGGTCTTCCACTGGAAGAAGGATTACTAATCGCCCGTTTTAAAAGGGAACAATGAAATGTTTTATTGATACCCAAAGAACGGGGCAGATCTAACTGAAATGCCACCGGATTGATAACCCTAGTGATCTTATAAGGACCGATGAACCGGGGGCCTAACTTATGAGATGGCTGTCTCAACTTCAAATTCTTGGTAGACAACCAGACGAAGTCTCCTAATTTGAAGCTGCAGGGTCTTTTCCGCTTATCAAAAACCCTTTTGGTCACTAATGACACAGACACAAGGGCTTTCTTCACTGGGTCTGGATTGGCAGAGTGTAGTACCAAATCCCAAGGCCTATTTGCAGTAAGCAACAAACAAATACAAAGCTACACAGTACTGGCTAACTTTCAGGAACTGACTAACCAACAAAGATTCAGCAGCATCTGCTTAACCTGAGAAGAGGCCTTATATAGCAGGTGCTGTCCACGCCCCACTCAGACCTCACAGACTGGGAGCACAAAAACCAGCACTGGATCCCCTGCCGTGCACAAAGCCTGTAACCACTGCACAGCAAAAGACCCGAACCGGAGTATCAACTGCGCTCAGGCCACTCCGCTAGCACTTGTCTCCCGGTTGCCATGACGACGTGGCAGCACAGGGCAGGAGACCCTAACACTGCTGCACAACACGATGCACCCAGGTAGACCAGCTCTCCTCCTTTTGGTGACTCTGTATGATTTAAGTCATTATAGCCTTACCTACATGATGCCTTAATAACATACATTTATCAACATAAATAAAATATGTTTATTAGCTTTATATACGTCAGTTGGTTGTCTGTTTTTTCCTATCTAATAGACAGGAAAAAACAGACTCCCAACCGACTTTTCATTGAATTCCCCCCATAATGTTATGTAAATGCTTGTTAGATCTAACACAAGCTAAAAATCACTGGCAACAAACAAACTGCCTTCTTAGTAACTAGAGACCAACATTTTGTCTGTACCCTTAAAACTTACTGCAAGAGACACCCCTGATGGGTATGGCCTAATAATATAGGCACACCCCTGATGGGCATGTAATACATGAAAGGAGGGCCAAGGTTGGAAGCCTTTACTTTGAATGCAGATCTTTTTCAAACTAGTATCAATATATCCAGAGATGCCAATACTGATACATGAATATGCAGATTGGAGAAGAGAAAGCATAAAATTACTTTACACACACCTCCAAGAAATTTCCCAATAAATAGTTGACTGTAATCCATCCGTACACCCCTTCTTCCTGGCCAGTAATGATGTGAGCTCCTCTAAAGTCAAAGGGCTGGGTTTTGAAGTAGTTCTCAATACTAGTAAGGACTCCTTGAGCGGCACTTTCATTCTTCAACCTAAGTGGTTTACAGGAAACAAAATGCTGAGAAACTGGAAAAGTGGATTTTCAGTGCAAGTACTTGCTAGCATGCTCCTTCATGGTGTATTAGTCTCATATCAACTGTTCTTTATAACTATGCCTCCACATGACATGATAGGGAAATGACTAGGCTGACATTATACACTTACTAAAACACTCACCGGAGCAGCCTCATTCCAGCAGTGGCTCCCAGATAAGCAGGGGTGCTGTTTTGCTGATTAAGAGGAATCACATCTATTACTTTCTTCATGCAGTTGTCAATGTTGTCTGCTGCTTTTTCAGGCTCATCAGCGAAGCTGGAAATCCCAAGGCCTGGAAATATAAGTCAGGCTGTGCATCATTCTGTCATCTCAGATTTACATATATGAAAAATTAATGGTTGGTCTAGTTTTCTTGAAAGTTTGTTTATGAATGCACCAAAGAACTAACTAAACATAAGCAGTAAATAGTTCACACATGAGAAAGCATAGGCGTACGCAGCACATTTTATTAGGGGGTGCACCATCGGAGTGCTGTGTCTAGCACCACCTTTTGGGCGTGTCTAGCACCATCTATTGACGGTCAACGCAATATAAAATATCCACCCTTGTAGCAATCCTAATAAAGCAGATTCGTTGTCAGATGTTGCGGTGTGCACCAAACAAACACCCCTGATGGCACTCACTGCAATTACACTGCTTCTCCTCAGCCTGGTCTGGATCCCCCTCTCTTTCCCCTGAAAGCTGCAGCAGCTTACTTACAAGTCAGTCACTCACTGACACTGACAGTCGCAGACTAGTACTGCTGCTGCTGCTGGAAAAATGAGTGACGTGTCAATGCTGCTGCCAGCCGCCTGCCAATATTGAATTTGTCTTCCTAAGAGGAACGCTGGCTGCATGCTGATCCTCATCAGTGGCTGGCATAGGCATAGCATAGAAGGAGAGAGGTGGGCGTGTGGCGGGTGTGACGGGTATGAGGTGCAAGCAGCATTACATCACATCACGCTGTTTTTGTACATGGAGGTAGAGCCGGGAGTTTGAAAGCCGGTGGCGGTGGCACCCTTGATTAACCCAGGCGTCCGGCAGTAATGCAGATCTGACAGGGTGCAGCGCAGAGGGGACAGTAATCAGCCTGCTCGGCGATCACTGCATCAGGCATGTGAGATTGGGGTGCCACACATTAGGGGGTGCCTGTGCGCACCAGGCACCACCCCTGCGCACACCTATGTGAGAAAGACTGCAAAGGGTGATTTTTGTAATATGTAATACTAATAACAGCCTGTGAGCTGCACGCTCTGCGGAAATTACAGTGAGGCTGCCCTTATTTTTGGAGTGCCATTCATTTTAAAAAGGCAAAACCAACCACTATAGTTGGTTCAGATATTCTGTCCTGGCGGGTGGAGGTGTTGTAACTCTAAATACCGGGAAAGATGATCAGCCACAAATAGCAAGGGCACTGGTGCCGGTAATAAATCACTAGTGTGGAAACCAAGCTCTAATTAGGGATGGCGTCAATGCGTTTCGTCCCGTCTGCTCTCGGAACTTTGGGGGTAATTCTGAGTTGATCGCAGCAGGAACTTTGTTAGCAGTTGGGCAAAACTATGTGCACTGAAGGGGAGGCAGATATAACATGTGCAGAGAGAGTTAGATTTGGGTGGGGTGTGTTCAAACTGAAATCTAAATTGCAGTGTAAAAATAAAGCAGCCAGTATTTACCCGGCAAAGAAACAAAATAACCCACCCAAATCTAACTCTCTCTGCACATGTTATATCTGCCCCCCCTGCAGTGCACATGGTTTTGCCCAACTGCTAACAAAGGGGGTAATTCTAAGTTGATCGCAGCAGGACTTTTTTTTAGCAGTTGGCCAAAACCATGTGTACTGCAGAGGGGCAGATATAACATTTGCAGAGAGAGTTAGATTTGGGTGGGTTATTTTGTTTCTGTGCAGGGTAAATACTGGCTGCTTTATTTTTACACTGCAATTTAGATTGCAGATTTAACTTACCACACCCAAATCTAACTCTCTCTGCACATGTTATATCTGCCTCCCCTGCAGTGCACATGGTTTTGGCCAACTGCTAAAAAAATGTCCTGCTGCGATCAACTCAGAATTACCCCAAAAGTTCCTGCTGCGATCAACTCAGAATTACCCCCTTTCTCAAGTCTGAACCAAGTATAGTGCCGGCGGTGACTGTTCTCCACACTCATGCTGAGTGCCTACCTGGAGGGGTAACTATTAACTGACAGCCCACGTTTTCTTCAACTGTTCCCGTTTGTTTGTTTGTTTGTTTGTTTGTGTAAATACATTGCTGGGAATCCACCCTGCACTGGGACGCCAGTGACAGGTGAGTCGGACATATTCCCTCAAAGTTAAATTAAGCATTCTACTGCGGGACTGCACCATTGCCATTGGTAACTGTACGACTGCTAACTACACAGGTAGTCTATTGAAGCAGTATTGGTGCCAAATCCGAACCATCTATTATATTGCAGCACCATACTATTGCTATTGGTAACCCCGTGAATTATAATAAGAATTTACTTACCGATAATTCTATTTCTCATAGTCCGTAGTGGATGCTGGGGACTCCGAAAGGTCCATGGGGGGGATAGCGGCTCCGCAGGAGACTGGGCACAAAGTAAAAGCTTTAGGACTAGCTGGTGTGCACTGGCTCCTCCCCCTATGACCCTCCTCCAAGCCTCAGTTAGGATACTGTGCCCGGACGAGCGTACACAATAAGGAAGTATTTTGAATCCAGGGTAAGACTCATACCAGCCACACCAATCACACCGTACAACTTGTGATCTGAACCCAGTTAACAGCATGATAACAGAAGGAGCCTCTGAAAAGATGGCTCACAACAACAATAACCCGATTTTTGTAACAATAACTATGTACAAGTAATGCAGACAATCCGCACTTGGGATGGGCGCCCAGCATCCACTACGGACTATGAGAAATAGAATTATCGGTAAGTAAATTCTTATTTTCTCTAACGTCCTAGTGGATGCTGGGGACTCCGAAAGGACCATGGGGATTATACCAAAGCTCCCAAATGGGCGGGAGAGTGCGGATGACTCTGCAGCACCGAATGAGAGAACTCCAGGTCCTCCTCAGCCAGGGTATCAAATTTGTAGAATTTAGCAAACGTGTTTGCCCCTGACCAAGTAGCTGCTCGGCAAAGTTGTAAAGCCGAGACCCCTCGGGCAGCCGCCCAAGATGAGCCCACTTTCCGTGTGGAATGGGCTTTTACAGATTTTGGCTGTGGCAGGCCTGCCACAGAATGTGCAAGCTGAATTGTACTACAAATCCAACGAGCAATCGTCTGCTTAGAAGCAGGAGCACCCAGCTTGCTGGGTGCATACAGGATAAACAGCGAATCAGATTTTCTGACTCCAGCCGTCCTGGAAACATATATTTTCAGGGCCCTGACTACGTCCAGCAACTTGGAATCCTCCAAATCCCTAGTAGCCGCAGGCACCACAATAGGCTGGTTTAAGTGAAGTGCTGAAACCACCTTAGGAAGAAATTGAGGACGAGTCCTCAATTCTGCCCTGTCCGTATGAAAAATTAGGTAAGGGCTTTTATAGGATAAAGCCGCCAATTCTGAGACACGCCTGGCTGAAGCCAGGGCTAACAGCATTACCACTTTCCATGTGAGATATTTTAAGTCCACAGTGGTGAGTGGTTCAAACCAATGTGATTTTAGGAATCTCAAAACTACATTGAGATCCCAAGGTGCCACTGGAGGCACAAAAGGAGGCTGTATATGCAGTACTCCCTTGACAAACGTCTGAACTTCAGGAACAGAAGCCAGTTCTTTTTGGAAGAATATTGACAGGGCCGAAATTTGAACCTTAATGGACCCTAATTTGAGGCCCATAGACAGTCCTGTTTGCAGGAAATGCAGGAAACGACCCAGTTGAAATTCCTCTGTAGGGGCCTTCCTGGCCTCGAACCACGCAACATATTTACGCCAAATACGGTGATAATGTTGTATGGTTACATCCTTCCTGGCTTTGATCAGGGTAGGGATGACTTCGTCCGGAATGCCTTTTTCCTTCAGGATTCGGCGTTCAACCGCCATGCCGTCAAACGCAGCCGCGGTAAGTCTTGGAACAGACATGGTCCCTGCTGGAGCAGGTCCTTTCTTAGAGGTAGAGGCCACGGGTCTTCCGTGAGCATCTCTTGAATTTCCGGGTACCAAGTCCTTCTTGGCCAATCCGGAGCCACGAGTATAGTCTTTACTCCTCTCCTTCTTATGATTCTCAGTACTTTTGGTATGAGAGGAAGAGGAGGGAACACATACACTGACTGGTACACCCACGGTGTTACCAGAGCGTCCACAGCTATTGCCTGAGGGTCCCTTGACCTGGCGCAATATCTGTCCAGTTTTTTGTTGAGGCGGGACGCCATCATGTCCACCTTTGGTTTTTCCCAACGGTTCACAATCATGTGGAAGACTTCTGGGTGAAGTCCCCACTCCCCCGGGTGAAGATCGTGTCTGCTGAAGAAGTCTGCTTCCCAGTTGTCCACTCCCGGAATGAACACTGCTGACAGTGCTATCACATGATTCTCCGCCCAGCGAAGAATCCTTGCCACTTCCATCATTGCCCTCCTGCTTCTTGTGCCGCCCTGTCTGTTTACGTGGGCGACTGCCGTGATGTTGTCCGACTGGATCAACACCGGCTGACCCTGAAGCAGAGGTCTTGCCTGACTTAGGGCATTGTAAATGGCCCTTAGTTCCAGGATATTTATGTGAAGTGACGTTTCCATGCTTGACCACAAGCCCTGGAAATTTCTTCCCTGTGTGACTGCTCCCCAGCCTCTCAGGCTGGCATCCGTGTTCACCAGGACCCAATCCTGAATGCCGAATCTGCGGCCCTCTAGGAGATGAGCACTCTGTAACCACCACAGGAGAGACACCCTTGTCCTTGGAGACAGGGTTATCCGCTGATGCATTTGAAGATGCGATCCGGACCATTTGTCCAGCAGATCCCACTGAAAAGTTCTTGCGTGGAATCTGCCGAATGGAATCGCTTCGTAAGAAGCCACCATCTTTCCCAGGACCCTTGTGCATTGATGTACTGACACTTGGCCTGGTCTTAGGAGGTTCCTGACTAGGTCGGATAACTCCTTGGCTTTCTCCTCCGGGAGAAACACCTTTTTCTGTACTGTGTCCAGAATCATCCCTAGGAACAGCAGACGTGTCGTCGGAATCAGCTGTGATTTTGGAATATTTAGAATCCATCCGTGCTGTCGTAGTACTACTTGAGATAGTGCTACTCCGACCTCTAACTGTTCTCTGGACCTTGCCCTTATCAGGAGATCGTCCAAGTAAGGGATAATTAAGACGCCTTTTCTTCGAAGAAGAATCATCATTTCGGCCATTACCTTGGTAAAGACCCGGGGTGCCGTGGACAATCCAAACGGCAGCGTCTGAAACTGATAGTGACAGTTCTGTACCACAAACCTGAGGTACCCTTGGTGAGAAGGGCAGATTGGGACATGGAGGTAAGCATCCTTGATGTCCAGAGACACCATATAGTCCCCTTCTTCCAGGATCGCTATCACTGCTCTGAGTGACTCCATCTTGAACTTGAACCTTTTTATGTAAGTGTTCAAGGATTTCAGATTTAAAATGGGTCTCACCGAGCCGTCCGGCTTCGGTACCACAAACAGCGTGGAATAATACCCCTTTCCCTGTTGTAGGAGGGGTACCTTGATTATCACCTGCTGGGAATACAGCTTGTGAATGGCTTCCAATACCGCCTCCCTGTCGGGGGGAGACGTTGGTAAAGCAGACTTCAGGAACCGGCGAGGGGGAGACGTCTCGAATTCCAATTTGTACCCCTGAGATACTACCTGCAGGATCCAGGGGTCCACTTGCGAGTGTGCCCACTGCGCGCTGAAATTCTTGAGACGGGCCCCCACCGTGCCTGAGTCCGCTTGTAAGGCCCCAGCGTCATGCTGAGGATTTGGCAGAAGCGGGGGAGGGCTTCTGTTCGTGGGAAGAGGCTGTTTGCTGCAGTCTTTTTCCCCTTCCTCTGCCCCGGGGCAGATATGAGTGGCCTTTTGCCCGCTTGCCCTTATGGGGACGAAAGGACTGAGCCTGAAAAGACGGTATCTTTTTCTGCTGCGAGGTGACTTGGGGTAAAAAGGTGGATTTTCCAGCCGTTGCCGTGGCCACCAGGTCCGATAGACCGACCCCAAATAACTCCTCCCCTTTATACGGCAATACTTCCATATGCCGTTTGGAATCCGCATCCCCTGACCACTGTCGCGTCCATAATCCTCTTCTGGCAGAAATGGACATCGCACTTACTCTTGATGCCAGAGTGCAAATATCCCTCTGTGCATCTCGCATATATAGAAATGCATCCTTTAAATGCTCTATAGTCAATAATATATTGTCCCTGTCCAGGGTATCAATATTTTCAGTCAGGGAATCCGACCAAGCCACCCCAGCACTGCACATCCAGGCTGAGGCGATTGCTGGTCGCAGTATAATACCAGTATGTGTGTATATACTTTTAAGGATATTTTCCAGCTTCCTATCAGCTGGTTCCTTGAGGGCGGCCGTATCAGGGGACGGTAACGCCACTTGTTTTGATAAGCGTGTGAGCGCCTTATCTACGCTAGGGGGTGTTTCCCAACGCGCCCTAACCTCTGGCGGGAAAGGGTATAATGCCAATAATTTTTTAGAAATTAGCAGTTTTTTATCGGGGGAAACCCACGCTTCATCACACACCTCATTTAATTCATCTGATTCAGGAAAAACTACGGGTAGTTTTTTCACACCCCACATAATACCCTTTTTTGTGGTACTTGTAGTATCAGAAATGTTCAAAACCTCCTTCATTGCCGTGATCATGTAACGTGTGGCCCTACTGGAAAATACGTTTGTTTCCTCACCGTCGACACTGGAGTCAGTGTCCGTGTCAGTGTCTGTATCGACCTGAGGTAACGGGCGTTTTATAGCCCCTGACGGTGTTTGAGACGCCTGTACAGGTATTAACTGATTTGCCGGCTGTCTCATGTCGTCAACAGTCTTTTGTAAAGTGCCGACACTATCAGGTAATTCTTTCCATAAGACCATCCAGTCAGGTGTCGACTCCCTAGGGGGTGACATCACTAACACAGGCAACTGCTCCGCCTCCACACCATTTTCCTCCTCATACATGTCGACACAGCGTACCGACACACAGCACACACACAGGGAATGCTCTGATAGAGGACAGGACCCCACTAGCCCTTTGGGGAGACAGAGGGAGAGTTTGCCAGCACACACCAGAGCGCTATATATATACAGGGATAACCTTATATAAGTGTTTTTCCCTAATATAGCTGCTGTATATATTAATATGCCAATTTAGTGCCCCCCCTCTCTTGTTTTACCCTGTTTCTGTTGTGCAGGACTGCAGGGGAGAGTCAGGGAGCCTTCCTCCAACGGAGCTGTGAGGAAAAAATGTCGCTTGTGTGCTGAGGAGATAGGCTCCGCCCCTTTTTCGGCGGCCTTTCTCCCGCTTTTTTTGTGGAAAACTGGCAGGGGTTAAATACATCCATATAGCCCTGGAGCTATATGTGATGTATTTTTAGCCATTTAAGGTATTTTCATTGCGTCCCAGGGCGCCCCCCCCCCAGCGCCCTGCACCCTCAGTGACCGGAGTGTGAAGTGTGCTGAGAGCAATGGCGCACAGCTGCGGTGCTGTGCGCTACCTTATTGAAGACAGGACATCTTCTGCCGCCGATTTTCCGGACCTCTTCACTCTTCTGGCTCTGTAAGGGGGCCGGCGGCGCGGCTCCGGGACCCATCCATGGCTGGGCCTGTGATCGTCCCTCTGGAGCTAATGTCCAGTAGCCTAAGAAGCCCAATCCACTCTGCACGCAGGTGAGTTCGCTTCTTCTCCCCTTAGTCCCTCGATGCAGTGAGCCTGTTGCCAGCAGGTCTCACTGAAAATAAAAAAACCTATTTAAACTTTTACTCTAAGCAGCTCAGGAGAGCCACCTAGATTGCACCCTTCTCGTTCGGGCACAAAATCTTAACTGAGGCTTGGAGGAGGGTCATAGGGGGAGGAGCCAGTGCACACCAGCTAGTCCTAAAGCTTTTACTTTGTGCCCAGTCTCCTGCGGAGCCGCTATCCCCCCCATGGACCTTTCGGAGTCCCCAGCATCCACTAGGACGTTAGAGAAAACTGCATTAGCAGTCTGTTTAGGATTCAAGTGACACTGGTGTCCCATTAGCTGCTTGAAGCTCAGTCTATTCACTTTATAGCAAGCTCTTTTTCATGTTTTACGTATTTTGTTACATTTTAAAGTTGCACATGTTACAATTACAGCTTGTGCTACGTGAATAATCATTTGTTGCCATGATTTAAGTGTGTATATGTGTATTACTTTTAAATGAAATGAAGTAAAATATTATTCTGGTTGGTTTGAAGCAAGTCTCTTGTGTATTAATCAATTGAAAGCAAACACAGATATTTTATATAATATATACTAAATATCTTTTTTGTCAGTGCACTAAGCACAGTAATCATTTTTGTATAAACCATAAGTATTAAAATTATATTTCTATTTTTTCCCCACACATTCTGCTTGTTTTTTTTTTAAATGTATGTAGGGAGACATTGGGGCTGATAGCGTAGGGGTTACACACCCACATGGCTCTGGCCACTGCTCCAATATAGGCCCTTGGATATTTTCTTCTCCATGCAAATGAGGCCCTTAATCCAGATTCATCAGAAATCCAACAGTGATGTCCATCGCAAATTTCCTATCTAAAACCCTGTCAGATCACCTGTTTACGATAGAATCCACCATCAATATGCACTGGATTTAAAGGACTGCACAGATCATGTTGATCAAGTTTTAAAAGGGTTGCAAAAAATAAAAAAAATTGCGTGGGGTCCCCCCAAATAATTAACCAGTCCCGGGCCTCTGAGTGTAGGCTGGTATTGGAAAATAGGGTGGGAAACAATGTGGGGTCCTCCCTATTGTACAATAAGCAGAACTAGGCTGAACAAGACAGGCAAGATAACGCTATAACGCGAGGACTAGCCACAAAAGAATTAGCCCAGGGTTGGAATTCCTAGGGAAGTGGAGACTCCCAAAAATTAGGTTCTCCTTCTCCAAGGACAACTAGCTTCCATTTGTGGCAATTCCCACTCTCTGACCAGTCCGCACGTCCCTATATATTCCTATCGAGAGTGTCCCAAGTGACCTCTTATTCACGATGGGGCTCTCGGAGGAGCAGTACCTGTGTGTTTTTGTATTGCCAAAATTCAGGGATGCTACATGGAACAAAGAGGAGATGAACCCTGTCATTTTGTTAGTGATAAATGGGTAAACGAGAGCTGTTTAGGAGTGTTTTTAGGAAATAAAATAATACAATACTCAGTGTGTGTTACTGTCTTTGTGCCAGCGGGCTCTCAATATCTGGGCATGCTAACACTTGTGGTTCAACAGTGTCAGGTCTGGGCAGTCTTGCCGGGACATGTAGTCCACCTGTAAAGAACAATATTATGTAATCAATTATCAGGGCCGGTTCTAGTCC